>NC_139219.1:331432781-332032781 GCF_055691185.1 Crinia signifera | reverse complement strand
GATCAGCCCGGTGGCCACCGCACAGGGCCACCGGGGACAGCACCAGGCTTCAGCCTGGTCAGGTAAGTCCTGGAGGGGGGGACCCCTTTATTGGGGGGTCCCCACTCCCCCAGGGCCCCTGACCAGGCTGACTGGTCGGTAGGGCTGAATGCTTTGGCCGGGGTGACTTGTATAAAAAGTCTCTCCCCGGCTGTGGCATTACCCTGCTGGCTGGTTGTGCCTGGGGCTGGTTCTTAAAATACGGGGGACCCCTAGTCATTTTGTCCCCACGTATTTTGGGAACCAGCCCCGGACCTGGAGCCTGGGGCTGGTTGTTAAAAATCGGGGAACCCCTATTTGTCGGGTTCCCTGATTTTTAATTACCGGCCCCGGCTCTTCCAGCCTGGTGCTGGTCACAGCTGTGGGGGGGACCCCACGCTGGTTTTTTTTATTTATTTATTTTTCTATTTTTTTTTACACCTTGCAGCCTGCACGGATCTGACTGATCCGTGCAGACTGCCTGAAACATTCGTATTAGCAGCCGTATATCGGAGGGTTACAAAGCAGTCGTATATGACTACTTTGTAAATGACCCTCCGGAACACGACTTTGCATACGACTGAAACAGTCGTATGCAGTCGTAGGGAAAATACTAATACGAAAAACTAGGTTTTTCATATTAGTAAATTTCCCCCTATATATCAGCAAAACGGGGGTATATAGGCTCAAGGGAGTTGTTGCAAAGGGAAGTGTGAAAAATATACTGGTGGTGCTGCGGAGACTCTTCAAAGGGACAGAGCTTTATCAAAAGCTCTGCATGCGGTAATTGATACATCCATGAGATGCATTGCGGGTCCTCCGATGCAGATGGTGATAAATGTCACCTTAGTTTCTTTGGATGTAGCCCATTTGGCTTATTGATTTCTCCAGTCTCAGATTGGAGAGTTCTGTTAGAACAGGGGCGGCCAAACTGGTCCTCAAGATCTACTAACAGTTCCCGTTTTCCAGACCACCGAGCTGGGGGACAGATGCAGTCATTAGTACATTACTACCCATCACATTCTTCATTCTTAACACTGGGCAAATACTAGTAGAGATCTACTGACGGTCCGGGCAGTGTGTTCTCCATGCACGCTGGCCGATCCGTCAGGACTGGCATCACAAAGGGGCGGGCGCCCCCGTACTGAGTTGTCAATCACCAGTGGCTTCGGGTGTTGAAATCCAGATCACACCTGACCATGGCCACACACAGAATAATTAAGTAAATAATTAGAGGGTTTACTCAATCATTTTGTGTGGCCATGATTAGGGGTGTCCAGGTTCCCCCGCCATATCTCCATCGCACCCCTGCACCCCCACCGTTAGCAGACGGAGAGAGAGGCCGGAGGTGGGCAGGAGATTTCATAACTCCTATTCAATAATCTCCTGCCTTTCTCTCCATCTGCCACAGGCGGGGGTGCGGCGGGCTCAATGATTGACCCACAGGCACTCGCATCTCATCATCAGCAAGACGACACACGGTAAGTTTTTAAAATATATGGTCGTTCCGACCATTCAGAAACGGCCATATCATTTAGACAATCTTACCGTGTGTGGGGGCCGTTAGCCTCCTTCCTCCTGATAGTATACTCCTCTTTGTATTCATTATTTTGAGTCTGCTAACATTTCCTAAAGCTGTATTCTTATCTATCCCTTATCTTTATCTTATCAACAATAAATACACAAGTTAAAATGACTATATATAAATCACCCGCAACTATAATAATACATTTATTTAGCCAATAAAAATAACCTTACTCATGCGAGGATCCTACACATAAATAATATAACCTACCGTAACTCTTGCCGATGTCATTACAGAAATATGTGCATCTACTTGTGATCTGTAACATGGGAATTGGAAACCAAAGCTTCGTGGGTGAATTCATCTTGATCGGATTTTACCAGAAGCCGGAGACTTGTCTTTTACTTTTCATAGTAGTCTTAGTAGTTTACTCTCTGATCGTTGTGTGGAACAGTTTACTGATATGCGCCGTTATCCTCAGCCCTCAGTTACACACGCCTATGTATTATTTTCTTTGCAATTTATCCGTCATCGATGTACTCTTCTCATCAAATATTCTTCCCAAAGTATTGATAGACGTGCTTTCTAGCAGACAAAGAATTTCCCTCATCGGATGCCTGGTGCAGATGAACACCGGGCTGTTCCTAGGAAGTACTGAGTGTATACTGCTGGCGGTAATGGCGTATGACCGGTATATCGCCATATGTTTCCCTTTACATTACCTCATAATTATGAATTGGAGGACATGTCACATCATTACAGTCGTTATGTGGTCAGGAAGTTTTTTGGGGTCAATTATTCCCTTTGCCGCCAAGCCTCTGGTGTTCTGTAAAGATAACGTATTGGACCACTTTGCCTGTGAGATCTTGGCCCTCATAGAGCTGGCGTGTGGAGATCTCCACTACCTTAAAACATCTGTGTTTGTCCAAAGTTTACTTGTACTTTTTCCGCCACTCGCATTTATCGTGGTGTCCTACATCTCTATCATTAGATCTATACTGAAGATCCAGTCAGCGGGTGGGAGGTCTAAAGCCTTTTCCACGTGTGCATCCCACCTGACCGTGGTGTCCATTTTATATGGGTCATGCATTATCACATACGTAGGAAGTTCAAAAAGTCTATCGTCCAACCTAAAGTATTTTACTTTTGTTTATTGTATTGTGACACCTCTGTCCAATCCGTTTATATACAGCGTAAGAAACCAGGAAGTGATGGGAGCCTTTAGGGCAATGTGGACAAGGAATTCTGTGTCTTGGACAGTAATGCACAAACAGACCCAAATAATGTGACAGTCCACGTAATAATCCTCAGCATTAACAAAATCATTTTTAAATCAATGCAATGACATAAATATTAACGTAAGGGTTCTGTATACAGAAACTTTTTGATCTATTCCTGGCCTAACCAACCTGTGGCGCTCCAGCTGTTGTGAGACTAAAATTCCCATCATGCCTTGCCACTATTTGAGCATTCTGTAGTAGAAAAACTGTGGCAGTGCATGCCGGGACTTGTAGTCTCAAAACAGCTGGCAAGAAACTGGTTGGTTAGGCCTGTTCTATTCAATTTCAAAGAATTTGTAAAGGCAGTTGATGATTATTTGTTGGGGGGGGGGGAATGATATCCAGATGGATTACCGATCATCAACATCCTCTGGATTAGCAATTACAACAATCTGTCATTTACTTTGAAATCAAATACTAGGACACGAGGGCCTTTATTCTGGTCTGTGGGAATGGACCAGAATCTTTGCAAGGGAATAGATGGTGTATAACAATTAGAGATGTGCGGCGGCCACTTTTTCGGGTTTTGGTTTTGGATCTGGATCTTCCTTCGTGTTTTGGATCTGGATTGGTTTTGGCAAAACCACCCTTGTGAGTTTTGGTTTTGGATCTGGATTTTTAAAATGCTAAAAATGGCTAAAATAACAGAATTTGGGCCTGTTTTTGCCCCTAAAGTATTATTAACCTCAATAACATTAGTTTCCACTCATTTCTAGTCAATTTTGATCACTTCACAGCTTACAAAATAGTTTTCATTTACTGTAGTTGGGCCAAAAGGGTATACCGAGGTAGCTGGATGACTGAGCTAAGCGACAGCAGTGGGCATCACATACATGTGGACCTTACACTTCCAACCTGGCACATCTTGGAAACAGAGCGGCACTGCAGAGGCAGTCAGGGTGGCAGTTTAATAAACTTTCCCAAAAAAAGAGAAATGCTCCAAAGAGCAAAAAATACAAATGGGCCTTGTCATGACTGGTGGTAGCAGCTTCAGCACTTCTATCAGGTTGCTGATCTCCCACTATTTCCTCCTCCATCATCCTCCAAAAATGTGTTTTTATTTAATTTATTACTTTTATTTATTTTCCTTACTTGGACACAACCTGTAACACTGGACACAGCCCCTTGGACACTGGACACTGCCCCTGGACACAGCCCCTGGACACTGCCCCTGGACACTGCCCCTGGACAATGGACACAGCCTCTGGACACAGCCCCTGTACACTGGACACTGCCCCTGGACACTGGACACAGCTCCTGTACACAGCTCCTGTACACAACCCCTGTACACTAGACACAGCCCCTGTACACAGCCCCTGTACACTGGACACAGCCCCTGTCACACTGGACACAGGCCCTGTCACACTGGACACAACCCCTGTACACAGCCCCTGTTCACTGGACACTGCCCCTGGACACAGCCCCTGTACACTGGACACAGCCCCTGTACACTGGACACAACCCCTGTACACTGGACACAGCCCCTGTACACAGCCCCTGTACACAGCTCCTGTACACTGGACACAACCCCTGTACACTGGACACAGCCCCTGTACACTGGACACAGCCACTGTACACTGGACACAGCCCCTGTACACCGGACACAACCCCTGTACACTGGACACAAACCCTGTACACTGGACACAGACCCTGTCACACTGTACACAGGCCCTGTCACACTGGACACAAGCCCTGTCACACTGAACACAGCCCCTGTACAGCCCCTTGTACACTGGCCACGGCAGCCCCTGTACACTGGACTTGTGTACAGCAGCCCCTGCAGACCCTAATCGAGTGAGCAGCAGCAAAATAATTTATTATTATTATTATAGCACAACACACAGCACAGAGCACAACTATCCTCTTCCCTCTCCTATGCTGGAGTAAAGATGGCGGGGCGCGCGTTCGTCTTATATAGAATCCAGATCCCGCGAGAATCCGACAGCGCGATGATGACGTTTTGCCTCGTTTTTGGTCCGGAATTTAGGCGGGAACTCCCGAGCCGGCTCGGATCCAGACTCGGATCGCAATATTCGGATCTGACGGATCCCGGAGATCCGGACCCGCTCATCTCTAATAACGATAGATGAGGGTATGCGCATGTGCAGGTTAATTTCTGGGCGTTCTCATGCCAATGAGCCGATGATGCAGGGGGAAGGCAGCTGACATCAGGGGCGGATTGGCCCACCGGGAAACCGGGCCATATCCCGGTGGGCCGGCCCAAAACTCATTAAAAATGGTCCGGCCGCACTCCCCCATGGGCTGGCTGGGCCGTGGGCACCGGCCGCAGCACTTTGCCCAAATCCAAAATGGCCATGGGAGGGCTGCAGCACCTCCCAGACTCCCAGCTCCAGATCCCCGCTCCGCCCGGCCAGCAGAAAAAGGAAGCAGCAGCAGGTGAGAGGTGAGCCGCCGGGATATAACTGGTAATGAAAGGTTGGAATTGATGGATGTTGAGTCTACTGTATGGAACTATGTAAAAACACTAATCATGTGTATTACAATGTACTGTACGTTATTTAATGAAATGTGAGTACAGTATGTTATATTACATGTTAGGAAAACTAAGATGCAATTAAAGACGGGGACACAGCAACACCTTTATGATAACAAGTAATAAAGTGAATAAACAGCCTGCCCAGATGTTTGCATATAAACATCATTCTGACCAGGGCCGGTGCTAGGGTGTTCGGCGCCCTCCTGCAAACTATAAATTTGCGCCCCTTCCAAACTTTACAAAGGGACAATGCACACCGAAAGAAAGAGGTCTGATCTCATAAGGATGGGGCGTGGCCACACAATAGTACTCCCATTACAAATTACACCACATAGAAGCACAATCTTATTCACATTATATAGCACCAGTGCTGTAACTGCCCATTTTGATGCCCCGTGCCGAAAAAAGGGAATTGGTGACTGCCCCACCACAATAGTTCTAAACAGGGAGAGTGTGCGCCGAAGGCACGCGACAAGAATGTCGGAGCATGGGTTCATGGGAAAGGGATGTGGCCACATAAAAGTACCAATAACATCGTAATGCACATAACATATTATATTACACACAGTAATGGACATTATACATTATGCCGCACATCATGATGCCCCTAACACAATATGCCACACACACCATAATGACACACATTATGCTACATGTAATGCCCCGAGTACTGCATATGCCCACAGTAGTAGAGCTGCTTATACATAACGCCCATAGTTGCCAACAGTGGTGGAGCTGATTATATGTAATGCCCACACCAGTTGTAGACAGTGGTAGTGCTGCCTATACATATGCCCACACCAGTTGCCGACATTAGTAGCGCTGCCTATACATATGCCCTGTCACAACATTCAAGTATTTTAGTGATACCTGCTTGTGAAATCCTGCTGGTTCTGCTATGTCTCACACACGGGGCAATATGATCGCTGGCAATATATTGCTAGCAATATATTACTCAGCAATCATATTGCTCAGTGTCCCATTTTCATCTGCGACCAGAGATGGTCGCTGATGAAAATTACACACTGCCGGGAGAAGAGGCCATTCAGGTGCTGAAAACAGGAGCGCGCATCCGGCGATTTATCGCTGGTGCACACTCCAATCACTGGCAATATGGTCGCTCAGCGACCATATTTCCAGCGATATTTGCTATAATCGCCCCCGTGTGTACACACCTTTAGTTTGAACACTGCAGGCTGATTACAGCACCTGGGTGAGTCCCTGCTGCCAGACAGTTCTGCGTAATCTCACCATTGCTTATTGATTAAAGCACCTGAGTGAGAGACATGCTCAGCCCTCATTGATTGAGGCACCTGTGAGAATCCAGTTCCTTGTGATTCCTATAAAAGGCAGCCTCTGGCAGACAGACCCTGCCAGAGTATAGGTTCACTAACCTGCTCCAGCGTTCCCAGTGCTTGGTCTGATATCCTATGTTTCCAGTGTATGATTCCGGCTATTCTCCTGACTATTCTCCTGCCCGATTCTCCGGTACCGTGTCTAGTGATTCCAGTGTATGACCTCGGCTATCCTGGTGACCATTCTCCTGCCTGCTCCCTGTGTACTGCATCCGTGACATTCTGTGTATGACCTTGGCTTGTTCTGTGACCATTCTCCTGCCCGTTCCCTGTGTACTGCATCCTGTGACTCCCAGTGTATGACCCGGCTAGTACTTGGACTCTTGCTCAAGCCTGCTCCTTTATTACCTATATCTGTCTGCAAGTTCCTGACCCGGCAAGTCTGACCATGAGCATTCAAGAGCTTACCCTGCCTTACCCCCAGTGTTTACCAGCACCATGTGGGAAACCTGATCAGGGGACCGGCGTACAGAGTGCAGCGAAGCCCAAATCCCACTTGGAGGGGTCACTGGCGAAAACCACTGGTACGGTTAGACTCCGCACCCCTGAGTCAGGTCAAGCCAATTCCCGGTCTGGTATTCACCCTTCTGAGTCTAAAACCGTGACATGCCCACACCAGTTGCCGACGGTAGTAGTTCTGCCTATACATATGCCCACACCAGTTGCCGACAGTAGTAGCGCTGCCTATACATACAGATGGAGCCCTTCTCATTTAGCCGTTTAATAGGATTAAGTGAGTAATAGGATAACTCTGCTAATCCCGTACTGTATTGTTCTATGCATTGTATTGCTGCAAAGAACAATAGGATAGCCATGGCTTGCCATGGTGAGCCATGACCTAAGGAACAAAGTTGAGAGGGGCTCCCACACCAGTTGCCGATGGTAGAAGCGCTGCCTATACATATGCCCACACCAGTAACTGACTGTAGTAGCGCTTCCTATACATATGCCCACACCAGTAACTGACAGTAGTAGCACTGCCTATACATATGCCCACACCAGTTACTGACAGTAGTAGCGCTGCCTATACATATGCCCACACCAGTTACTGACAGTAGTAGCCCTGCCTATACATATGCCCACACCAGTTACTGACAGGAGTAGCGCTGCCTATACATATGACCACACCAGTTACTGACAGGAGTAGCGCTGCCTATACATATGCCCACACCAGTTGCTGACAGTAGTAGCACTGCCTATACATATGCCCACACCAGGTACTGACAGTAATAGCACTGCCTATACATATGCCCACACCAGGTACTGACAGTAGTAGCACTGCCTATACATATGCCCACATCAGTTTCTCACAGTAGTAGATGTAAAAGAGCTTTTAAAGTGGATTTCAGTTAAAACTTAGAATGGGAAATGTGATATTTCCGAGTTTGGCAAAAAAAAAAAAATGCGGTGAGCCCTGTCATAATAATGCAGCTTTGGCTGCCAAATCGCAGGGCTCATGGCAAATTCCTAACCCCTGCACAGCTTTCTCTGCCCCTAGTATGGGGACCCACCCAATGTGATCAGCTGTATGTGTCCAATGGACCCGACCAGTGTAACCAGCTGCATGTGTCTGATGGACCAGGCCAGTTGGATCAGTTGTGTGTGTCTGATGGACCAGGCCAGTGTGATCAGCTGTGTGTGTCCGATAGACCCGCCCAGTGTGATCAGCTGTGTGTCCGATGGCTTCTGCCAGTGTGATCAGCTGTGCGTTTCTGATGGACCCAACCAGTGTGATCAGCTGTGTGTGTCCGATGGACCGGCCAGTGTGATTAGCTGTGTGTGTCTGATGGACCCAGCCAGTGTGATCAGCTGTGTGTGTCTGATGGACCCAGCCATTGTGATCAGCTGTGTGTGTCCGATGGACCCGGCCAGTGTGATCAGCTGTGTGTGTCTGATGGACCCAGCCAGTGTGATCAGCTGTGTGTGTCCGATGGACCCGGCCAGTGTGATCAGCTGTGTGTACCCGATGGACCCGGCCAGTGTGATCAACTGTGTGTGGGTCAAATGGACCCGGCCAGTGTGATCAGCTGTGTGTGTCCGATGGATCTGGCCAGTGTGATCAGCTACATATATATCCGATGGACCCGGCCAGTGTGATCAGCTGTGTGTGTGTTTGATGAACCTGACCAGTGTATACAGGTGTGTGTATCCGATGGACCTGGCCAGTGTGATCAGCTATGTGTATCCGATGGACCCGCCCAGTGTGATCAGCTGTGTGTGTCCGATGGACCCGGCCAGTGTGATCAGCTATGTGTGTCCGATGGACCCGGCCAGTGTGATCAGCTGTGTGTGTCCGATGGACCCGGCCAGTGTGATCAGCTATGTGTGTCCGATGGACCCGGCCAATGTGATCAGCTGTGTGTGTCCGATGGACCGGCCAGTGTGATTAGCTGTGTGTGTCTGATGGACCCGGCCAGTGTGATCAGCTGTGTGTGTCCGATGGACCCGGCCAGTGTTATCAGCTGTGTGTGTCCTATGGACCCGGCCAGTGTGATCAGCTGTGTGTGTCCTATGGACCCGGCCAGTGTGATCAGCTGTGTGTATGTTCGATGGACCCGGCCAGTGTTATCAGCTGTGTGTGTCCTATGGACCCGGCCAGTGTGATCAGCTGTGTGTGTCCTATGTACCCGGCCAGTGTGATCAGCTATGTGTATCCGATGGACTCACCCAGTGTGATCAGCTGTGTGTGTGTTCGATGGACCCGACCAGTGTGATTAGCTGTGTGTGCTGTGTGTGTGTCTGATGGACCCGGCCAGTGTGATCAGCTGTGTGTGTGTGTTCAATGGACCCGGCCAGTGTGATTAGCTGTGTGTATCTGATGGACCCGGCCAGTGTGATCAGCTGTGTGTGTCCTATGGACCCGGCCAGTGTGATCAGCTGTGTCTGTCCTATGGACCCGGCCAGTGTGATCAGCTATGTGTATCCGATAGACTCGCCCAGTGTGATCAGCTGTGTGTGTTCGATGGACCCGCCCAGTGTGATTAGCTGTGTGTGCTGTGTGTGTGTCTGATGGACCCGGCCAGTGTGATCAGCTATGTGTATCCGATGGACCCGGCCAGTGTGATTAGCTGTGTGTGTCCGATGGACCCGGTCAGTGTGATCATCTGTGTGTACCCGATGGACCCGGCCAGTGTGATCAGCTGTGTGTGTCCGATGGATCTGGCCAGTGTGATCAGCTACAAATATATCCGATGGATCTTGCCAGTGTGATCAGCTGTGTGTGCGTCCAATGGATCCGGCCAGTGTAATCACCTGTGTGTATCCGATGGACCTGGACAGTAAGATCAGCTACAGTATATATCTGATGGACATGCATGATCACTAAAAATAATGACAGTATACTTGCCTCCTCTGGGTCCAGTGATCAGTGATCCACTGAGGGCTAGCAGTCTTATGCTGTCAATGCCACAGCACACATTACAACACTAAGGTCACAGTAGGAGGAAGCCCCAAAGAGCGTCAGTGCTGCTTGAGTTTAGATGATGTTATTATGGCATGGGGGGGGGGGGGTATTGTAACCAGGGCCATCTTAACAGCAGTGTGGGCCCCTGGGCAAAGCAATGCACTGGGGCCCTTACCCATGGGGGTGCTATCAGCAGCAGCTTTGATGTCCCATGGGTGGCAGGGGGTGCTCTATCTTCCACTCAACATGTAGGACCTGGAGCAGTAACTTCTGCTAATTACTCCTTTACTGCACAGGTGGTGGGAGGGTGAACACTAACGTGTGGAAGGGGGCACTGAGCTGTATGAAGGGTCCCTTGTAAATTACTTCCAGGGAGGTAGGGGGTGTTTTATACACAGGGGACGGTTGGATAATGGAGTGGGCTTAATATTCGTCATTTTCCGGTGGAAGTGCAGCTTGTTTGACTGCAGATATCGCCATTATCTGGAAATAGATTTCCTAGCCTTCAATAGTTTAAAAACCTAGAGTCCCAACTTTCAGGAGGTGCTGGGAACTTGGGGATCAGAGATCAGGAGCCAGAGCAATCCATTGACAAAAATATAAAACTGTACACCAGACGTTTGGAGCTGGAGCAGGGACCGGCTGCTGGAAGGATGATATCTCTGGTTGTGGGCATGATAGAGACAAGCCGCTAGTGTCGACAGAAACTTTTGGAATCTACTCTCAGAAACACTCTACGTCAGAGAGAACCTGAGAAATATGACTGGGAATTGCAATTAACAGGTCAGATGTGGACTGCTGCTTTGAAGTTGGATATCTCCAGTTCCCCAGGGCCGATTTTCAAAATTCTGGTATCCCTGGAAAAAGGGGATCATCATCTATCAGCATGGGGCCCTTATACACCTGGGGCCCCTGGGCAAGTGCCCATTAAGCCCATACGAAAAAACGGCCCTGATTGTAACTGAGAGTGGGGAGCCGACATTGATACTTCTCAGGAGCGGATGTTGGTAAATCAGTCCCATTGTGTTCAAATGGAAATATAGACACTGGGTACATTAATTAAAGCTTCCAAGAGTGAAAAGAGACAATGTTTCCAGGGCCAGAACCAGGATTCTGTCACCCAGGGCAAAGCCAGAGGCATAACTCTGGAAGGCAATGGAGTCATCTGCCACCGGGCTCCTGCTCCCAAGGGGGCACCTCTCATCCCCTGCGAGTTTGAAACAGTTAATTGAAAGCCTTCTCTTCTGTGGCTGAATTCCCCTCCTAGCATTCACGCCTTAGACGTCACACTCTCTTTATACTATACATAATGTTTGCAAGTGTCACAGGCTGTATCAGAACCTGAGACCGGTGTAACTAGATGCCGATACCTATTTGCTGTTTGCTGCTGGATAGGAAGCCTGCACATTCCAGCTATATGAACCTACTATATTACATGCATACATATATTTATATAAGGTGATGTCTGTGTGTGTGTGTGGGGGGGGACCAATATTTATCTCACCTTAGGACAACTGGGCAAGGCAATAATTCGGCTTCCACCACCATGCCCATATGGGCAGTGGGGGCGGGGGGTGGGTGGGTGTGTACTTGTTACTTGGGCCAGGGAGTTATGGAGGGTTCCGGGTCCCATTCCCCTCTCCCACATTGCAGGGAGCTTGGCAATTGGTGAAGAGGACAGGCTGCCTCCTACAGCGCAGCCTCTCTCCCCAGCTCAGCACATACTGCTCAGTGCCGGGTGCTGAGCTGGGGAGAGGGACAGCTGCAGCCTGACCTCTCTCCCGGGTGGGATGTACTAAACTGAAAATTTGGTAAAAACCCCTTTATTGGGTTTTTAGAGCATTTTAGGATGCACAAGAGCACCACCGCCGGGGCTTCGACAGCTTGTAACCCCTTAGAAGCATATGGGCTTCTTTTCACATTACTTTCTTCCACACACTGACCCCCGCCACCCCACACTTCCCACGCCGCCCCCCTCACCTGATGTCTCCTGCTGTGGACTAGTGACCTACGACTCCCTAGCACCGGAATATCCCCCTTCTGGGGGCAGGAAGGAGGAGGAGTCCGGCAGTCCCTGCAGCCATCCAATCATGGGGCTGCTGGGTACAGCATGAGGGGGAGAGACGTGGGGATCCGCTCACCCCCCCCCCCCCCGCTCGCCGGCTGCTTCACAATGGGCAGCTCTTTGCAATACTAATCGCATATGTTAGTACATATGCGATTAGTATCAATGCGAATTGTGGTGAGATGTCCCACAAATGCTTGGTACATCCCACCTTCTGTGTACAATAACCCACCAGCACCCCGCACTCTGCACCCTGCTGCCTGTCTGGAAAAAGATAATATAGTTTTTCTTCAAAGGGGCGTGGACAGACCCCCTCAGCCACACCCCTTTCTTGTGGCCATGCCTCCTCCATTTTTCCAGGGTCTGACCGACCTGTCGGCACCCTTGCATATGGGTATCATAACCAGCACCCAGGACATGTGACATCCTAGACCCCACCCCGCCCGCCCAATTTGCAGCCCTGAGGTTGCTAATACTAACCAATCAGATTCTGTCTATTATTTCCCTATTGCATCCTAGAAAATGATAGGCAGGATCTCCTCTTTTAACCTTTAGAAGCTTTATTATCTTTACCCCCATTGTGCTCTTGCTTATAAAGGATTTGGAATTATTGATGGCAATATAATGTACACATAGAAGTTTAATATGAATGTATTATACCCTATGACCTACTGTATACATGCCATGCAATAGTTATAAATGCTGCATTGGAATACAGGTGGAGTATCCCTTATCCAAAATGTTCGGGACCTATAGGCGAAACTAGGGGGTGGTCCGGGGGTGCACAGGACCACTCATTAGTCCATTTTGTAGCTGAGGGCTGGGGCTTTTCAATGAGCCCAGCCCCGTGTCTCTAACCCCCTGGGAACCGGAGATACTGCCAGGCAAATCTGGAACGTTTTCCTTATAGGATAACATGGGACCCGCTAATTCCGACCCCCACCCAGTTCAACGGCTGCCAGTTCCCCCTTCTGCATCACTGAAGCTCGAGGTTGATCTCAGTCGAACCCAAATCGCGGGGCCTTCAATCTGATACCAGGCTGGATCCATATGGGTTAATTGGTTCCAGGGATATTGAGGTTAAACTGTTTTTTGTTTTTTTCATTTCTTAAATGTAATTTCATGACTGTTTATGTTCTTTGAGGGCAGATTTATCTGGAACCAAACAGCCCAGTTTCACGGGACCACAATCATTCGAAGCCAACTCAAAAGTTCTTCAATATGATACTGGTCTCATGTAAATGGGTCAGTTGGTTCCGAACATATAGCTGGTTGGTTAAAGGGGGGTAGGCAGAGGGGAGTGGTTGTCTCTCCCCCTCACACCAGAAAATGCAGGGACTAGGCTGGTGTATAAGGGGTCAGCCTGGGAATGTCCCTGCATGATCCTGGGACCATATTCCCGGGTAAATCCCTGCATTTTCTGTTGTGAAAGGGGTATTATTTCAAACAGCCGTGACCTGCAGTGCTCTGAATACAGCCGGGCAGCCCCCTGCTCTCTGCCCAGCTGTCAATGACTGTCACCCCTGCAGCTTCCGCTCCAATTCTTCTCCCGGCTTTCACCTCAGCCCGCCCCCCCCCCTTTAATCATGTGGTGCCGGCGCCCGGCGTGCTCCCCCGATGTCACGCACAACAACAGCGCACACAATATTTCAAATGTCCACTCGGCTAGAGGGGACACCAGGAGGGGAGTGGGAGCGTAGAAGCAGCTGCACCGCTCTCCATCTCTCCCTGCAGCAGCAGCGAAGGCTCATATAAAAATTTATATGTGTGCAGCATCATGTGTAAGGGGCATTATGTGTGCAGCATCATGTGTAATGGGTACTATGGTGCGCGGCATCATGTGTAAGGGGCATTATGTGTGCAGCATCATGTGTAATGGGTACTATGGTGCGCAGCATCATGTGTAAGGGACATTATGTGTGCAGCATCATGTGTAATGGGTACTATGGTGCGCGGCATCATGTGTAATGGGTACTATGGTGTGCGGCATCATGTGTAATGGGTACTATGGTGTGCAGCATCATGTGTAATGGCTACTATGGTGCCATCAAGCAAGAACCCCCTAGCAATGAGCACGTAGGTAAGCAGCACTTATGTGGCAAATATGTAATGGGCATTACGGTTTATTATATAGTATGTAATGGGCATCATGATGTGTGGCACAATGTGTAATGGGCATTATGGTGTGTGGCCTTATGTGTAATGGGTATTACGGAGTTTGCTAAAATGTGTAATGGGCATTACTGTGCATGGGCTAAAGTGTAATACCACACCCCTTTTTGTGATGCCACGCCCCTTTCCCATGAGGCCACACCCCCTTTTGCCGCGCGGCTACGGCGCGCAAAGGTCCCCTTGCTGTTATGTCTAGATCTGGGACCACCCATTACCATAATTCTAGATTCGCCTATGTCGGGACCAGAAACATTTTGAATAACAGAATATTCTGTCAGTCGGAGTTGCGCAAGGCTCAGTCTTAGGTCCTCTGCTTTTCTCCATCTATACCTCCTCTCTTGGCAAACTAATCAGCTCTTTCAGATTTCAGTATCACTTATATGCAGATGATACTCAAATCTATCTATCAACCCCAGAGTTGTCACCAGTGGTTTTGGGCCGAGTCTCTGAATGCCTCTCTGCCATCTCCCGGAGCTAGGCTTGAGTGCTGGGCTGTAGAAGCAGGATCACAGGAGATGGAATAACCTGGAACTTCACAGGAGATGGAATGCCTGGAGTACACTGCAGCATAGGAGAAACAACACCAGCAGGAATACACTTGCACAGAGACAAGGACAGCTGAACACACACTGGAGACAACTGAAGCACTAGCAATGGTTCTGAGAGCTCCCAGCATACTTATACCCACTGAGTGGCCAGGATTGGCCGGGCAGGTATGACTGGGAGATCAGAACCATCAGGATTGGACAGTGCAAACATGTGACTGGGAAAAACATGGCAGCCCCCATGTCTGCTATGGCGGTAAAGAGTGTTTGTGCACGCCATGCTTGTAGCTGGGAGAAATGGCGGCGGACAGACGGTTTGCCGTGCACTGGATACTGTCACTGGGGGTCAGGATAGTGGTGCGCCGCGCAGCCGCGGACTCAGCAGCGCTGAGAGGACTGGAGGATGGCAGCGATGATGGCGCACGGCAGACAGGACGCCGGCAGGGATGACATCTGAACCGCAAGCTGAGCCTGCGGAGGCACTTAGCCGGTAAGATAACCTGTCTGAGTACTCGGATCGTGACAGCACCCCCCCTTTAAGGGTGGCCCCAGGACACCTTTTAGGCTTGCGGGGAAACTTGGAGTGGACCGCCCGGATGAGTCTGGGAGCATGGACATCGATGGCATTGGTCCATGATCGCTCTTCGGGGCCGTAGTCCTTCCAATCGATCAGATATTGCAGACGACCATATCGGATGCGAGAGTCCAAGATTTTACTGACCTCATATTCTGTTCCACGCTGGGTGCAAACCTTAGGTGCCTTGGGGAGCTTGGAATGAAAGCGATTCTGGACCAGCGGCTTGAGCAGCGAAATATGGAATGTAGCTGGCACTTTCAAATAAGGCGGCAACTTGAGCTTGTAGGCCACAGGGTTGACGACTCGCTCAACTGGAAATGGACCAATATATCGGGGAGCGAACTTCATAGATGGCACTCTCAATCGAAGATTCTTAGTTGACAACCAGACACGATCTCCTGGACGGAGGGCTGGCACAGCTCTACGTTTCCTGTCGGCAAATTTTTTGTACCTGCTTGAAGCCTTCAGGAGTGAAGAATGAATAAGCTTCCAGGATTTGACGAATTGCCGGATGGTCGTGTCGACCGCTGGAACAGAGGACACAGGTTGCAGAGTGAAGTCAGGAACTCGAGGATGAAACCCATAGTTGGCAAGGAATGGAGTGACATTTGATGAAGAGTGATACTGGTTATTGTGGCAGAATTCTGCCCACGGAAGAAGTTGAGCCCAGTCATCTTGGGAGGAAGAGACATACGTGCGGAGGAATGCTTCAAGATCCTGATTCACCCTCTCCGTTTGGCCATTTGTTTGAGGGTGATAGGCTGTGGAGAACTTTAGCTTGATTTGAAGCAAGGAGCACAGGCTTCGCCAGAATTTGGCTACGAATTGGACCCCTCTGTCGGAGATGATTTCAAGAGGCAGACCATGAAGCTTGAATATCTCTTTAATGAAGAGCTGGGACAGCTTGGAAGCTGACGGAAGACCGGTGAGGGGAACGAAGTGAGCCATCTTGGTGAACCGGTCAACAATCACCCAGATGGTAGTGAACTTGTCAGACTCTGGAAGATCAGTTACAAAGTCCATAGATATGTGCGTCCAAGGACGATGTGGCACTGACAGTGGCATCAATTGCCCAGGAGGAGACTGACGGCTGGTCTTGTGCTGGGCACATTTAGCACAAGAAGAAACAAAGTCCTGTACATCCTGTTTAAGGGACGGCCACCAGTAGGACCTGGTGATAAACTCATAAGTTTTCTGAATGCCTGCATGGCCAGCAAATTTTGAAGAATGCGCCCAACAAAGCAGCTTCTTCCTTAGGGCTGGCTTTACATATATTTTCCCTGTAGGGGGCGTGAGATTTGAAACTCCCGTTGCGGAGAAGGCCACTGGATCAATAATAAAATGTTGACTTGTGGACTTTGACTCACTATCTTGCTCCCATGAGCGGGAAAGGGCATCAGCTTTTCGATTTTGTGTCCCTGGACAGAATGACAGCTTGAAACAGAACCTGGAAAAGAAAAGTGTCCATCTGGCTTGACGGGGGTTTAAACATTGAGCAGACTTGAGATACAGAAGATTCTTGTGATCTGTGATAATTGTGATCTCATGGACAGCGCCCTCTAGAAGATATCTCCATTCTTCTAATGCCAATTTGATGGCGAGGAGTGCTTGATCGCCGATGGCATAGTTACACTCTGCAGGCAGGAACTTACGAGAGTAAAACCCACAGGGATGAAGACATCCATCGGGCGCTTTCTGCGAGAGAACTGCCCCAACGCCCACGGAGGAGGCGTCGACCTCGAGAATAAAGGGCAAGGTGGTGTCAGGTTGTCTTAACACAGGAGCTGAAGTGAACCTCTGCTTTAACAGATGGAAGGCTTCGATGGCTTCTGCCGGCCACTTCGCTGGATTGGACCCTTTTCTTGTCAGGGCAGTGATGGGAGCCACAATAAAAGAGAAGGTACGAATGAATTTTCTGTAATAATTGGCAAAACCCAGGAAACGTTGAATACCTTTCAGCGAAGAGGGAATTGGCCAATCTTGAATGGCCTGCAGTTTTCCTGGGTCCATTTGTAGACCAGAACCAGAGACAATGTACCCTAGGAAGGGTATAGACTTCACCTCGAAGACACACTTCTCCAGTTTGCAGTAGAGATGATTAGCTCGCAGCCGGGACAGAACCTCTTTGACCCAATAACGATGTTCTTCGATGTTATTGGCGTAGATTAAAATGTCATCGAGATATACAACTACATGTCGATACAGAATGTCCCGAAAAATCTCGTTGACATAGTGCTGGAACACGGCTGGGGCATTGCTTTGCCCGAAGGGCATGACGAGGAACTCATAGTGGCCGTCTCTGGTGTTAAACGCCGTCTTCCACTCGTCGCCCTCTCGTATGCGGATGAGATTATATGCGCCCCTCAGGTCGAGTTTCGTGAAGATGGTTGCACCGCTGATACGGTCAAACAGCTCGGTAATGAGGGGCAACGGATATCTGTTCTTTACAGTGATGTCATTGAGGCCGCGATAATCAATGCAGGGATGTAGGCCTCCATCCTTCTTCTTTACGAAGAAGAATCCTGCGCCAGCAGGAGAGGTTGAAGGACGGATGAATCCCTTTGCCAGATTTTCCTTGATGTAATCGGTCATGGCCTGAGTCTCTGGAAGAGAGAGGGGATAAGTTCTACCTCTCGGTGGTTCTTTACCTGGGATAAGGTCAATAGGGCAATCCCATGGTCTGTGAGGAGGTAGAGTAGGTGTCCTGGTAATATGCAGGGAGGGCAGCATGTGGTGTTCTGTTATTATTATTATAATACAGGGGGATCGGGGGGGGGGGGTTCTCAGCCCCCCCCCCCCCCCCCCCCACACACACACACCTCACCTCACCTCTGATGGAACAAATGTTTTAAGGTTTTGTTTTTTTGGGCCTGATCGCACATTGCAATCCTAGCTCTGACCCCTTACTCTGCCCACTGACGCAATATTTTTTATTTTTTTATTTTGGGGGTGTTCTCCAAGAATTGATGATTAGCTATTACTTATGGGCCAGTGCTCTGGACTTGCAGCCCAGGCTAAAAGTTTCCAGCCACCCCCTGTGCCCAGACCATGTTAACTGTGTGCAATGCTGGAGAGAACCTGAGGAGCAGGACAGCACTACAGAAAGTGAGTAATTAAGGACAAATTATGCTAATTGGAAACTTCCAATTACTTATTTAGTCATTAGGGGTGTCCAGAGGGTTCCAGACAGCTTTTCTTAAAATGTGAATATTAGATTTATTTGGACTGCTTTGGAGGTGCTAAAAAAAAAAACCTTGCACCCAACAGTAAAAAAAAATCTTGCATCTGTGGTTAAACCCCCACTGATTCAGGATTTTTTTTTGTAAACTCACACCTAATTGCTATTTTAAACCACACCCACATTACATAAGCCACGCCCCCAACATTACTGTCAACCCTATTTTTGAACTACATTTTCCGCGAGAAGCTGGGCCACTTGCCAGTGCCTGCCTCCCAGGCTGAAAATTGCAAGCCAGCCTTTGATAGTATACACCATTTTGGAAATTTGAGGATGCTAGAAATACCAGGGAATAAATATTTCTTTATGAACGTTTACCTTACTGAAATATCTACTGTATATGGAGTTTTAGTAAGAAATATATGATAATCAGAATAAGTGGAGAAAGGGACCAACAATTGTAGCTCACATAGAGATCATGTTAACCAATTGGGAGAATAATTTCGGACTGGCTGATGGAACTGTTATGCCCTGTTAAGTTCCAGCACTTTTAAGGAGGATATTACTGAGGATGTTGGTGGCAATGGAACACAGTAAATGGACACGTTGATTGTTTTATCAGGAACATTGACTGGATTGTCCCTGAAACAAAAACTGGCCACACACTTATATGACTTGGGCTCTTTTCACACCGATTCCAATGGATCAGTCTGAGAAATCTGGTAAAAAGTGGCTAAATCGTATAAACCTAAACCCCGGTACCAATCGCATGCATGGTCTTGTGCGCATCGGATTGGATCCAGAGATCGTTGCCAGGGGCGGATTGGCCCGCCGGGAAACCGGGTCATTTCACGGTGGTCCGGTACTGATTTGTCCGCTTTTTCCCTATCTGGGCTGCCTCTTTTCCCTGGCTGGGCCGTGGGCCTCGGACTGCCGTACCATGTGTGGTTAGTGCCCGCGGCCGCAGCCACCCACTCCAGGCTGCCCAGTGCCCACAGTCAATATGGCCGTTGGTCGCCTTCGGGTGACATCACCTGGAACTGAGCGGCATCAGCATGTGTGTCCGCAAGCAGCATGGCACCGGGAGAAGCTTGGTAAGTGACGATGCCGCCCCCCCATAGCCGGGAGCCGGGTCCCATTAAAGTTAGCAAAGCTGGCTGCACCGTTACCTCCCCCGTTCATTACCATTACCACCCCCCGCTCATTACTGTTATGCCCCCCCCCCCCACAGCTCATTACCGTTATTTCCCCCCCACCGCTCATTACCGTTATTGGAGGCTGCTTGCGGATTTTGTTGCCAATCCTCCCCTGATTGCTGCACATAGGATTTGTTGGATCCAGCAAGATCTGGCAGCACTTGCAGGCAGTTGGCAAGGTATCGCATACAAGGCTAAATGCGATATCTCAGATTAGTATAGGGGACTACTGTAGGACTAATGTTGGGTTCTCAGGTCCAGAACTGGATGTACGGTATTTGTCCAGGAGAGCAACTTTTTGTCAGATAAGCTGTTTGTGACATTTTTTAAGGATGAAAAATTGTATGCGTTGTATGCTCAACAAAATAAAATACTTTCGACCACAGGTTCTCAAATTTGGTGTTCAGGACTCCACTCAGGTCATGTTTCAAGGTCACCTGTGGATTTGTAAAATGTAACAGTTGGAGGTACAGTACACAGTGCACCTGCCAGGCAACATGGAAAACATGACTTTTGTGGGTTTCTGAGGTGAACTTGCCAATGAGTACACTGCAGGCAAGAAGGTTTTTGGTTTCACTTTGATAAGGAAGAACAGTGCTGCTTATCTAAAAAATTAGATAAGCAGATATGGACTTAATCAGGAGTAAGATTGTTGGAACGAATAAGAAAATGAGTACGCTATTGGGGCTTTCATGTTTCTGTTTTAGGTACCTATTCCTAGATATACTGATTACCTGGATCACCCAGTAGGAGAAGCTATGAAACCTCTTGTATTTACTGTTGTGCGATATTAATGTTATTGCGGATGTAGTTACTGGTCGAGAAAAAGCAGCTATGACTGCAGTACAGTATCTGCATTTTACCTTCCACACTTACTAATATATATATATATATATATATATATATATATATTAGATAAGAATGGCACTCATCAGGGCTTTATTCGGATCCAACAGACCAACGGGATGTTGGCTTGATGTGGTCATGAGTAAGGCCATGTTCTGTGGCCGAAACGTCAACCTGATCTGTTTGTTTTCACTTATGTGATGGAATAAAGCATCCGAATTGGATTATTATAAAGCCCTGGTGAGTGCCATTCGGTACTTGTGTATTTTGGCGGCGCCCATCGCATCGCATACCATAACGAATACGATGGTATGCGATGCGACGCGATATCGTACGATACTGCACGATGGCATACAATTTTAAAATTGTATGCCATTTTACATGCCATACGATGCGATGCGATTAAACATTGTATAAGCACCCTAATGGGTGCTTATACAATGTTAAGCACCCTAATGGGTGCTTGCAATGTTAAATGCACCCCCACGCCACCCCCCCACTATAAACGTAAACCCGAAGCGTGGCGAGCGCAGTGAGCCCGCGAGGAGCGGTGGTACGCGTCCTACGACCTTTTCATACCCCCACTATCCACATCGGCATGGAGTTGAGAATAGAAGCGAAGCGTGGCGAGCGCAGCAAGCCCCGCGAGGGGACGCGGATACCTGTGAAGCCCGCGAAGGGACGCGTTTACCTGTGAAGGTATCCGCGTCCCCTCGCCACGCTTCGGGCTCGGTGGCTCGCTGTGCTCGCCACACTATTCTATTCTCAACTCCACGCCGACGTGGATAGTGGGGGTATGAAAAGGTCGTAGGACGCGTACCACCGCTCCTCGCGGGCTCGCTGCGCTCGCCACGCTTCGGGCTCGGTGGCTCGCTGTGCTCGCCACACTATTCTATTCTCAACTCCACGCCGACGTGGATAGTGGGGGTATGAAAAGGTCGTAGGACGCGTACCGCCGCCCCTCGCGGGCTCGCTGCGCTCGCCACGCTTCGGGTTCACGTTTATAGTGGGGGGGTGGCGTGGGGGTGCATTTAACATTGTAAGCACCCATTAGGGTGCTCAAAAGCACCCTTTAGGGTGCTTATATGATTTTTTATCGTATAGCGGGTCAAAATCGCGTCGCATCGCATGCCATCGGGTACATGGCATGCGATGCGATGCAATACGTTCATCGTACGACGGACATCGGGGGCGCCGCCAAAATACACAATTACCTGCCATTCTTATCTACTTTCTGTTTATGTGGCTTCTACGTGGGACCACTGAGAGGTGACCCCAGGCATTTATCAACTTACAAGTGTGTGCCAACCTGCTCTAGGATATATATATATATATATATATATGGAGTGTATAGAGAGCGCTCGAATTATCCGCCACCTAATATTTATTCACCGCTAGTTTTAGACTGAAGTGAAGTGTACAACTGTAGATAATAAAAATGTACAATAAAAATCGGATGTTTTTATTAAAATTCCATGATTCACATCTGAATTTTTCTGTTCAGAACGAAGTTTCAAAACTCAACGCATTTTGTCTTGAGAAGGACTTCATCAGGGGTTCAGACAAATAAGAAATGGATCACAAATATGATGTAACATGGGTCTTTAAACCAGACTTTCTCCACAAAATCCCATGATCTACAATGAGGTGTGATGTCTCATAAATTAATTAGTAGTAAAGAGCGACATTGAATTCAGGGCAATGTGTCAACATCGATTTCAGAATAGTAGACACTTTTGAATTCGATGCCAAGATATGGACAATCGGTCTCTCAAAATTCAAAGGAGAGAGATGGTAGTCAATATCTGGCGAGAACATGTGAGTACCTCCAGCAGCCAGATACATCTGACTGCTAGAGGTACTCACATGTTCTAGCGACGTTGAGATACATGGTAATTGATCATGTGCCACCATTGACCAGAGGGGGGGGGGGGGGGGGGGCGATAGGGCAAAAAAATTACT
Source organism: Crinia signifera (assembly GCF_055691185.1). Lineage (NCBI taxonomy): Eukaryota > Metazoa > Chordata > Amphibia > Anura > Myobatrachidae > Crinia > Crinia signifera. The sequence goes on along the minus strand of NC_139219.1, from coordinate 332,010,162 downwards.
CCAACTTGAGACAAGGTGGATCTTTAAATTGGACACCATGGCCCCTAAAGGGCTTAATGAACAATTAGGTCTCCATAGCTCCCTCTAATTCCGGCATCAAGGTGCAATTGTTACCTCTGTATTTCCGCCTTATAAACAGTTCATTCAAAAATTTACATGTTGTATAGGCCATTAGGCTAATACATTGGTATTATGATTTTTGTGCCTCACACGTTTATATCTAAGAGTTAAAACTTAGGTCAGAGATTAGGGAAGGCTTGGCCCTATACAGTGATTTATTTATTATTATTAATTATCTTGAAATAGGGTGCCATATGAAGTAGTTATCATATTATTGATGGCATAATTTTTATGCAGGGTGTATCACTTTATTTTATAATAATTTTGTTTCATGGGATGTCTTATTTATTTATCTAATTTTTTACATATATGCCTTTTACATATATGTTCTTTATAGGTTATTATTGGAATGTATGTAGAGCCGTTGTCCTGCCAGTTTTTGTTTGTTGTTTTATTTCACTGTGTGTGTGGAGTGCAGAATCACGTTTTCAGTTGAAGGGGCAGCGGCCATCTTTGCTTCTCACACATCACACAAAAAGGAAGACTGGTCAGGAATAAGGTGCAGGATGTAGTGCAATCTGGTATTGTGCAAAGGAGCAAGTTTGAGGTGCAGTGGAGATGGTGCTCAACGCGTTTCGACTTTAACTCACGTCTTCATCAGGACTTCGTCAGGGGGTCACACCCCCTGATGAAGTCCTTCCCAGTGATGAAACGCGTTGGACGTGGCTTACTTGGTCCGACGCAGTGACGTTTTCTCTCCACCGGTGATCCTGCATGTGCGGCTGTATCCTGTGAGCAGTGAACGCTGAGCTCGTGGTCCTTTGGTCGACGGCTGAGTGGCTTCTCCCCCCCCCCCCGATACACCGTTGGTCATCTTATGCAGTGATTGTGTTCTGATGTGGCTGGCAAGCTTGTTACTTTAAACCCTCATGTATGTGAGCATAAATACAAGTAAAAAGTGTAGTTTATATTTGGCTAATTGGTGCGTTTCTCTCTTGTTTTTTTGCAAGTACCTATCCTTGGATCTTTGGTAGGATCCTTTGAAAGAAACTGCACATATGGTGGATGATATTGTGGACTACACTATCTCATACTAAAGGTTATTATTGGAATGTATGTAGAGCTGTTGTCCTGCCAGTTTTTGTTTGTTGTTTTATTTCACTGTGTATGTGGAGTGCAGAATCACGTTTTCAGTTGAAGGGGCAGCGGCCATCTTTGCTTCTCACACATCACACAAAAAGGAAGACTGGTCAGGAATAAGGTGCAGGATGTAGTGCAATCTGGTAGTGTGCAAAGGAGCAAGTTTGAGGTGCATTGGAGATGGTGCTCAACGCGTTTCGACTTTAACTCACGTCTTCATCAGGACTTCGTCAGGGGGTCACACCCCCTGATGAAGTCCTTCCCAGTGATGAAACGCGTTGGCCGTGGCTTACTTGGTCCGACGCAGTGACGTTTTCTCTCCACCGGTGATCCTGCATGTGCCGCTGTATCCTGTGAGCAGTGAACGCTGAGCTCGTGGTCCTTTGGTCGACGGCTGAGTGGCTTCTCCCCCCCCCCGATACACCGTTGGTCATCTTATGCAGTGATTGTGTTCTGATGTGGCTGGCAAGCTTGTTACTTTAAACCCCCATGTATGTGAGCATAAATACAAGTAAAAAGTGTAGTTTATATTTGGCTCATTGGTGCGTTTCTCTCTTGTTTCTTTGCAAGTACCTATCCTTGGATCTTTGGTAGGATCCTTTGAAAGAAACTGCACATATGGTGGATGATATTGTGGACTACACTATCTCATACTAAAGGACTTGTGTGCTGGGCATTTCTTTTCTTAAAAAAAAAAATATATATACTTTGTAGTATGACCCGGCACTGTGAAGAAATCAATAACTTGGTCCGATGCCCCACATCCACTATCCAATGTAAAGGAGAAATACACACACACACTAAGTGCGGCACTTAGGACAGCTTGTAAAAAGAATTACAGGACACAATAATCCGTGTATCAACGTTTCATTTCTCTTACAAGAAATTTATCCTGACAAAATTTCTTGTAAGAGAAATGAAACGTTGATACACGGATTAAAGTGTCCTATAATTCTTTTTACAAGCCATCCTGAGTGCCGCACTTAGTGTGCGTGTATACATATATGGAAAGTATGGAAAGAAACCCGGTGCCTAGCTGGACTTATATAATAACATTTATACAATAAATTTGTGCACATATCAGAATATAATTTTTTTTTTAATTACTATAAAAATCTGCACATAATATATAGAAACTTTTGTGTGGAAACGGATATACATACAATGATTACAGATGAAGGGGGGGGGGAGGGGAGAAAGAAGGGGTGGTTATGGGGAACAGAGGGCAGTATGGGTAAATATAAAACAATGATAATAATAAAAATAAAAAATAGTAGGCTGATGTGCTAATAGGCTTTGTATAAAAACTACAATGAGTACTTAGCTCAGTAAAAGAAAGATAGTTTTTTTTAAGTCCTTTTTTCAGTTAGGAACTTGGAAGCAGAGCATTAGTTCCAGGGCTGAGTAGCATCAAGGATTGGTAGGATGATCCTACGCGTTTCGACTACTAGGACTTCCTTAGGGCTGTTTCACACAGTACGGTTCCTGCCGCACGGTGAAATCCCGTACGGTCAGGGAGCCGCGCCGCACTCAGAATTTTATAATGGCAGGGATGGCCACAGCCCGGCAGCCGTCCCTTCCAGTGGGGGGATCCGGCTGCAGCCGTGCGGCCGGGCCGTGGCCGTCCCGTGTGAATGGACACAATAGTGTCCATTCACAACTGCTGAGTGCGGCACGGCTCCCTGGCCGTACGGGATTTCACCGTGCGGCAGGAACCGTACTGTGTGAAACAGCCCTTAGGGCTGATTTGGATCTGGATGGTGAAAGAATGTACCGTGGTTGAACAAAATCATAAAAATAGGGTACCTTATTAGGTTAATTTACACTATTTTTAGTTTCAACAATAGCTTGGGAGGAAACATGATGGTATAGAAAAAAAGGAAGTGAAGGTGAAGGGTCAGAAAAGCTGTTTTGATCCTGATAACCCCTGAGGAAGTCCTAGTGGATGAAACGCATAGAATTTTTTCTACGAATTCGCTATATTCTAATGTTGGATCAATGAATGGAACCACATATGAAATTTTTATTTGAAGAAAAATAGATGTATCGAAAATGTGAATAAATGTTGTTGTATTTAACCACTGCACACTTTTTGTGGTGAAAGTTTAGAACGCACTTCTACAGTATATCACTCTTTATATATATATATATATATATATATATATATATATATATATATATATATATATATATATATATATATATAGTTATATGCATGGCAAATGGCAAACTGCCTATGCAATTCTCTAACACATATCAAAAGAAAACTGTGCTTGTAAATATATAGTAGGAATAAAATTAAATATCTCAATAATCTCAAATAATAGTTTATTAGAAAATTTATGAAAAATAATTTACATTCCAATACAGTATAGGATTTATAAAATGTATGTTTACAGATTTAAAAAATGATATGAGCTCATTTACGCCCCCCTGCCTGTCTCTTATTTCTTCACTGGAGGAAATTTAACCAACTGGCACTTTTCAAACCAGTGGCATTGGTGGTTTTGTCAGTTGCAATTAAGGAGTTAATAATATTATACTATCAAACCCGCTGTGTTTTATTTAAATAAGATAAATATGGATGACGGGCAGTGGGATTGGCAGATTTCAGAATACTGATGCCAGCAATGAACGGAATCCAGAAAGGGGTCAGGTAAGTATACTTACCTTCCCCTTAACTCTCCCTCTCCAAAGCCTAACTCTAACCCACTTCCTACCGACTACCTCTAACTGCTAGTGCCTAACCATAACCCAACTGCCTAAACATAACCTCCCTGCCCTGCAGCCTAACCAAATTGCCTAACCCTAAGACACCACACATACTACACTCAGAATCCCGCCAGTCAGGATTATGGCACAGAAATCCTCATTGAAGTAAAAATTCTGGCACTGTTCTCCTGGCGGTAGTCGGGATGCCGGCATTTGTATTTTGAAGGCCAGCATCCCCAATGTCGAGATGCCGAACACAATTTTAAACCTTCCCGAAGACACAGTGACTTTTATAAGTGCTAGTTAGTAAATGCTGTCCTTATTTTTAAAACAACATGTGAATAGTACATCTTTTAGTGTAATTGGGGAAATAATTACCCTGTCCATTTTACTGAAGACTTGGTCAGTATTTTCTGAAATGCTTCTTTCACCTCATTGTTTCTGAAGCTGTAGATCAAAGGATTTAACACCGGGGTCACAACACCATAAATTAGAGCAATGTACTTCAGGCTGGTTGTAAAACTTTTGGTTTGTCCCATGTACATGGTCATACTGGTCCCATAGAACATGAACACCACGGTCAGGTGGGAAGCACACGTAGAAAAAGCTTTAGACCTCCCACCGGCTGAGTGGATCTTTAATATGGAGATAATGATACAGATGTAGGACACCACAATGAAAGCAAGTGGAGATAATAGTGTGAATACACTTACCACAAATATGGATATTTTATAGTAGCTGAGATCACCACACGCCAGCTCTAGTAGAGCCAATATCTCACAGACGAAGTGGTCCACCTTGTTCTCCTTACAGAACACAAGAGGCTTCGAGGTAGGAATAGAGGATAATACATAACTCCCCAACCACATAATGACTGTAATAATTTTACATGTCCTCCAATTCATAATTATGCTATAATGTAAAGGGAAACATATGGCGATATACCGGTCATACGCCATCACCGCCAGTAGGGTACACTCGGTACTTCCTAGGTACAGACCCGTCTGCATCTGCACCAGGCACCCGATGACGGAAATTCTCCTTTTCTTAGAAAAGACGTCTACCAACATCTTTGGAAGAGATCCAGATGAGTAGAGCAAATCAATGAAGGATAAATGACAAAGATAATAGTACATAGGGGTGTGCAGCTGAGGGCTGGTGATAACCGCGCATACCATTAAACTATTCCCCAAAATGGTCAGTGTGTACATTAACAAGAACATCACAAACAGTAATATCCGAGTCGGCAAGTCTTGCGAAAATCCAGTCAGAATAAATTCTTTAACCAAGGTTTGATTCTCAATATCCATGGTACAATTTAAATGTGGAAGTATGTACACCTGTAAAACACACACAGTTGTTCTTGGTGTGCGACTTTAAAAAAAAAGTATTATATCTAATTTAATAAAAATACAATGTACTATTTTTATTGATTTTCCAATAATAATGGGGTAGAGAGAAAAGAAAGGAAAAAGTTAGGTTAAGGCAATAGGTAAACATTAGGTATCCAGGCAGGTTGCAGTAGTAATGATAATAATTATAATACTACTACTAGTAATAATAATACATGTATTATTTCTCTAGTAGAAAGAACATAATACAGCATACAAACAATGGAGTACAGAAAAGCTTTTCATAAAATACAAAGAACTTGAAGACATGCAGGGACACTGGTGAAACGCGTGAGTCGCAGGAAAGTCTTCAATGGGTGTGTGAATGATTCTAGAGTGGAGGCCTTTCATGTTGTGTGGGGAAGAGTTCAGAGCCGCATGGCAAAAAACTCTGATTGAATTACGGGAGAATCTAGGCACGGTTAGTACTCAGGTGGGACAGTATGAAATCAGAAGCTGCTTGAGACACCTTGGGCCCTGGTCATGTAGAGCTCTGAAAATCAGTAAGCCAATCTTGAAGACAATTCACTATCTTACAGGCAGCCAATGGAGGGAGTACGGAATGGTTGTTATGTGGCTGGAGCAGTTCACTGCATTCTGTACCGGCTGGAACCAGCGCTATTCTTCTGGTGGGAAAATGTATATAAACTGAGCGCAAAAACACAGGTTATAGTCCAAGCTGCTGTCTATAAGGGATACTCAACCTATAATATAAAGACAAGAAAAAAGCACAAAGTAGACAGCGCTAATAGACTGTAACTCACACAATTTAATCAATTAAGAAATCAAATATTTATTTGTAAAAAATGAAAAATACATTTATTATAAAAATAAGCACCATCCGGTGAGATAATTAATACCATAAAATCACTTACTGGTGACACAACAATTCACAGAAACTTTAATTATCACTATTTAGCAGCAATTAGCTAAACTGATATCAATTATCACTATTTAGCAGAAATTAGCCCAAATGATATTATGCAGCCACTCTGTTCAGCCTCCAGCATAGAGAATGATTGTAAATAACGGTACTTGTTTCCTAGCACAGCGCCACCGATTTTATTTGTATTGATCGCGGCCGCAAAAATCGCGTCGATCGCATCACATGCCAACCAAATCGCATGCAATGCAATCGACGCGAATTTTGCATTGGAATGAATGTAAAATGGTCCCTGAGACCCAATTTTACATTGATTTCAATGTAAAAAGCCCCCAAACCCCCCATTTTTATTGCAAACCCCCCTCATGGGTGAAATGGCCCTACATTGTTAACGCCACGCTTCGGGCTCATATTCCAGATGATTTTTATATATATCGATATGAGGAAGCTGCTGACACCGTAAAGGAAGCGGGGAAACAAGTTATCGTTTGAATAGTTTGATGAAGGTCCATCTAAAAATCATCTGGAATACGAGGAGGCTCTCTAAGGCACCTGAGCAGTATTGTGCACCTTATACAACCTACTGGGATACGCAAAACTAACAGGACCTAAGAGAGGGACCGAGAGGGACTGAGCTGCAAACTGTGTAATTTTGCCTTTTTTATGCTTATGTGTGGTTATATTATTGTATTGTCAATTAATTTATTGATTATTTAATTAATACATTTTTCTTTTCTTTTTAATGTTCACTGGCCACTGATTCATGTATAGATAATAAATCTAATTATATATAGTTAGTCTCTAGCGCAGTTTTTATGGTACTCTTTACCTAGAACGGCGCCCATCGCGGGCATCGCATGTACATCGCATGCCATTATAATGGCATGCGATGCGACCGATGCGATGCCCGCGATTTTACATAGAAATGCATGTTAAAATGTAAATTGCGTCGGTCGCATCGCATGCGGCCAAAAAATCGCATGCGATGCGACCGACCCGATTACCGCGATTTTACATAGGAAACAATGTTAAATGGCCCAATTGACCCGATTTTACATAGGGAACAATGTTAAATGGCCCACAGACCCCAAATAGCCACCCTGAAGTGTGAAATGGCCCCCCCAATTGTTAACGTCATCCCACGTTCAACGTCAACCCGAAGCGTGGCGAGCGCAGCGAGCCCGCGAGGGGCGGCGGTACGCGTCCTCCGACCTTTTCATACCCCCACTATCCACGTCGGCGTGGAGTTGAGAATAGAAAGTGTGGCAAGCGCAGCGAGCCACTGAGCCCGAAGCGTGGCGAGCACAGCGAGCCCCGCAAGGGGCCGCGGATACCTTCACAGGTATCCGCGTCCCCTCGCAGGCTTCACAGGTATGCGCGTCCCCTCGCCATGCTTCGGGCTCGGTGGCTCGCTGCGCTCGCCACACTTTCTATTCTCAACTCCACGCCGACGTGGATAGTGGGGGTATGAAAAGGTCAGAGGATGCGTACCGCCGCCCCTCGCGGGCTCGCTGCGCTCGCCACGCTTCGGGTTGACGTTGATCGTGACTTCAGGGTGGCTATTTGTGGTCTGTGGGCCATTTAACATTGTTCCCTATGTAAAATCAGGTCAATTGGGCCATTTAACATAGTTCCCTATGTAAAATCGCATTAATCGCGTCGGTCGCATCGCATGCGATTTTTTGGTCGCATCGCATGCGATTTTTTGGTCGCATGCGATGCGACCGACGCGATTTTTTACCTTGCGATGCCTAAGATCAAAATCGTGGGCGCCGTTCTAGGTAAAGAGTACCGTTTTTATATTTGTTGTTTTGTCACCCTTTGCATATTGTATGTAAACTATAACAACAAAAAGTAAACCATAAACTATATAACCTTATATAAAACATAATGGGGGAAATTTACTACGCTAAATTCGTGAAAAATAGGTGTATTCGTATACAAAACTACACCTATTTTTTACGACTTCGTATTTTCGGGATTTACTATCCCAAAAATATGCAAATTCGTGTTTGTATTCATGGCACATTCGTATCTGTATTTACAAATACGAATGTATACGCCACTGACATAATATTAATAGAAATCACCATTCAAAAGAATTTACTAAGTGGCGCATTGAAAATACGGCCACTAATTAGCAGTAAACAGCTGCTAATTGCCGGCCAAATACGCCAAGAAAATACACTTTATTTGGTACTTGTGTATTATCACGGTGCCCATCGCATCACATACCATAAGGCATACGATGGTTTGCAATGCGATGCGATATCGCGCGATGTTGTACAATGGCATACAATTTTAAAATTGTATGACATTGTACATGGCATACAATGCCATACAATGCAATGGGATGCGATTAAAAATTGTATAAGCACCCTAATGGGTGCTTACAATGTTAAATACACCCTAATGGGTGCTTACAATGTAAAATGCACCCCCACGCCACCCCCCACTATAATTGTGAACCCGAAGCGTGGCAAGCGCAGCGAGCCCGCGAGGGGCGGCGGTACGCGTCCTACGATCTTTTCATACCCTCACTATCCACGTCGGCGTGGAGTTGATTCTATAAAGTGTGGCGAACGCAGCGAGCCACCGAGCCCAAAGCGTGGCGAGGGGACGCTCATAACTTCACAGGTATACGCTTCGGGCTCGGTGGCTCGCTGCGCTCGCCACACTATATAAATTCGACTCCACGTCGACGTGGATAGTGGGGGTATGAAAAGGTTGTAGGATGCGTACTGCCGCCCCTCGCGGGCTCGCTGCGCTCGCCATGCTTCGGGTTCACTTTTATAGAGGGGGTGGCGTGGGGGTGCATTTTACATTGTGAGCACCCATTAGGGTGCTTAAACCACCCATTAGGGTGCTTGTACAAGTTTTAATCTAACAGTGGTGTAAAATCGCGTCGCATCGCATGCCATCGGGTGTATGGCATGCAATGCGATACAAACATTGCGCAACCAACATCAGGGGCGCCGTGATAATACACAAGTACCCTTAATTTTCCTGACATATTTGGCAGAAGCCTGCACAGATCAGTCTGCAAGATTCAGTGCAAAAAAAATAATAATAGAAAAATAAATATATAATTAAAAAAAGGCGTGGGTTCCCCCCCTCCACAGCTATAACCAACCCCCGGCTCACAGAGCCGGTCCTGGGAAACAATCAAGTTGGGGTTTCCCTTATTTTTTAAAACCTGCACCAGGTACAAGGGACAAAATTAATAGGGGTCCCCTGTATTTTAAGAACCAGCACCAGGCCTAAACAGCCAACTGGGTAATGTCACAGCTGGGAGGAGACTTTTTATTTAAGTCCCCCACGGCCAAAGCATTAACCCCCTGACCGGTCAGCCTAGGCAGGGGGCCGGAGGGAGTGGGGACCCCCCCAAAGAAGGGGTCCCCCCTCCAGAATTTACCTACCCAGGCAGAAGCCTATGGCTGTCCCTTGTGCCCCTGGTTGGTGGATGATTTTGTTTACATCGTGCGGCTCCTCCTCCTCAATGCCGCTATTGCCCCGATGGACCGATAGGTGCCGCTAAGCAGCCAATAGTGGCATTCAGTAGGAGGAGCCAAGCAATGTAGACAAAATCATCATGTGGCTCCTTCCTCAGTCCGGTGGCTCGGGTTTATCGTTTGTTATGCCAAGTCCCCTGGATGTCTACATGGAATGAAGAGGATGAGATCTATGCCGGAGGACCCTTGTAAGTATAATTTCCTTCCACAGGTACCCCTATGGATTTCTTCAGGACGGATGGACGGATAGACGGCGACCTACCTACAGGCTCAAGATAGGTAAGTAACTGTATGAAAGAACAAGCAGTGTGGGTATGTTGAGCGCTAGGGGAATGTAACCCGTTCCAGCTGCTGTCTAAATGGGGTTACTCAGTCCCCAAAGAACAGAAACAGAAAAAAAAATGAAAGATAATCAGCGCTCAAAAACTAGGTGTACGTTACTAAAAGGAACAATAGCCGATTGCGACAATGATAAATAAAAAAATACATATTTAATAAATAACAAAAAGATAAAAATTATTATCATATATAAAAAAAAAAATACACATTCAAACACACTGGCCGGTGGTTCTAAAGTGTCAGTGGTTAGTAGGTTCTTACCCATATACTTTGTTAGAAACGTATAATCAGCTTCTGTGGTTAGAATGTTAGTAAGCGACCAATCTCTATTTAGTAGGATAAAGTTCATCCATTCAAAGTAGGCCCGTTAGCCTTTCCGATACAACCTCAGACAGCTGTCACAGAGGGATCATAATAAAAAATGCTGAGCATCCAAATACATCCAAGGTGTGACACTAGCGGTCTCCGCTTATCTATCGGAGAGCGTTATACTTTTTGGTCTCTGCTGTATTTCAGGTCCATCAGTGCGGGTGCCGGCCGGCATTTTTAGCCACAACAAAACTTTTATGAGCTGACGCGTTTCCCTGCCTTAGTGCATCGGTGGCTTTCTCAAAGATCCTATCCATCGCAATCGGCTATTGTTTCTTTTAGTCACGTACACCTAGTTTTTGAGTGCTGTTTATCTCTATGGAATAGTTTTATTTTTCTGGTGTGTCAGTGTGTTTATTTTATATTTGTATTGCTGTGGAACTACAAGTTCCAGCAGGACCTTTAATGCCCCGCATGATGGGGGAGGCCTGTATCTATCTATACCCATCCCACCACCCTGCATCTCTCCAACCCCTGCCTACCTTCCTGCATCTATCTATAACCATCCCACCACCCGCATCTCTCCATCCCCTGCCTACCTTCCTGCATCTATCTATACCCTTCCCACCACCCTGCATCTCTCCATCCCCTGCCTACCTTCCTGCATCTTTCTATACCCATCCCACCACCCTGCATCTCTCCATCTTCTGCCTACTTTCCTGCATCTATCTATACCCTTCCCACCACCCTGCATCTCTCCATCCACTGCCTGCCTTCCTGCATCTATCTATACCCATCCCACCACCCTGCATCTCTCCAACCCCTGCCTACCTTCCTGCATCTATCTATACCCATCCCACCACACTGCATCTCTCCATCCCCTGCCTACCTTCCTGCATCTATCTATACCCATCCCACCACCCTGCATCTCTCCATCCCCTGCCTGCCTTCCTGCATCTATCTATACCAATCCCACCACACTGCATCTCTCCATCCCCTGCCTACCTTCCTGCATCTATCTATACCCATCCCCCCACCCTGCATCTCTCCATCCCCTGCCTACCTTTCTGCATCTATCTATACCCATCCGACCACCCTGCATCTCTCCATCCCCTGCCTGCCTTCCTGCATCTATCTATACCCATCCCACCACACTGCATCTCTCCATCCCCTGCCTACCTTCCTGCATCTATCTATACCCATCCCACCACCCTGCATCTCTTCATCCCCTGCCTGCCTTCCTGCATCTATCTATACCCATCCCACCACACTGCATCTCTCCATCCCCCGCCTGCCTTCCTGCATCTATCTATACCCATCCCACCACACTGCATCTCTCCATCCCCTGCCTTCCTTCCTGCATCTATCCATACCCATCCCACCACCCTGCATCTCTCCATCCCCTGCCTACCTTCCTGCATCTATCTATACCAATCCCACCACCCTGCATCTCTCCATCCCCTGCCTTCCTTCCTGCAACTATTTATACCCATCCCACCACCCTGCATCTCTCCATCCCCTGCCTACCTTCCTGCATCTATCTATACCCATCCCACCACCCTGCATCTCTCCATCCCCTGCCTACCTTCCTGCATCTATCTATACCCATCCCACCACCCTGCATCTCTCCATCCCCTGCCTACCTTCCTGCATCTATCTATACCCATACCACCACCCTGCATCTCTCCATCCCCTGCCTACCTACCTACATCTATCTATACCCATCCCACCACACTGCATTTCTCCATCCTCTGCCTACCTTCCTGCATCTATCTATAACCATCCCACCACCCGCATCTCTCCATCCCCTGCCTACCTTCCTGCATCTATCTATACCCATCCCACCACCCTGCATCTCTTCATCCCCTGCCTGCCTTCCTGCATCTATCTATAACCATCCCACCACACTGCATCGCTCCATCCCCTGCCTACCTTCCTGCATCTATCTATACCCATCCCACCACCCTGCATCTCTCCATCCCCTGCCTACCTTCCTGCATCTATCTATACCCATCCCACCACACTGCATCTCTCCATCCCCTGCCTACCTTCCTGCATCTATCTATACCCATCCCACCACCCTGCATCTCTCCATCCCCTGCCTGCCTTCCTGCATCTATCTATACCCATCCCCCCACCCTGCACCTCTCCATCCCCTGCCTACCTTCCTGCATCTATCTATACCCATCCCACCACCCTGCATCTCTCCATCCCCTGCCTGCCTTCCTGCATCTATCTATAATCATCCCACCACACTGCATCTCTCCATCCCCTGCCTACCTTCCGGCATCTATCTATACCCATCCCACCACCCTGCATCTCTTCATCCCCTGCCTGCCTTCCTGCATCTATCTATACCCATCCCACCACACTGCATCTCTCCATCCCCCGCCTGCCTTCCTGCATCTATCTATACCCATCCCACCACCCTGCATCTCTCCATCCCCTGCCTACCTTCCTGCATCTATCTATACCCATCCCACCACCCTGCATCTCTCCATCCCCTGCCTACCTTCCTGCATCTATCTATACCCATCCCACCACACTGCATTTCTCCATCCCCTGCCTTCCTTCCTGCATCTATCTATACCAATCCCACCACCCTGCATCTCTCCATCCCCTGCCTTCCTTCCTGCAACTATTTATACCCATCCCACCACCCTGCATCTCTTCATTCCCTGCCTACCTTCCTGCATGTATCTATACCCATCCCACCACCCTGCATCTCTCCATCCCCTGCCTACCTTCCTGCATCTATCTATACCCATCCAACCACATTGCATCTCTCCATCCCCTGCCTACATTCCTGCATCTATCTATACCCATCCCACCACACTAAATCTCTCCATCCTCTGCCTATCTTCCTGCATCTATCTATAACCATCCCACCACCCGCATCTCTCCATCCCCTGCCTACCTTCCTGCATCTATCTATATCCTTTCCACCACCCTGCATCTCTCCATCCCCTGCCTACATTCCTGCATCTATCTATACCCATCCAACCACATTGCATCTTCCCATCCCCTGCCTACCTTCCTGCATCTATCTATACCCATTCCACCACACTAAATCTCTCCATCCTCTGCCTATCTTCCTGCATCTATCTATAACCAATGCCACCACCCTCATCTCTCCATCCCCTGCCTACCTTCCTGCATCTATCTATATCCATCCCACCACCCTGCATCTCTCCATCCCCTGCCTACCTTCCTGCATCTATCTATAACCATCCCACCACCCGCATCTCTCCATCCCCTGCCTACCTTCCTGCATCTATCTATACCCATCCCACCACCCTGCATCTCTCCATCCCCTGCCTACCTTCCTGCATCTATCTATACCCATCCCATCACCCTGCATCTCTCCATCCCCTGCCTACCTTCCTGCATCTATCTATACCCATCCCACCACAGTGCATCTCTCCAACCCCTGCCTACATTCCTGCATCTATCTATACCCATCCCATCACCCTGCATCTCTCCATCTCCTGCCTACCTTCCTGCATCTATCTATACCCATCCCACCACCCTGCATCTCTCTATCTTCTGCCTACTTTCCTGCATCTATCTATACCCATTCCACCACCCTGCATCTCTCCATCCCCTGCCTACCTTCCTGCATCTATCTATACCCATCCCACCACCCTGCATCTCTCCATCCCCTGTATACCTTCCTGCATCTATCTATACCGATCCCACCACCCTGCATCTCTCCATCCCCTGCCTACCTTCCTGCATCTATCTATACCCATCCCACCACCCTGCATCTCTCCATCCCCTGCCTACCTTCCTGCATCTATCTATACCCATACCACCACCCTGCATCTCTCCATCCCCTGCCTACCTACCTACATCTATCTATACCCATCCCACCACACTGCATTTCTCCATCCTCTGCCTACCTTCCTGCATCTATCTATAACCATCCCACCACCCGCATCTCTCCATCCCCTGCCTACCTTCCTGCATCTATCTATACCCATCCCACCACCCTGCATCTCTCCATCCCCTGCCTACCTTCCTGCATCTATCTATAGCCATCCCACCACCCTGCATCTCTCCATCCCCTGCCTGCCTTCTTGCATTTATCTATACCCATCTCACCACACTACATCTCTCCATCACCTGCCTACCTTCCTGCATCTATCTATACCGATCCCACCACACTGCATCTCTCCATCCCCTGCCTACCTTCCTGCATCTATCTATAGCCATCCCACCACCCTGCATCTCTCCATCCCCTGCCTGCCTTCTTGCATTTATCTATACCCATCTCACCACACTACATCTCTCCATCACCTGCCTACCTTCCTGCATCTATCTATACCGATCCCACCACACTGCATCTCTCCATCCCCTGCCTACCTTCCTGCATCTATCTATACCCATCCCACCACACTGCATCTCTCCATCCCCTGCCTACCTTCCTGCATCTATCTATACCCATCCCACCACCCTGCATCTCTCCAACCCCTGCCTACCTTCCTGTATCTATCTATACCCATCCCACCACCCTGCATCTCTCCATCCCCTGCCTACCTTCCTGCATCTATCTATACCCATCCCACCACACTGCATCTCTCCATCCCCTGCCTACCTTCCTGCATCTATCTATACCCATTCCACCACCCTGCATCTCTCCATCCCCTGCCTACCTTCCTGCATCTATCTATACCCATCCCACCACACTGCATCTCTCCATACCCTGCCTACCTTCCTGCATCTATCTATACCCATCCCACCACACTGCATCTCTCCATCCCCTGCCTACCTTCCTGCATCTATCTATACCCATTCCACCACCCTGCATCTCTCCATCCCCTGCCTACCTTCCTGCATCTATCTATACCCATCCCACCACACTGCATCTCTCCATACCCTGCCTACCTTTCTGCATCTATCTATACCCATCCCACCACCCTGCATCTCTCCATCCCCTGCCTACCTTCCTGCATCTTTCTATACCCATCCCACTGACACAGTACCGAACACTGATGCACTACGGCACACCGATGCACTTCTGCACACTGATGCACAATTCCACACTAACCCACACCTGCACACTGATGCACTGCTGCACATTGAGACACTACTGCATACTGATGCATTACATCACACTCACATATGACTGCACACTGACACAGTACTGTAAACCGACATACTGCTACACACTGGCACACTTCTTCACACTGATGTACTACTGCACACTCACATACAACTGCACACTGACACAGTACTGTACACTGATAGACTACTGCACACCCACATATGACTGCAGTACACAGTAGTGTACACTGACACACTGCTACATACTGACACACTACTGCAAACTGACACACTATTGCATGCTGATGCACTACTGCTCACTCATATATGATTTCACACTGACACACTACTGCACACTGACACACTGCTGCACATTGACGCACTATGGACACCGATGCACTACTGCACACTGATGCACTACGGTACACTGACATACAGCTTCACATTGACACAGTACTGGTCACTTATGCACTACTGTAGCCTTACACACTGCAGCCCACTTACACACTATGGCACACTGATGCATTACTGCACACTGACACAGTACTGCACACTGACACTGACACACTTCTGCACACTGCTGCACACTGATACAATACTGTACACTGACACAGTACTGCACACTGTATACTGACACAGGCTCTGTAATTGTATTTTAGAATATTGTCTCATAAACTGCCTGATATTAACCTATTATGCACAGCCAGAACATCACTGGGTGGTGTTAATATATGAAATAGAGAATGAATGTGCCTATAATATGCTCTGCTCTGTGCACTGCTTAGGGCTTGTAATTAAGACAAATATTTCTGCTGGAAATAGCCCGTGTCCTGTTTGTGTTTGCGCTGTACATTGCTACTGCCAGCAGGTGAGGCTGAGTGTGGACGAGTCTCTTCTCTGCAGACCACTGACGTACACCTGATACGTGGCTGTAATACACAGAGTGTGCAATAACAGTACCTTCTGTGTCTCCCGGCCATTCCTTCTGTCTGTCCGTTTCTGGAAGGCTTTTATACATTATCTCAGGTACAGCAGGATTCTCCTAGGAGATGAATCATTGTTGCAGCAGTCTCACACGTTTCCAGTCACCTGCTTACCTCTCATTTCCCATAATGATTATTTCTCCTTGTACATAAGACATCAGACACCATTCCCCAGAGCAGCACAGAGCAGGTCTCACAGGTGGGGGCCAGAGAACTTTTCCAACTTTCTTTTGTGCTGATGACACAGGAACTGTTTCAACTCCAGGAATGTGTCGACAATGTCTCGGTCAACAGTCAATAAGGCGACACCGTAAGGTTGACATTCACAAGGTCAAGATTGACAAAAGGACGGAGAGTAGAGCGAGTTTATCCCATTCTCTACGGCTGACCCCATCTAGATAACCCTATGTATTAGTGAAATACAGTGACAGGGAACGAGTGCTGGCACAGGAGAGCGCTACTGCACATACTCCATCAGGGTTCCTCCAGGGAAGCTTCATACACTATCCAAAATGGCTGACAGAGATAGCACATGCCCGGTGCATTGTTGTTGCTGTGTAAAGTCACATAGTAAGTGATAGACTCTGCCCCTTAGATCCAGAGAGAGATACTGCATTACCTTGCCTCATACTACTTCTGTTCCATAATCCTGCCCCAATTACCACACCTTGAGTAGTACAGTCACCTAGCTGGTGCGCACACACTTACCAGACCATCTAGCTGGTACACAGGTGCAGTTATTACTGCCACATTTCCCAGATCATCTAGCTGGTGCACAGGTGCAGTCATTAATGCCACATTCCCAGATCTCCTCTCTGGTGCACTGGTGCAGTTATAACTGTCACACCTCCCAGACCATCTAGCTGGTGCACAGGTGCAGTGATCAATGCCACATTCCCAGATCACCTAGCTGGCGCGCAGGTGCAGTCATTAATGCCACATTCCCAGATCACCTCTCTGGTACACTGGTGCAGTTATTACTGTCACAGCTCCCAGAACATCTAGCTGGTGCACAGGTGCAGTCCTTAATACCACATTTCCCCATCCATCTAGCTGGTGCACAGGTGCAGTCATTACTGTCATGTTTCCCAGACCACCTAGCTAGTGCACATGTGAAGTCATTACTAACTGTCACATTACCCAGACCATCTAGCTTGTGCACAGGTGCAGTCATTAATGCCACATTCGCAAATTATGTAGCTGGTGCACAGGTGCAGTCATTAATGCCACATTTCCCAGACCATCTAGGTGGTGCGCAGGTGCAGTCATTAATGTCACGTTTCACAGACCATCTAGCTGGTGCACAGGTGCAGTCATTAATACCAAGTTTCCCAGACCACCTAGCTAGTGCACATGTGAAGTCATTACTAACTGTCACATTACCCAGACCATCTAGCTGGTGCACAGGTACAGTCATTAATGCCACATTCCCAGATCATGTAGCTGGTGCACAGGTGCAGTCATTAATGCCACATTTCCCAGACCATCTAGGTGGTGCGCAGGTGCAGTCATTAATGTCACGTTTCCCAGACCATCTAGCTGGTGCAAAGGTGCAGTCATTATTACCAAGTTTCCCAGACCACCTAGCTAGTGCACATGTGAAGTCATTACTAACTGTCACATTACCCAGACCATCTAGCTGGTGTACAGTTGCAGTCATTAATGCCACATTCCCATATCATGTAGCTGGTGCACAGGTGCAGTCATTAATGCCACATTCCCAGATCACCTCTCTGGTACACTGGTGCAGTTATTACTGTCACATCTCCCAGAACATCTAGCTGGTGCACAGGTGCAGTCCTTAATACCACATTTCCCCATCCATCTAGCTGGTGCAAAGGTGCAGTCATTACTGTCATGTTTCCCAGACCACCTAGCTAGTGCACATGTGAAGTCATTACTAACTGTCACATTACCCAGACCATCTAGCTTGTGCACAGGTGCAGTCATTAATGCCACATTCGCAAATTATGTAGCTGGTGCACAGGTGCAGTCATTAATGCCACATTTCCCAGACCATCTAGGTGGTGCGCAGGTGCAGTCATTAATGTCACGTTTCACAGACCATCTAGCTGGTGCACAGGTGCAGTCATTAATACCAAGTTTCCCAGACCACCTAGCTAGTGCACATGTGAAGTCATTACTAACTGTCACATTACCCAGACCATCTAGCTGGTGTACAGTTGCAGTCATTAATGCCACATTCCCATATCATGTAGCTGGTGCACAGGTGCAGTCATTAATGCCACATTTCCCAGACCATCTAGGTGGTGCACAGGTGCAGTCATTAATGTCACATTTCCCAGACCATCTAGCTGGTGCAAAGGTGCAGTCATTAATACCAAGTTTCCCAGACCACCTAGCTAGTGCACATGTGAAGTCATTACTAACTGTCACATTACCCAGACCATCTATCTGGTGCACAGGTGCAGTCATTAATGTCATGTTTCCCCAACCACCTAGGTGGTGCACAGGTCATTACTGTCAGATTTCTCAGACCATCTAGCTGGAGCACAGGTGCAGTCATTACTGTCACTTTTCCCAGACCTAGGGCTGTAACAACTGTAGGTGTGTGCCAGCAGTGCCTTGCCCACAGCACATCTCCACTGAGGGTGCACCTCTGGCACACACGTACTATGCAGATCAGGGAGATGCCGAGCAGGAGAGGCGTTTTCACCACTCTGAATCCGGCTGCTCAGACTGCACTATAGTCTTCACAGGAGAGAAGCGCTATAGGCACACGGCTGTCTTGGTGGGGGGCTTCACAGGCCTTTGTGGGGGTGGAGCGAATGGGACAGACTGCGGCTACACCTGAGCTAGAGCAGGAGACAGAGGAAAGGCTGCTTTAGTACCAGGACTCAGTCAGGCCATGACCCTGCACTGTGTTTGTATGTGTGTGTGTGTGTGTGTGTGTGTCATGAGACCTTAGGTGGTTAGATCGCAGGGGGTTTGGGTT
Source organism: Crinia signifera (assembly GCF_055691185.1). NCBI lineage: Eukaryota > Metazoa > Chordata > Amphibia > Anura > Myobatrachidae > Crinia > Crinia signifera. The sequence goes on along the minus strand of NC_139219.1, from coordinate 331,990,831 downwards.
ACGCTGTGGGGCAGCGGTTATGTTTAAATACCCTTCAACATCTGAAGGGCAGAAACTGGTACACACTTTGGAAGTGGTCATGGGCGTGATCATGGGTAAAGTGGGTGTGACCACAGGCAAAGTGGGCATGACCACACCCCCTTTCCGAATGTGTACTGTACACTTTTTTCCCAAGATTACTCTTGGCACCCCCACCATCCACATCCACCCTGCAGACACTGCTTACCGGTGGATGTCTGGAGGGAGGAGAGTCCTTCATCTGGCCTTCCCATGCAAAAAAAGTATGGGAAGTTCCTGGGAGGCGCTGCACTGTGCACTGCAGCTCATGGATTTATTGAGGCAGGTTACTGCCACCCGGCCCCTCTGTTAAGTTTGCAAGATGGATGACATGTCACGCCCATAACCAGACACTAGAGCCCCCACAGTCAGCATCTCTATCAGCCGGCCCCTCTGTCGCAGATGTATGACACATCATGCATATGACCAGACAATAGAGCCCCTACAGTCAGCATCACAGAGCAGGAGCAACAGTGCATGCTGTTAAAGCTCGGCTCCTCCTTTCTTTTACCCCAAATACAACATGGAGTCGGACTCCGGAGACAATTGTGAAGTGGTGACTCCATTGCTTCTTGCAATTCCGCCACTAGGACAGGTTATATTCAGTGCAATCGGTCCTTCCATTTTTAGCAATATAGACCATTAAAAAAATGGTACTGTACTGGCAAAATCGGTACAGTTGGAGGGTATGTGGTTAGGAGGTATAGGCTGCAGAGTGAGGGTTTGTGTCAGTATGAAAGCACAGCTTTCAAGGTATGGGAGCACGTCAGTGTAATATAGAGCTTGGGCCGTTGGGTGTGGGAGTGCTTCAGTGTGATAGAGCACAGGCAGCGGGGTGCAAAACAGACACTACTGTGTGGTGTAATGTGAATCGGTACTATTATGTGACCATACCCCTTCCCCATGAATCAAAAAGCAATGCCCCTACATTTTTGGACTTACGGCTTTGGCACGCACTATCCCTATTTTAAGTATGGGGGGCACCAGTTAACCTTTCTGGCACAGGGCACCAAAATAGCTAGTAATGACACTGCCTAGACCACCTAGCTGGTGCACAGGTGCAGTCATTTCTATAACATTTCCCAGACCTCCTAGCTGATGCACAGGTGTAGTACTTACTGTCATGTTTCCCAGACCACCTAGCTGGTGCAGTCATTACTGTCATGTTTCCCAGACCATATATCTGGTGCATAGCTGCATTCATTACTAACTGTCACATTTCTACACAGTTGGCCTAGAAAACATGGACTGTTGGTAGACCTTGAGGACCAGTTTGGCCACCTCTGCCTTGGGCTCTCCATGTACTCCAAGGCTTAGTACATCAGCCTCATAGTCTAATCAGTCTGGTCAGAGCAGTCATTATCCAAACATGATACAGTATCCTCATATAAAGCGTCTGGTGCTCACTCAGTGAAGTATTATCAAGTAAATATTGTGAAAATCATCCCGCTTCTAGGTTGCCAGTGATGTACTCGATGTAAGAAATTCAATTGACTCCAGTTCTTAAAATCATATATATTATTTATAGAAGGTGATTTTGGGTGAGATCCCTTTTTCTACCTTCATACATAACCAAAATCGAGAAGTTCTCAGCTTTAGATGAATAGTTCATTTATAATTGCACATTGTATGGTTTGTTTAAAAATTAAAGTAAAAAAATTACTTTTGCCCTTTTCGTATTATATGCAATATATGATATATGGTGATGATACTGTAACTTTTTTTTCCTTAATACATAACCAAAATTGATAAATGAGGTACCATTTTAAAAATTACGTTGCTCCTTTTGATTAATTGTTAATGTAGAATTGTATATTGTATTGTTAGCTTAAAAATCAAAGTAAAAAGTTTTCTTTTAGTCCATTTGTTTTATTTCTACAAAGTGATTTTTTGGTGATCATCCCTTTTCTCCATTCATACTTAACCGAATCAATAAATTAGTTCCTATTTTAAAGATTAAGTTCTCCGCTTCTGATGAATTGTTCATTTCGAATGCACATTGTATTGATTGTTTAAAAATTTAAGTTAAAAATTAACTTTTGCCCTTTTTGTATTATTTCCATATGGTGACTTTTGGTGACGATCCCTTTTTCTCCCTTCATACAGTAAATAACCAAAATCGATAAATTAGGTACCATTTTAAAGATTACATTCTCCGCTTCTGATGAATTGTTAAATTACAACTGCCCATTACATTGATTGTTTAAAGATCGAAGATAAAAAGTGACTTTTGGCCCATTCGTTTTATTTCTACATGGTGATTTTTGGTGATTATCTCTTTTTCCCTTCATACTAAACCTAATCGATAAATGAGGTACCAATTTAAAGAATAAGTTCCCCGCTTCTGATGAATTATTAATTTAGAATTGCACATTGTATAGTTTGATTAAAAATCGAAGTTAAAAATTGACTTTTGGTCCATTTGTTTTACTTCTACAAGGTGATTTTTTTGTTGAAGATCACTTTTTCTACTTCAATACTGTACTTAACCTTATCGATCAATGAGGTACTAATTTAAAGATTGAGTTCTTAGCTTCTGATGATTTGTTAATTTAAAATTGGACATTGTAATGTCTGTTTAAAAATCAAAGTTAAATATTGACTTTTGCCCAATTTGTATTATTATTTCTTTAAGGTGACTTTTTGGTGACAATCCCTTTTTCTCCCTTCATACTTAACCTTATTGATAAATTAGGTACTTTTTTTTAAAGATTAAGTTCTCCACTTCTAATTGCTGTAATTATTCATTTCGAATTGCACATTGTATTGTTTGTTTACAAATTGAAGTTAAAAATGGACTTTTGGCCCATTCATTTTATTTCGGCAAGGTGATTTTTTGGTGATGATTCCTTTTCTCCCTTCATACTTAACCTAATCGATAAACTAGGTACTGTTTTTAAGATTAAGTTCTCCACTTCTGATAAGTTGTTCATTTAGAATTGCACTTTGTATTTAAAAAAAAAAAATCAATGTTAAAAATGTACTTTTGACCCATTCGTTTAATTTCTATAAGGTGATTTTTTGGTGATGATCTCTTTTTCTCCCTTCATACTTAATACAACAAAGAAACAAAGGTTAAGCAGCGCTAATACATATTAGAAATTATTCACAATGCTATGGGAGTGCCTGTAAATATAACATTTATTATAAAAACATAACTAATAAAATCAGATATAAAACAATTACATCAATAACATTTTTGGAAAAAAATAGTTTTTGGGACACGATTAAAATAAAGAACCCTCTCTGGCTGTTTAAGAGTTCACTGGCTGTAACAAGTCCTCCTTATATCTGCTGTATACACATAGCAATTGTCTGTTTATGTAGATATAGGTCTAACCACTTGTAAATATGGGGTTTTCCGGCTTGGGTCCAGTGGTCCTCACTATTGTGCGGTTGTGCAGTGATGGTAAAAGGCCGCTGGAGGAATTTCTAGGACCTTGTGGAGCTTACCAATGTTGGTGGAATCCTTGTTGGAAACAATTGGAGCAGTTGTTTGCTGGTTGCCAAACCGATTGTCACCATGGAAGAGGAGGAGGATGCCAGAGTCTATGTGCCAGGTTGGGGGTTCTGTAAGGGGCACCGACTTGTTTCGCTGAGTTACTGTATATCAGCTTTTTCAAGTGATAGCAGTGTCTAACTGTCTGGGATTTATATATCTACATTTGATTTGTGACTTCCCACATCTGTTCAGGCAATCCCAACAATTAACAGTATAACTTTAAAAAAATTTAATTAAAAGTACATAGAAAGCAGCAGAAGACAAGCCTAAATTAACTGTTTTCAAACTTAGTTGAAAACAAGTATTGGAAAAGGAAGATTTTACTTACAAACTTGTGTGATCCCTTAATAGCGGTATTTCCGCTAAACTTCCAGGTTTACATTATAACATTATATATTCCTCTTCAATTATTGTTAAATTTGTGTCAAGGGTGTAGACACTCCTTAGGAAAATTGCCATATGTTGTCTAATCAGAATAATCTGATTTTGGTTTATCTTTATCTCTTTTGGTCAAAAAAGAAAACTTTAAAACTAATAATGGTATATTGCTTTCTAGTTTTAAGTTTTATTACTAAAAATGGTATCATGAGAATTTTTCTTATCTAGGGTACAAAGTTCACTGGCCACATATTTAATATTAAAGAAAATTCTGTAATTAATTAAAAAATATATTCTAAGAATTAATGGTTTCTATTGAATATAAATCTATTTGTTATTAAAAGTATAAAAATACGGGTGAGAATTATACCAAGTGGATAATTACAGCGGCCGGTGTACCTTGTAGCCATGACAACGTCTATTTTCTGTAAGACGCAGATGGCTGCGAGCACTGAAAACCATGCGTTCCGGGACCCGACAGCAAGCTGAGCTGCATTCTATAGCCTGGAAAACCGTCACTAGTATGCCAGAACCCGGTAGTTTAGTGGAAATACCGCTACTCCAGGAATACACAAGTTTGTACGTAGAAACTTAAAACTAGAAAGCAATATACCATTATTAGTTTTAAAGATTTCTTTTTTGACCAAAAGAGATAAAGATAAACGAAAATGTAAAGGAAGCATATCTATCCAAAATCGGATTATTCTGATTAGACAACATATGGCAATTTTCCTAAGAGTGTCTACACCCTTGACACAAATTTAACAATAATTGAATAGGAATATATAATGTTATAATGTAAACCTGGAAGTTTAGTGGAAATACCGCTATTAAGGGATCACACAAGTTTGTCAGTAAAATCTTCCTTTTCCAATACTCGTTTTCAACTAAGTTTGAAAACAGTTAATTTAGATTTGTCTTCTGCTGCTTTCTATATACTTTTAATTCTATTTTTTGAAGTTATACTGTTAATTGTTGGGAATGCCTGAACAGATGTGGGAAGTCACAAATCAAGTGTGGGTATATAAACCGCAGACAGTTAGACACTGCTATCACCTTGAAAAATCTGTTAGAACTCAGCAAAACGCATCGGAGCCTCATATAGAACCCCCATCTGGCACATAGAAAGCAGCAGCTCATTTCAATTTGTTCCAATTAGAAACAATTAATATCAAGCGCCCAGTTCTTTTTACCCATTGGTAAATATCTTTCTTACATCCCTTCATACTTAACCTCATCAATAAATTATGTACTATTTTAAAGATTACGTTATCCGCTTCTGATAAATTGTTCATTTGGAACTGCACATTGTATTGTTTGTTTAAAAATTGAAGTTATAAGTGGATTTTTGACCCATTCATTTTATTTCTACAAGGTGATTTTTTGGTAACGATCCATTTTTCTCCCTTCATACTTAACCTAATCGATAAATGAGGTACAATTTTAAAGATTAAGATCTCCGTTTCTGAAGAGTTGTTCATTTTGAATTGCACAATGTATTGATTGTTTAAAAATCAAAGTTAAAAGTTGACTTTTTCCACATTCGTGTTGTTATTTCTGCAAGGTGATTTTTGGTGAGGATCCCTTTTTCTCCTTTCATACTTTACCAAAATCTATAAATGATGTTTTGTTTTAAAGATTAAGTTCCTTACTTTTGATGAATTGTTAATTTCGAATTGCACATTGTATTGTATCAAAGAAACAATTTTACTTTTGGTCCATTCATTTTATTTCTACAAGGTGATTTTTTGGTGATGATCCCTTTTCTCCCTTCATACTTAGCCTAATTTATAAATGAGGTACTATTTTAAAGATTTAGTTCTTCATTTTGGATGAACTGTTAATTTAGAATTGCAAGTTGTAATATTTGTTTACAAATCAAAGTTAAAAATTGTCTTTTGCCCACAATGTATTATAATTTCTATAAGGTGACTTTTTGGTGACAATCCCTTTTTCTCCCTTCATACTTAACCTTATCTATACTTTTAAGTACTTTTTTAAAGATTAAGTTCTCCACTTCTGATGAATTGTTAATTTAGAATTGCACATTCTATTGTTTATTTAAAATTTGAAGTTAAAAATGAACTTTTGACCCATTCATTTTATTTCTACAGGGTGATTTTTTGGTGATGATCCCTTTTTTCCCTTCATATTTAACCAAATCGATAAATGAGGTACTATTTTAAAGATTAAGTTCTCCACTTCTGATTGTTGTTCATTTAGAATTGCACATTGTAATATTTATTTAAAAATTAAAGTTAAAAATTTACTTTTGCCCTATTTTTATTTCTATAAGGTGACTCTTTGGTGGCTAATCCTTTTTTTCCTTTCATACTTGACAAAAATCGAGAAATTAGTTTTTGTTTTAAAAATTAATTTCCTTGCTTCTGTTGAATTGTTAATTTCGAATTGCACATTGTATTGTTTGTTTCAAAATCAAAGTTACAAATTTACTTTTGATCCATTCATTTTATTTCTAAAGGGTTATTTTTGTTGACGATCCTTTTTTCTCCTTTCATACTTGACCAAAATCAATAAATGAGGTTATTGTTTTAAAGATTAATTTCCTTGCTTCTGATAAATTGTTCATTTTGAATTGCACGATGTATTGTTTGTTTCAAAATCAAAGTTACAAATTTACTTTTGCCCCATATGTATTACTATTTCTGTAAGATAAATTTTTGGTGACGATCCCTTTTTCTCCATTCACACTTAACCTAATCGATAAATTAGGTACTATTTTAAAGATTAAGTACTCCGCTTCTGATTAATTGTTCATTTAGAATTGCACATTGTAATGTTTGTTTAAAAATCAAAGTTAAAAGTTGACTTTTTCCATATTCGTGTTGTTATTTCTACAAGGTGATTTTTGGTGACAATCCCTTTTTCTCCATTCATACTTGACCAAAATCGATAAATAAGGTATTGTTTTAAAGATTAAGTTCCTTGCTTCTGATGAATTGTTAATTTTGAATTGCACATTTTATTGTTTGTTTCAAAATCAAAGATATAAATTTACTTTTGGTCCATTCATTTTATTTCTACATGATGATTTTTGGTGATGATCCCTTTTCTCCCTTCATACTTAACCTAATCGATAAATGAGGTTCTATTTTAAAGATTAAGTTCTCCACTTCTAATGGATTGTTAATTTAGAATTGCACATTGTGTTGTTTGTTTAAAAATTGAAGTAAAAAATTGACATTTGACCCATTTGTTTTATTTCTACATGGTGATTTTTTGGTGATTATCCCTTTTCTCCCTTTATACTTTACCTAATTAACAAATTAGGTACTATATTAAAGATTAAGTTCTCCGCTTCTGATGAGTAGAAATGCACATTCTATTTTTTGTTTAAAAAGCAAAGTTAAAAGTTGACTTTTGGCACATTTGTGTTATTATTTATGCAAGGTGATTTTTATTATTTATTTATTAACAGTTTCTTATATAGCGCACACATATTCCACAGTGCTGTACAGAGACAATTATTAACAGTTTCTTATATAGCGCACACATATTCCGCAGCGCTGTACAGAGTATAGTTGAACAGTCACATCAGTCCCTGCCTCAGTGGAGCTTACAATCTATATTCCCTACCACATGTACACACACACAAACATTCTAGCGTTAATATTGTTGGGAGCCAATTAACCTACCAGTATATTTTTGGAATGTGGGAGGAAATCGGAGCACCCAGAGTAAACCCACGCAAGTACGGGTTGAATATACAAACTCCAAACAGTTAGGGCCATTGTGGGAATCAAACCCATTACCTCAGTGCTGTGAGGCAAGCAGGCATGTCCAAAGTCCAGCCCGCGGGGCAATTGAGGCCTGTGATGTCCCTTTAAGTGGCCCACTGCCTCCAACCGGAAGCAGGCAGAGCATTAGATGCGGGACACACAGTGCGGGACTGTAGAGATGGGGCCTCCAGCGAGTGCGCACTACCTTGTTTTTGTTCAGCGGTGAGCGGGTGTCGGCAGCCATGGTTCATCGTCTTCTTGTAAGTGTGTGTCCAACCCCCGCCCCGGGCTCCACTCCATCCTCGGTCGTAATCTCTCCCCCTGCTGCGATCACACTGACAGCAGTATGCCGGGAGGGAGGAGGAGGGGGGGCGCAGCATGCAGAGCAGACTCAGCAGCAACGGAGGGAGTGGGGTAATTAGGCTTCTGTCTCCTCTCCTTGTGGTGCCTGCTTGGCCTCTCCATCCTCTGGCTTACACAAGGGGCAATACAGAGAAGGAGGGTCAGGCAGGCGACAATACACTGAATGGGGGCAGAGTGGTGGACATACAGAAAAGGGGGAGTAGGTAGGGGAATATACACTGAATGGGGGCAGAGTGGGGGACATACAGAGAAGGGTGGAGCAGACTGGGGGAAATAGATTGAATGGGGCAGAGTGAAGGACATGCAGAGAAGCAAGGAGCAGGCTGGGGAAAATACACTGAATGGGGACAGAGTGGGGGACCTGCAGAGAAGCTAGGAGCAGGCTGGGGGAAATACGCTGAATGGGGGCAGAGTGGGGGACATGCAGGGAAGGGGGGGGCAGGCTGGGGGATATACAGTGAATGGGGCAGGCTGGGGGACTTACATTGAATGGGGGACATACAGTGAATGGGGGCAGAGTGTGGGACATACAGTCAAGGAGGGTCAGGCAGGGGAAATACATTGGGGGTAGAGTGGGGGGCAGGCTGGGTGAAATAGATTGCATGGGGGCAGAGTGAGGGATATGATTCATGGTTTAGGCTGAATGGTGGCCCCCACACATTTTCACCTGACCAAATCGTCCCTCTTTGCAAAAAGTTTGGACACCCCTGCATTACATCATCCGTACTTCCGAAATTCCCTTTTTCTCCTTTCATACTTGACCAAAAACAATAAGGGGGTTATTCTAGTCCATTCTTTCTGACAAAATCCTTCTTAGATGGACAAAACCATGTGCACTGCGGGTGGGGCAGATGTAACTTGTGCAGAGAGAATTAGATTTGGGTGGGGTTTTTCTTCAAAGTGAGATCTATATTGAAGTGTAAAATCATGCAGTCAGTATTTTCCCTGCACAGAAACAAAATAACTCACCCAAATCTAATTCTCTCTGCACATGTTACATCTGCCCCCCTGCAGTGCACATGGTTTTGTCCATCTAAGAAGGATTTTGTCAGAGAGAATGAACTAGAATAAACCCCTAAATGAGGTATTGTTTTATATATTAAGTTTCCGCTTCTGATAAATTGTTAATTTACAATTGCAAATTGCATTGTTTGTTTAAAAATCTAAGTTAACAAAAATGACTTTGGGCCCATTTGCATGCACATTTTTTACAAGGGCCACCTTGTCATTATTATTTATTAATCTAATACCTTATCATATTATTGAATGAGACCACATCCTCACAATGCAATTGTCAGTTCATTAAGCCCTTGGTATGGCCATTACTATCAGTTATATGCTATGATCATTTCTATGGACACTCCCGCTACAACTCTATTACCAACTCCCTGATAATTCACATTGTATATACCTCTTAAACCTATTTGGACAATTTTTATCTGAGTGCATATTACTTCTGGCAAACCTGAACCTATAATGTTATAAGTTATGGGTCCTGTGTATATATTTTGAAAATGTAATTGAATTAAAGCAAAACATCATATTCTTTTGCAATTTTAGAACATCTGTGCTTGATTTTAGTTAGCTACCAAAGCTAGTTACCATACACCTGCAGACCAGCAATTAAGTCTGAATCAGGCCCATTGTGTGATCATCGGCCTTTGCGTACAAACATGAATTAGTCCTGGGCAGCAAAACATACAAGACAGAAACATTTTCATAGAATAAATGATTACCGATTCATTGCTGGAGTTGACCATACATTAGCTTGTGTTCCATCTCAGCTACTACACAGGTCAGTGTCACTGGCCTACTTGTAGTTAAAAAATAACCCTCATTTTCATATCTTGAGCACTAACTGTTTATAACTTGCAAACTTAATTCTTTTTCCGTTGATGAAATAATGACCCTGTCCACGTTGAGGAAGACTTGGCTAATATTTTCCGATATGCTCCTTTGACTTCATTATTTCTCAGGCTGTAGATCAAAGGGTTTAACACTGGGGTCAAAACACCATAAAATAAAGCAATATACTTTAGGTTGGATGCAAAACTTTGGGGGTTTGTCCCATGTACATGGTCATACTGGTCCCATATAATATAAGCACCACGGTCAGGTGGGATGCACATGTTGAAAAAGCTTTGGACCTTCCACCCGCTGAGTTGATCTTTAATATAGATGCTATAATACAGATGTAGGACACCACAATGAATAGAAGAGGCAGTAATAGTGTGAATAAACTTGCTACAAATATACCTATTTTATAGTAGCTGAGATCACCACACGCCAGCTCTAGAAGGGCCAATATCTCACAGACAAAGTGGTCCAAGGTGTTCTCTCTGCAGAACACAAAAGGCTTAGAGATGGTGGGAACAGTTGCTATAAGGAAACCACCTGACCACATAATGACTGTAATGATTTGACATGTCCTCCAATTCATAATTATGGTGTAATGTAAAGGGAAGCGTATGGCGATATACCGGTCATACGCCATCACCGCCAGCAGTATATCCTCAGTACTTCCTAGGAACAGGCCAGTGTTCATTTGCACCAGGCACCCGATGATGGAAATTCTAACTCTCTTAGAGAATATATCTAGCAACATTTTCGGGAGAGAGCTGGATGCATAGCATAAATCCAGCAATGCTAAATTGCAGAGAAAATAGTACATAGGGTTCTGTAACAGAGGGCTGAGGATAACAGCACATATCAGAAAGATGTTCCCCAAAACGGTCAGTGTGTAAATTAATAAGAAGGATATAAACAGTAACATCCTAATATGCAGAGTTTGGGAAAATCCAATCAGTATTATTTCTTTAATTAAAGTCTGATTTTCATGCTCCATGTTGGGAGTCACATTCCTGGAAAACATACAGTAGAGTTTGTGTTGCTTAGAAAATGTTTTTTGTACCATTCTCGATAGAAACTACATTTGTATGAAAAATAATTCTAACTACTTACAGTAGGTAAAGAAGATTATTGCTGCGTACTGTGCAATGTAATTTGACCAGTGACCATGTTTTGTCTACAGTATGTCCCGTTTACTGTGCCCTTAATATGAATAACAGTTATATCTATTAATCTACTTTAGTATACATATAATCATAGCCAGTACTATCTTTCTGGAAAAATAGGCCCAGTAACTCCAGGTCTGGGGGTGGGTCAATGAAATTAAAAAAATATCTATATATCTATATACAGGTTGAGTATCCCTTATCCATAGTTTGTAATTTTTTTCTTTATTTTGCTAAAAACACTACTGGGACATCTGTAACTGACACTACTGAGGATATAATATGTAACTGACACTACTGAGGATATAATATGTAACTGACACTACTGAGGATATAATATGTAACTGACACTACTGAGGATATAATATGTAACTGACACTACTGAGGATATAGTATGTAACTGACACTACTCAGGATATAATATGTAACTGACACTACTGAGGATATAATATGTAACTGACACTACTGAGGATATAATATGTAACTGACACTACTGAGGATATAATATGTAACTGACACTACTGAGGATATAATATGTAACTGACACTACTGAGGATATAATATGTAACTGACACTACTGAGGATATAATATGTAACTGACACTACTGAGAATATAATATGTAACTGACACTACTGAGGATATAATATGTAACTGACACTACTGAGGATATAATATGTAACTGACACTACTGAGGATATAATATGTAACTGACACTACTGAGGATATAATATGTAACTGACAGTAAATATGTGCAAGAAAATTATTGTTTGGCATTCCAAGTCAGTCCCTGTGATATGACACAAACTTTGCATGTTTTGAGACCTTGTTTCATGCACAAATAAAATATATGTGTGTATTTCATGTGCTTAAACAACATAAATGCAGGATACCTCATTGAAATACAAAAATATTCCGAAATATGTAATAATCCATTATCCAAAATTCTTCTGGTCCTGAAGGATAGCAATATATACTGTAGATTTTGCCAAGAGAGGAAGAAAAAGAAAGAAAACTCTTATATCACTGTTGTATATGGAGTGTTTTAAATACACTTAAAACAGTAAATCTTTAATAAATATGCTCTAAAAGATATGTTCCTTGTTAGGTGTTGTCAGTTATCATCTGAATCTCATACATACCTCTGCGGTTATACTCCTCTACCAATCCCCCCTTCCTACCTACATAGGTCCTGAAGGATACTCAACATCCATCCATCTATCTATCTATCTATCTATCTATCTATCTATCTATCTATCTATCTATCTATCTATCTATCTTCCGTATGGCTGGCACTTGCATCTGAGTGGGAGTAAAAGATGCTGGGGTGACAAACCTTGTACAGGGCCGGCTTTCAATCCAGATATCACTTCCCTGCCATGCTGCCTGATTAAAATCTTTCACTGATTCAAGACTGGTGAGTGACTCCACTTTATAAATTAGATAGATAGATAGATAGATAGATAGATACAGAAGATATATATATAGATAGATAGATAGATAGATACAGTAGATATATAAATAGATATAGATTGAGAGATGTATATATTGTTATTAGAAATTAAGGCACTCACATGGGGACTTAAACTTAAACTTATCTTATGGAAAGTACATTTTAGCCCAGAACAGGTGCAGGAATCAAAGTTCCTGATGATGTTATCTTTAATAAGAGGTTCAGGAACTGAGGGGTAGCTGTATGAAGCAGTGATAAGGGGGAAGAAGTGATAAAGTGCCTGGTAATTTATCACCGGCCAATCAGCTTCTACCTGTCCCTTTGTAAACCCAGTCTGCAACCTAACAGTCAGGATCTGATTGGCTGGTGATAAAGTATCAGGCACTTTATCACTTCTCCACCCTTATCAATGCTTAATACACTCTATGTTTCTGCTGAAAAATAGTACTGCTCATAGCAGATACAATGTTTTCAGGTACCTGATGCAAAACTTTAGTTTACTGCTCCCCCCACCACCTACACACTTAAATTTGTAATAGACTCAGGGGCGTCCCCAGATTCTGGAGCCTTTAGGAAGCTGCCAAATGGTACCCATCCCGGCATATGCTGCAACACTAATATCACTAAAGTAAAATGTGTTCATTTAAACAAACCCTCTCAGTCTACGGACAATGACACAAAAGTTAAACAATCTTTAAAGATTTATTTTGATATAAAATGCAGGTATGAGAAGAGGAGCAATGGGGGAGGTTACTTGCATTCCAGGCAATACAGCCAGGTGCTTATAATATCCTAATATATATCAGGGTCAGTTCCTCCACCTTCCCTTTTGAACCAGTTTTGGATGTGTGGTGGGTGCGAAGCTTTCAAGTAGACTAGAATAATGGCCTTTTCTTTGATGTTAAAATGTTTACATTAAGACTCCTTGTAACAGAAGATGGGTAGAGTAGTCAGATTGACTAGTCAGAACTCCAATACAAAAGGGGACTTCCTGCCTTGTCTTGGTCATCAAAATCTGGTGATTTTGATGACCAAGTCTCTGTATGGTTTTGTTTTCGACACAACAAGGAAATATGGAAAGGGAGCACCAGGGATTGCCCACATCTCCAAAAGGTATTCATGAGACTGAGGAAAATTCAGCATGGGACACTAGGAGACATGTACTAACATGGCAAGATTTTGTAACAACCTCTATGACAGCACACATGTAGTGAGGAGACATGTAGAAAGAGGAATATATGCTTCCATCATTTATCAGAAATACAGTAGGAACACCAAGTTCCCTATGCCATGTCTTCATAAATCCAAGAAACAGGCCCTTGTGTTCTATTATCAGTTTATAGGCCCCAGAGATGGTATATTTTGGGCTTGAGGAAGAGATATACTGCAGTTCAACCCATGTGAAGTATTTTCTTAAAATTAATTTTTGTAGAAAATGTTTCCACCAAGTGTGACCGTGGTAGATTAAATTTGTACCTTTAGACAGGAGAGATGTACATACTATCATTTTCCACCAGTTGACCAAGGCAGGGAGGACCATAACAATTCCACTGTATGGGTATGGGTGAAGGCTCTGGAGCAGTCTCATACTGTACATGGAGTAGGAAGTCAGTGCAGGGAGGATGGTCGGGTGGGTAATAATAGGGAATTTTTGGATCCACTGGCCAATTTCCATGGCAATGACCAGTAGTGTACCCTTACTTAGTACCTTTGTTTTCTTCTTCTGGTGATGGGACCATTCACCGTCCTGGTGAGTGAGGGCCACATGAATATATAGCTAGAAGTTATGAAGTTGAAAACCCCCTTGGTGTTTACTTCAATACCAAAGCTCTTGTTTGAATCTAGGCTGGCAATCATGCCACACAAAACCCTTGACCACACCATGCAAGTCTCTAAGCTATTTTGTTTTATGTGACTAGGATTGTGGAAGCACGTTATAATAGTTTGACCCAGCCAAGAGAATTGTGGAAGCACGTTATAATAGTTTGACCCAGCCAAGAGAATTGTGGAAGCACATTATAATAGTTTGACCCAGCCAAGAGATTGCCGGGCAGTTACAAATGCGGGTACTCTTTACCTAGAACGGCGCCCGCGATTAGCATCGCGGGCGTCGGGGGTAAAAAATCGCGGGCATCGCGGCCATCGCATGCACATAAAAAACGGGTGCAACGCGATGCCCGCGATGCCTGCGATTTTCCCATAGGGATCAATGTTAAAAGTCGATTTTTACATAGGAAACAATGTTAAATGGGCCACAGAGCCCTAATAGCCCCCCTGAAGTCTTAAATGGCCCCCACAATTTTTAACGCCACTCCACGATCAACGTGAACCCGAAGCGTGGCGAGCACAGCGAGCCCGCGAGGGGCGGCGGTACGCGTTCTCCGACCTTTTCATACCCCCACTATCCACGTCGGCGTGGAGTTGAGAATAGAATAGTGTGGCGAGCGCAGCGAGCCACCGAGCCCGAAGCGTGGCGAGCGCAGCGAGCCCCCCGAGGGGACGCGGATACCTTCACAGTTATACGCGTCCCCTCGCGGGCTTCACAGGTGTCCGTGGCGACGCGGACACCTGTGAAGCCCGCGAGGGGACGCGTTTACCTGTGAAGGTATCCGCGTCCCCTCGCGGGGCTCGCTGCGCTCGCCACACTATTCTATTCTCAACTCCACGCCGACGTGGATAGTGGGGGTATGAAAAGGTCGGAGGACGCGTACCGCCGCCCCTCGCGGGCTCGCTGCGCTCGCCACGCTTCGGGTTGACGTTGATCGTGGGGTGCCGTTAAAAATTGTGGGGGCCATTTCAGACTTCAGGGGGACTATTAGGGCTCTGTGGCCCATTTAACATTGTTTCCTATAGAAAAATCGCGGGCATTGAGGCATTTAACACTTAAATCGCGTCCAATCTGACTTTTAACATTGATCCCTATGGGAAATCGCGGCCATCGCGGGCATCGCATCGCTCCCGTTTTTTAGTGCATACGATGGTCGCGATGGTCGCGATGGGCGCCGTTCTAGGTAAAGAGTACCCAAATGCGTTTCTCAGTCTATGAATGTTTCCTCAAGGAGATCCTCTTTGCATGTACTGCTCACTACCTCGCGGTCACTGTCCACCAAAATGCTGAAACGATCTCTGCCACTAGATTTGCGCACACATAAGGTAACTCACGCACCGCAGGAAATGTCAGACTTTTTTATGCAGCTGAGGAGAACAAGCATTCACGAGGTGCGGTACTTGAGAAACTTTTCCGGCAATTCCAGTTAAATCTCCAGTTCTACTGTTTAATAAAATTATTTTAGTGAATTAACACCGTAGAGGGAGATGTACTAAGCCTCGGAGAGTGATAAAGGTTACTATGTGCCAAGCCTCGGCTAGATATAAAGTATCAACCAATCGGTTCCTAACTGCCAAAATACCGACTGTGTTTGAAAAAAATGGCAGTTAGGATCTGACTGTTGGTACTTTATGTTTCCAATGTAGTACATGTCCTCCTTAATGTTTTAGATAACATGCTTAAAAGGCAACCTTGAAAATGGATCCAATATCCTATGTCCAGACTTTTACATGTATGGATGAAATAGAAGGTACTGAATAGGTGGTACAAGGGAAGTAGTAGTTTAATGCCGCCATGACAAATGCATGCCCCCCCCCCCATGTGCCGCCTGAATCCCCTCGCTATGCTGTGTGTTGTGTACACACATGTACTCACACACGTGAGGAATCATTCGATGGTCATCCACCATCAAATGATGTTTCCTCTGTTCACCGATAACAGTAAGCCAGGACTTTTTAGATGGCTGGTCTTCTGCAAATTGGGGGTGGGCGCTGACGTCATGTGACATCAGCTGCCGTCTGCCCCGAGCAGGCAGGGGCATGCCTGCATTCGCTGTGGTCAGACTGGCGTTTCTATGGGCGCACCCATTGTTTTTGTGGGCACGCCCCTTTATACGCTGGGTGAACCCCAGCGAATGTCCCCTGCCTGTCACTAAGGCTGCGAGCGCCTCAGCAAAGAGAAACTCAGCTGAAAGCGCGGGCAGCCGGGCCTATACATAGGCATGCACAGATCAAAAACATCGGAGGCGGGGCTGAAGTTAAACCTGTGCGAACAGGACTGAATCGGCCCTAAAGTATCTTGAGCTATAAAAAGTGGAGCCAGGAAAAAAAAACATTGGATATGACTTAACATGGAGCTACTATACATAAGAAGACAGTAGAGCAGGGGTCGCCAACTCCAGTCCTCGAGAGCTACCAACAGTTCCTCACAGAATCACAAGTGAAGTATTGAGCTCCACCTGTGGATCTTTTAAAATGTGTTAGTCAGTAATGAGTGCACCTGGGAGGTGAGCTGGAAAACGTGAACTGTTGGTAGCTCTCGAAGACTGGAGTTGGCTACCCCTGCAGTAGAGAGACTCGTTATAACCCCAGGTACAAATCTTTAAATTACATGGTTTTAAAATCAGAAGAAATACCTTAAGATTGACATCTAAAAAAAATATGAAATTATTTTTTAAATTCAAAATAAATCTATTTTAAATTGTCTGTTTGTCCTCTTCCATTGATTAGACATACTGTATGTACTGTAATAGATTGCAGTATATCAGAGTATAGGAGGCAAATACATTTGTTTGACTATATAAATATATGGTGGGTGGTGAAATATATGCTCAGTTTATCAACAATTCAGAATGTGTTTGAAAATGTATTTGATTAATTATAAATAATAAATTAAAAGATGTTATTGTTGGAAAAAGAAAATGGTAAAATATTAAGAATATGTGGTTTTAGTATGGCAAAATATCAAGACCTTTGGCTATCTTCCATGAGGTTCTGAACCACAATATTCTAGTTGCTTCAACTTCCAAAGAAAAGGGTGTCCCGCCACTAATGACAATGTCACAGATCAGTCAGTGTCACAAAAACGGGGTTCGAGAACTCCACATATT
Organism: Crinia signifera; assembly: GCF_055691185.1. Lineage (NCBI taxonomy): Eukaryota > Metazoa > Chordata > Amphibia > Anura > Myobatrachidae > Crinia > Crinia signifera. The sequence continues at coordinate 331,973,389 of NC_139219.1, read as the reverse complement.
TCATTATAATCCTGACAGAGACACGTGCGGAATCGGATGTGACTTGGTTTATGACGGGATGTAAAATAAGGTGAAGAAACCAATTACGGAACAGTCAGGTGCTGTTTCCCGAAAGTACCACAAACATAATACAGGCAAAACATATCTTTGTGTAGTGTCATGGAGCTTTAACATTTAACTTTAACATTAGGTGGGAATAAAATAATTAATATTATTTTGTGAAACAATGCGATTTGAAAAAAATGTGAAAATTGAATGAAAAAAAAATGAGCATTGTACTAAAATCTTTTATGTGCAGTATATTACTACTGAATCGGAAATGAATTTTTCAATTATGTCTACTAAAAAAATATACACAGTATATGACCAAATAGCCATGCTTGTTTAACGCATAATAATCTGATAGATTATCTGCCGCATAATATCGGAGACATGATAAATTGTACAAAAGATTTGAATAAGGGGAACTTCGTTTTTCATCCCATTGCAAATGTTTAAACTGCTTGGTACACAAAGGTTACCTTACCATACAAGTGCACTACTCAGGGCAGCTTGTTATATTGTGGTGTAAATCTATGGTGAAATGCTGACAGGTGCACAGAAATAGTATACAACAAATATAAGGCAATTGAATCCCAATATAGATAGCTATAGACCTAACAGGAATCAGATCACAGTTTGGTGAAAACAATTTAGACTTATATGCAGACATCATATCAGCGACATTAGCTACAGCCTTGTCTGTGCCTCTGGTACCGGTACAATAAGTCACAGTCACCTCACTGCGTAGAAGGCTACCACGTGACAAGGAAGCTGAATTAGAAAGTACAGGTGGGTTTCCTTTAAACAAACCGCTGGCAATATGTAACATTAGATTAAAATGTATGTATATGCATGAGTAATATATACAGACAGCACCATGTGGAAGCCTCTATTCCTCAGTCCATTCGATCTGGCTTTTGTAAAGGACTTTTATACTGTAAGTGATTTTGCATATAGTAGAATATTCCAAAGAGATTAATTAATACCAAAATGAGACACGTGCACTTATTTAATTGTCCGCAATGAATTCAGTATTTCCACCTTGAATACAAAGTGACCCCCAAGGAACCACAGAACATAATACACTACAGCTCGTTACCTTCAATACACTACCCAAACCCATAGATTCTTATGAAAGTAATTAATAAATGAAGCTAGTTTGTTATTAATATATATATATATATATATATATATATATATATATATATATATATATATATATATATATATATAAAAGGGGTCTATACATGTATTGTGTTTGTACCGTAACAGAACTGTAACGCTAGGTTATCATAAAAATAAAACACACTGACACAATAAAGACTCAGACGTTATAGCATTAGATTTAAAAGTCATAGGGCCTTATTTTGGTTCATTCTTTCTGACAAAATCCTTCTTAGATGGACAAAACCATGTGCACTGCAGGGGGGGCAGATGTGACATGTGCAGAGAGAATTAGATTTGGGTGAGTAATTTTGTTTCTGTGCAGGGAAAATACTGACTGCTTTATTTTTACACTGCAATATAGATCTCACTTTGAAGTAAAACCCCACCCAAATCTAATTCTCTCTGCACAAGTAACACCTGCCCCACCTGCAGTGCACATGGTTTTGCCCATCTAAGAAGGATTTTGACAGAAAGAATGAACCAAAATAAGGCCCATAGTTATTTATTACGTGGAATGACCCTTCTTCGTAAAGGGCTGGCAATAAGGCGTCAAATAATGTGCAGCTCTAATCATAACTATAAAATGGTGACGACTTAAATGCCCCAACTGTAAACTATGTTGGCTACTAAAACGCCCCATCTAAATAAAGCATTGGGACACTCTCATCACCCCTTATCTGGCATGTTGTGAACACTCCTGTAGAGTAGTGCCAAATTGTTCCCCCGCCATCTTTCAAGGGTTAGTGCTTCCCAACATCCACTTATGCCACAACTACCCACTGGACATTGAAACCTTCCCTCTTGAATTGAGAAGAAATGATCATTTGAATGAATTGGAAGGAAAGCCCGAAGCCCAGGGTGGGTGGGTGGCGCTGGAGGTTATGCAAGAGGAAGTATCTAGATGCAAATGAGACTTATATACCCTCTCCTTACCTACGCCCCTTATAGACTACCAGAAAAAACTACACTACAACAGCAACCAAACCTAAAAAGATAGCAAGTATTCTAATTTACTATTAAAGACATAAATGTAAGTCTCCTCAATACCCTCAAGCCTATACAGCCCTCACTTAGGGGGGTATTCAATGATGGTCGACCTCCCGCAGCCATCTCCCGACAGCCACCCGCTATTTTCCCTCATGGGGGTCCACGATCCCCTTAGAGCAGGGGTGGGGAACCTTTTTTGTGCCAAGGGCCGTTTGTATGGGGAAAAAATCCTTCGGGGGCCATATGTAAAAATGTCTCTTAAAATTGTCCTGCTGCAGCCATCCCATGCTCCGGCGGCTGCCGCTGAATATGACTGAAGTCTCCAGCTGCTGTTGATTAAGAGGAATCTCGTGAGAACTACCGACCTCTCGCGAGAATTCCCCTGTTCTTGATTACCAGTAAAGCTGCCAGGCGGGTGGGAGGGCCACTCAGACCAGCTATGGGGGCCGCATATGGCCCCTGGGCCTGAGGTTCCCCACCCCTGCCTTAGAGGGAGAATAGAATAGGTGGGTCGCGTAGCGAGCCACCGTGCCCGCAGCGTGGCGAGCGTAGCGAGCCCGCAAGGGTCTTTTTTGAGCTCGCCATGCTGTCTGACTCCAGGCAGTCGGGATCCCGACATCGGGATAATGACTGTCTGGATCCCGACTGTCGGAGTCCCATACCACACCCCATTGAACAGGGGTTCTCCGCAGAACGAGCACGACATCACAAGCTGTCGGGCTCGTTCTGTCGAGAAAAGCCGGAACTAGGCGAGCTGCCGGCCGGAGCTCGTCTATTTCCATCCTCAGCTCGCGGCCACGCCCCCTTCTCGCTGCTCGGCGGCCGGGAGATTGAATCCCGACCGCCAAGCTCACGTCGACCAAGGTGAGAACGGGACAGGGGCACGGTTGTTGAGCTTGCTCGACAGCCGTGCCCCTGACATTGAATACCCCCCTAAATCTTATATTGATAGATAAACATGTTTGATTTACTTACAGTACATTTTTCTCTCATCAAAGTCTCCACCCTCAGCATCGATCATAACAGTGCAGACGGGTGGCATACTGTTGGTGAACTTGTCTAAAGTTTCATCACTGATTGGAGACCAATCACCTCATTACTTTTACATCTTAATTACATCTTTTGAGAAAATCCCAAAGAAATTAAATTGGATTGCAATCAGGACACCGAGGTAGCCAACCTAGGCACTTCAGTACCTATTGTCATTAATTTGACTTTACATAGTTTTTGCAAATACTGGAGAGCAGTGACATTTTAATATCGAGGGTGCCCCCTCCTCTTCATGGTGCCAGAGTCTACTGGGCATGCACAGGTCTCCAGAAACATGGCGGCCACCATGCTCCGGAGACAAAATTCCTACTGTGCATGAGCATCAGCCATAGTTGCTGGTGATTTTTTACTGCCACTGCAGCTCCAGTTTGGGACTCTGGAAAGGTAATCTAGGAAACATAGGTGCAATGTATGCAATGTGGACTCCCTTGGACCTAGGGACCCGTATGCACCATACACCCATTATAGAAAAAATGGGCTGGACACATGTTTTGGGTTGTTATCTTGCTTTACTGTGAAACCAAGACCAATAAACCAGGTAACAGAAGGGATGGCAGTGTATACCAAGATATTGTGGTAGGATGTGGAGTCTAGGAGTCCTTCAATTTTTATGGAATCATCAATCACACCACCTCCGTATCTTCCCCAGACCATACCGCACCCTCCTCCTGCTTGGTTGTGGGCTGAATGCAAGTAATGAGCATGCACTTACTTGTCACATGACAAACAAAATTGCGCCTCTTGAACTCAAACACCTCAAAATTTGATTAATTTATGAAAAGAACCTTCTTCAATTCACTAGTGGTCCAACTCTTGTGCTTATTTTTAGACCACAATAGCATCTTTTTTTTATTTATGGGCTTAATGAATGATTTTTGAGCTACAGTATAAGACATTCCTTTTAGCCACAAGCCCCAATGTGGTCTTTGGTGGTCATTACTTTCTTCCTAATTTCTATCAGAAGAGCAAAGAGCTGATGAGCTGTTTTGGATATGTCCCAATTAGAACACACTCTGAAAAATTTGTCCTCCGATTTTTTGGTCAATTGAGTTTTCCCAGGACGTAGATGATAATGCACACTATGGTTTAGGAGGCATCTCTTGATGTTACACTGCATACCCTCAAGAGAAACCTTCTCCAGCTCATCAATGTCACACAAACTATGCCCTGCATTATTTAAAGTGACTATTGCAAATTGCTTTTCAATTGATAACTTTCCTGGGAGCCATTTATGAGGCTACTTTGCACAATTGCAGATGTAACATGTCTGGTATCAGATATAACTGGCTATAAGCATACAGTACCTCCAAACTTCTTTACAATAGGAAGGGGGACCTCAGCACATGGTACAGCCACTAGAGCCGGCCATAGGCGTAGGCACTTTAGGCAAATCCTAAACCTAGGGCCTACTTAGCTTAACAGCAGCTACCAGTGGTTTGTGGGCAGCAGGAGGCTTTAAAGAGTCCATGCCTTGCTAGGTTATTATGTTACAGGCATATATTGTGTGTTACATTTTAATAAATAGAGCTCTAATTAAAGTGCACTCTTTTTTTATAAGTTTATGGCAGTAGATACGGAGCAACCACAATTTGTTTTTTCAGTGTTACTCACCTGTCTTGTACTTTCTTTCACAGACCTCATAGTCACAGTCCAGTCACCCCCCAACCTTCCCCCAAATCGGTCCCCCCCCAGGTGCCGATGCATGTTTTCATATTTTAATACTTCCATTCATTTAAAGAACATTTCACTCCTGGACCTTGTGAACATCATTGATTTAATTAAAAGTTGCTCTAATGTCCCTCCTCTCTCTTCTCTGCTCCAAACTATAAAAGGAAATTCACCTCCCAAGTGCGGTCCATCAGCACAGGGCTGTGTACTCTCACCCCTGCTCATCTCCCTGTACGCCAATGACTGCACCTCAGAGGCGCAATCAGTAAAGATAATCAAATTCGCCGATGACACTACCGTCATTGGCCTTATCAAGGACGGGGACGAATCGGCCTACAGACAAGAAGTGGACCGATTGGCCCGGTGGTGCAGCTGCAATCATCTAGCACTCAACCCACTCAAAACCGTTGAGATGGTAGTGGACTTTAGGAAGAAGGATGTTGGTGTTCCTCTGCTAACAATTGCTGACAGTGTGGTGTCGCTAGTGGACTCCTTCAAGTTCCTAGGAACCACAATCTCCCGGGTCCTTAAATAATGGCCCAACACTGATACTAAATAGGGGGAATGAGAGCTAGTGTCTGTGCCTTTAAGAAAAAAGATGAGAAAAGATGATGAAAAAGAAAGGAAACACGGTTTCAAAATACAAAAAGCACCTATAGGGAAGAAAGGTTAATAATGTTTAAGCTCTTTTTAGAGGTTTTGTTTTAAAAAGTCCCGTGGGGTGTGCTTCCACTGTCCCTACCTCTATAATAGCACTGCGGGGAGTGAGTGGAGCCGGCGGCAACTGATGTTGGAAAGCCGCTTCTTCTCCTGCTCCGTCTTACTTCAGTGCTTCAGCACGTGTATGCGCTCTTTGATGGAATCGGCACCCGTCAGCCATGGCTGCCCGCAGTGCTATTATAGAGGTAGGGACAGTGGTAGCACACCTTATGGGACTTTTTGTAACAAAACCTCTTAAAAGAGCTTAAACATTATTAACCTTTCTTCCCTACAGGTGCTTTTTGTATTTTGAAACCGTGTTTCCTTTCTTTTTCTTCATATTTTCTCATCTTTTTGCTTAAAGGCACAGACCCTAGTGCTCATTCCACCTATTTATAATCTATAAAAATAATTGAATTGCTTTAATTTAAACATCACAGTGCAGTGAACACCTCCTCTCTCCAACACTGATACTATTGTTGGGAAAGCGCAGCAGAGGCTATTCTCCCTTAGGCAACTGAGGAAGTTCAACATCCCACAGAAGCTTCTGCTCCTCTTCTACTCCACAATTGTGGAATCTGTACTGTGCTTGTCAATACTGGTCTGGTACGGCTCCGCCAGCGACAGAGACAAATGCAGACTCCAAAAGGTAGTCTGCGGAGAAGATAATCGGGATGGACCTTCCCTCTGTCCAGGACCTGTACCTGTCCAGAGCAAAAAAATGGGCAACGAAGATAGTCAAGGATCAACTACATCCTGGCCCTGGCTTGTTTAACCTGCTGCCAGATGCTACAGGTCTATTCCCCCCAGGTCCACCAGAAGCCTAAAAAGTTTCTTCCCTCAAGCGGTTCACCTGTTGACACGTTAACTCATGAACACCTCACTGTCTAGTTGCGCCATAACCCCATGCACATAATCTAACATGGTGTACCCTCGGAATAACTTGCTGTATGACTGTACATTATCCCCCCACCTGTTTATATTGTTTATACTGTATGCTGTTTACTTATTACCCACCTGGCTGCTGCACAGCAAAACAAAAACAAATTCCTTGTATACGCAAGAATACCTGGCCAATAAAGCTGATTCTGATTCATATGTTGAGATTTTTTAAAGTTTTTCTGGGTATGTTTTGTGATGTAGGCCATGCACCATTTTAGTTGCCATTATTTGTACCCTCGCTAGTGTATTTATATCTTTCTGGATATACAGTATGGCCTACAGAACTGAACACAGTACTCTATATGAGGCCACACCAGTAACCTATACAGAACTGGACATACTGTAGTATTCTAGATGAGGCAGCACAAGTGACCTTTACAGAACTTGGGACAGTATCTAGATGAGGCCGCACCAGTGACCTATACAGAACTTGGCACAGTATCTAGATGAGGCCGCATCAGTGACCTATACAGAACTTGGCACAGTAACTATATGTGGTTGTAAGAAAAACAAGGATAAAAAGAATGTCCTTTTATAGGTGCACCTAAACACTATTAAAATGTAACCTTTATTGAGTTTCATAAAATTGCAAAATATAAAAACAAAAAAACACATACAGTATATGTGAAAACAAGACACAACAAGTGTTTAAAATAAGGTGGCAGGCAGACGACACAATAGACTTTATATGAACACTTATGGTGGAACGCACACAACCTAAACCAATATTAGCAATAAATCTCAATGAGGAGAATAGGGTGCAGTGTGTATATAGTTTATTATTATCACGCGGTTTACCCAGTCTAGATTGGCTCGGACTGTATAAGGTCTCTCCCTCTGTGCGGTGAGCTGTCTAACACTGAGATCGGGAGAATATTTAGCCACCCATAATTATTGGTAATCGGGGCTGGAGATAGCTTCGGTAATTAGGGTGACATCACTATGCAGAAGTCTCGTGCCCTGTGGTGAATCGTCCAATAATGGCTACAGCTGCTTATTGAGCACTAATGCAGATCACATATGCACTGTGCTAGGCAACTGTAATGTCAGGGTAAATCGGCAGATATATCGCCTGTAGCTTATAACAAGTTATCGGTACCGCAGCCGCATGTACTGTACTGGATGCTACGGTGAGGTAAAATGTTACTTTAATGAATGACTGCTGCCCTGTCTTGGACTATATACATCTCTCCCCCTCAATGGGGTAAGCAGTCCTGTTACTAGGAGAGTTTTACATTACGAGCAATAATCAGCCGCCCGTGACAGGTCTCCAATCGGAGCTACCAGTGGCGCCTATGATAGAAACTGTATAACAAGTGCCGTAATACAGTGCACTTTGATAGACAGTATCTATGGCTCTGGGCACAGTGCTCTAGATGAGGCTGTACCAGTGACCTATACAGAACTTGGCACAGTATCTAGTTGAGGCTGCACTAGTGACCTATACAGAACTGGGCACAGTATTCTAGATGAGGCTGTACCAATGACCTATACAGAACTGGGCACATTATCTAGATGAGGCCGTACCAGTGACCTATACAAAACTGGGCGCAGTAACTATATGTGGCTGTACTAATTACCTTTACAGAACTGGACACAGTACTATAGATGAGGCCGTACCAGTGACTTATACTGGACTGGACACAGTATCTAGATGAGGCTGCACCAGTGACCTGTACAGAACTGGGCACAGTGTCTAGATGAGGCTGTACCAAAGACCTATGCAGAACTGGATGAAATTCTCTAGATTAGGCCATACCAGTGACCTATACAGAACTGGGCACAGTGCTCTAGATGAGGCTGTACCAGTGACCTATAAAGAACTGGGCACAGTATCTAGATAAGGGTGTACCAGTGACCTATGCAGAACTGGGCACAGTATCAAGATGAGGCCGCACCAGTGACCTATACAGGACTGGACATAGGATCTAGATGAGGCAGTACCAATGACCTATACAGAACAGGGCACAGTATCTAGATGAGGCCAAACCCGTAACCAATACAGAACCGGACACAGGATCTAGATGAGGACACATCAGTCACCTATAAAGAACTGGGCACAGTATCTAGATGAGGCCGCACCAGTGACCTATACAGAACTGGGTAAAGTGCTCTAGATGAGGCTGTTGTAGTGACCTGTGTATACAGATTCTAATCCCCCTACACAGTTCTTTTTTCATCTTCAAAGACAGATATTCTGCTTAGAATTCCATCCTCTATGTCAATAATAAATATGTTAAACAGAAACAACCCTAGCACCAAGCCTTGTGGTACCCCACTTAGTACTATTATCCAGCTTGGGAAATGGGACATTTACAATCACTCTCTGTTCTCTATCCTGCAGCCAGCTTCTTACTGCTGTGTGGCACATTGTCAAACGCCTTTGCAAAATCCAGGTAGACCACGTCTACAGCATTGTCAATGTCCAAGTTTGTGCTCAATTCCTCATAAAAACTTATTTGGTTAGTTTGGTACGAATGATTTTTTACAAACCCATGCTGGTTGCCACTGAGTATTTTATTTGTGGTGTTCCTGTATTCCATCCCTTAAATTCCCTCAAATAATTTCCTCACTATCGACATTAAGCTTACTGGTCTGAAGTTGGCTGGGTCATCCCTCTTACCCTTTTTCAATATTGGTACAACTTCCACAATTCTCCAGTCCTTAGGTACAATACTAGAAAAAAATATTTTTCAAAAATATAATGCAGAGGCTATGCTACCTCCTCCCTTAATGCCATTAGAACCCTAGCTTGGATCCCATCTGGCACTGGTGATTTGTTTGTTTTCATTTTGCAAAGCCTTATGAGGATCTCTTCTGTGGTGAATTTGATGTTTAATTCTAGTGGACTTATCCCTTTTGTGGTACCTGTAGATTCTTCTGACTGCTCCTACCTAGTGAAAACAGATGAGAAAAATGTGTTTAACAATTCTGCTTTTTTCTCATTGAGATAATCTACAACTTTTTATTTTAAAAGTGTTTACATCAATTTCCCTAATACTGATGTGAGGCTCACTGATCTGTAGTTGCTTGCATCTTCCTTACTTCCACTTTTGTGCAGTGGGACTATGTTCACACTTTTCTAGTCCTCTGGAATTACTCCTGTAGCTGGTGACTGGTTCAATAATTATGTTAATGATCCGAGCACACGTTTTAGCTCTTTTAGTAAAGTTTTATTGTTCCTCAGTGAGAAAAACAAAATAGCAATCTAGCAAATATGATACCTTTTAATGGCTAACAAAAATAAATGTTGTTAAAATGCAAGCTTTCGAGACTACTTAGGTCTCTTCCTCAGGCATGGTATAACAAGGTGTGTGAAGAAACACATATATATACACAGCAGAGTAGGAACAAGATGTGTTAGATGGACATTTTTAAGATCAAAACAAAACAAACTCACAGAATGAGCTTGTAAATTGAGTCCTTAATTAGTTTGTAGATAAGTAGTGTGAAAGTTTTATTGTCTCTAAGTTGATGACAGACCAGAGTTAGAGCTCCGATGCCCTCACTCTCTCTGGGCCAGATTCCTCAGATGTTGTAGTGGGCCATAAATCCCTCGGATAGATTCAGTCCTGTGTTAAGGGTGTCAAACGTTGTCATTAATTTGTATTCTCAGACCCTCCTGTCCCTTTGTGATTTGAAATTTCCTTTTAGTATAATCACTTTCATATGATCCTGATTGTGTCCTGGGCTGCAGAAATGTTTGGCCACAGGAAAGTGTGTCTTTTTTTCCTTTATTGTGTGGCGATGGGACCTCATCCTTGCCTTAAGTTTTTGTCCTGTTTCTCCAACATACAGACCCCCAATAGGACATTTGGTGCACAGAATCAGGTACACTACATTGGTAGTAGAACATGTGAATGTCCCTGGGATCTTATAGTCCTGTTGTGTGTTGGGGATCCGTACACTGTCTGTAGTGAGGATAAGAGCACAGGTTTTGCAGCTCCTTACATTGCAGGGATAGGTTCCTCTTTGTGTAATGGATGGCAGTGAACTTCGGATTATAATATTTTTCAGGTTTGCAGGTTGTCGGTAACATAGTAGTGGAGGGTCTGGGAATATTGTTTTCAGGCGGTCATCTTTGTGTATGATGTGATGTAGTTTTTTTGCAGTTTTTCTTAGCGCCTCAAGCTGTGGGTTGTAGGTGACTACCAGAGGTACACGGTTATTTCTTTCTCTTTCTTTATATTGGAGAAGTTGATTTCTGGGTATCCTGATGGCTCTGATAATCTGATCGTTGATTGATGTGGGATGATATCCCTGATTTAAAAAAGTCCCTTTAAGTTGTTTTAGGTGGACATCTCTATCTGCTGGGCTGGAGCAGATGCGATGATATCTGATGGCCTGGCTGTAGACAATGGATTTTTTGATGTGTTTCGGGTGGAAGCTGTCCCATCTGAGGTATGAAGGCCGATCCACGGGTTTTCGGTATAGGGTTGTCTGTATTGCGTTGTTTTGAATTGTTATAGTGGTGTCAAGGAAGTTTATCTCGGTATATGAGTAATTCATTGTCAGGTTTATTGTTGGATGAAATCTGTTAAATTTTTCATGGAAATGTATGAGTTCTTGTTCAGAATCAGTCCAGATGATCAGGATATCATCGATGTAACGGAAGTAAGCCAAGGGTTTGATTGAGCAGGATGCCAAGAAGTCACTCTCGAGTTTTGCCATGAACAGATTGGCGTATTGCGGTGCCATTTTACTGCCCATGGCGGTCCCGGTGCGCTGTAGAAATATTTCTTTGCCAAAGGAAAAATAATTGTGTGTAAGGATGAATTTTGTAAGCTGTATTGCAGGACCAGGAGCAATCCCATTGGACTCAAGATATATCTGGCATGCTGTCAGTCCATCTTCATGGGGGATATTGGAATATAGGGATTCCACATCCATGGTGGCAAGGATGGCTCCATTAGGGAGGGGACCTAGGGTTGATAATTTATTCAGTAGGTCCGTGGTATCTTGGAGAAAGCTGGTTGTATGTCTCACCAGTGGTTTCAGGACACCCTCTACCCATCCTGAGATTTTTTCAGTGAGGGTTCCCACGCATGAGATGATTGGCCTCCCTGGGTTGCCGGGCTTATGTATTTTGGGAAGCATGTAGAATATTCCAATTCTGGGACTGTCGGGTATCAAGTCCAAAAGTTCTGTAGACTCTGCTGACAGCCCCCTGACAAGCCTTCTCAACTCCCTTAAATATTTTTGAGTTGGATCTTTGTCTAGTTTGGTATAGTATTGGATATCCATCAGCTGTCTATTTGCTTCCTTAGTATAGTCCGATGTGTCCATGATGACTATGGCCCCGCCTTTGTCTGCAGGCTTGATGGTGATTTTCTTGTTGTTTCTTAAGGTGTGAATAGCTCTTCTTTCTTGTACACTGATGTTAAAGTATTCCTTTTTATGTTTTTCCAATATTGTTGACTGGACCACATTTCTAAAAGAGTCAATATATAGGTCCAAAATGGTACTGCGGCCAGGTGGTGGTGTCCAGACAGAACTCTTCTTGTGGACTGGTCTAATTTGTGTTTGGCTATTTGTAGGTTCTGTCTCCTCTCTGTCATGGAAGAACTCCTTCAGTCTTAGTTTCCTAAAATATTCTTCCATGTCACTACATAGTTCTGTTTTGTCGAGAGGCTTGGTCGGACAGAATGTAAGTCCTCTAGATAGCACACTGGCTTCTACTTTAGTGGGTTTGTGAGATGACAAATTAATCACACAGTTAAATTTACCTGTGTCTTGTTGGGAGTTCTGTTCTATCCCTCCAGACTTGGGGTGGACTTTCTGTGTGCTTGAATAAAGTCCTGCTTTTATGCGAAGTCTGTGAAGTTTCTTTTTCTTGTTATTGATTAGACATAGCTGTAGTGTTTTATAATATTGTTGTAGTATCTGTATTGAGTCCTTTGTGAGGGAGCGCTTTAAAATTTGTATTTCCATTTGGACATTTCTCTTGGTGCTGTAGAAGACATGAATAAGGTGGTTTCGCAGTCTCTCAGAAGTCCTGTAGCAGAGATGATGTGCATATTGAGTTTTGTAGGTGTGCAGAATGGGGTTCTTAAGGCAAAGTCCTTTGGGGATTAAGTGTTCCTTCTTGCATCTGGTTAGAAAGAATAAGTTGCTGTCCAGTTGAGCCAGTTTCTTCAGTAAACCTTTTAGTTCCATGTGTGTGCGGTACATTCTGGTATCCTCCATTTAGTCAAAAGAAAAAAGTTTTGGTACCGTGTTAGCCAGTTGATAAGAAAAGTTTTATTGTTCCTCAGTGAGAAAAACAAAATAGCAATCTAGCAAATATGATACCTTTTAATGGCTAACAAAAATAAATGTTGTTAAAATGCAAGCTTTCGAGACTACTTAGGTCTCTTCCTCAGGCATGGTATAACAAGGTGTGTGAAGAAACACATATATATACACAGCAGAGTAGGAACAAGATGTGTTAGATGGACATTTTTAAGATCAAAACAAAACAAACTCACAGAATGAGCTTGTAAATTGAGTCCTTAATTAGTTTGTAGATAAGTAGTGTGAAAGTTTTATTGTCTCTAAGTTGATGACAGACCAGAGTAAGAGCTCCGATGCCCTCACTCTCTCTGGGCCAGATTCCTCAGATGTTGTAGTGGGCCATAAATCCCTCGGATAGATTCAGTCCTGTGTTAAGGGTGTCAAACGTTGTCATTAATTTGTATTCCCAGACCCTCCTGTCCCTTTGTGATTTGAAATTTCCTTTTAGTATAAAAACAAAACTACATCACATCATACACAAAGATGACCGCCTGAAAACAATATTCCCAGACCCTCCACTACTATGTTACCGACAACCTGCAAACCTGAAAAATATTATAATCCGAAGTTCACTGCCATCCATTACACAAAGAGGAACCTATCCCTGCAATGTAAGGAGCTGCAAAACCTGTGCCCTTATCCTCACTACAGACAGTGTACGGATCCCCAACACACAACAGGACTATAAGATCCCAGGGACATTCACATGTTCTACTACCAATGTAGTGTACCTGATTCTGTGCACCAAATGTCCTATTGGGGGTCTGTATGTTGGAGAAACAGGACAAAAACTTAAGGCAAGGATGAGGTCCCATCGCCACACAATAAAGGAAAAAAAGACACACTTTCCTGTGGCCAAACATTTCTGCAGCCCAGGACACAATCAGGATCATATGAAAGTGATTATACTAAAAGGAAATTTCAAATCACAAAGGGACAGGAGGGTCTGGGAATACAAATTAATGACAACGTTTGACACCCTTAACACAGGACTGAATCTATCCGAGGGATTTATGGCCCACTACAACATCTGAGGAATCTGGCCCAGAGAGAGTGAGGGCATCGGAGCTCTAACTCTGGTCTGTCATCAACTTAGAGACAATAAAACTTTCACACTACTTATCTACAAACTAATTAAGGACTCAATTTACAAGCTCATTCTGTGAGTTTGTTTTGTTTTGATCTTAAAAATGTCCATCTAACACATCTTGTTCCTACTCTGCTGTGTATACATATGTGTTTCTTCACACACCTTGTTATACCATGCCTGAGGAAGAGACCTAAGTAGTCTCGAAAGCTTGCATTTTAACAACATTTATTTTTGTTAGCCATTAAAAGGTATCATATTTGCTAGATTGCTATTTTGTTTTTCTCACTGAGGAACAATAAAACTTTTCTTATCAACTGGCTAACACGGTACCAAAACTTTTTTTCTTTTGACTAAATGGAGGATACCAGAATGTACCGCACACACATGGAACTAAAAGGTTTACTGAAGAAACTGGCTCAACTGGACAGCAACTTATTCTTTCTAACCAGATGCAAGAAGGAACACTTAATCCCCAAAGGACTTTGCCTTAAGAACCCCATTCTGCACACCTACAAAACTCAATATGCACATCATCTCTGCTACAGGACTTCTGAGAGACTGCGAAACCACCTTATTCATGTCTTCTACAGCACCAAGAGAAATGTCCAAATGGAAATACAAATTTTAAAGCGCTCCCTCACAAAGGACTCAATACAGATACTACAACAATATTATAAAACACTACAGCTATGTCTAATCAATAACAAGAAAAAGAAACTTCACAGACTTCGCATAAAAGCAGGACTTTATTCAAGCACACAGAAAGTCCACCCCAAGTCTGGAGGGATAGAACAGAACTCCCAACAAGACACAGGTAAATTTAACTGTGTGATTAATTTGTCATCTCACAAACCCACTAAAGTAGAAGTCAGTGTGCTATCTAGAGGACTTACATTCTGTCCGACCAAGCCTCTCGACAAAACAGAACTATGTAGTGACATGGAAGAATATTTTAGGAAACTAAGACTGAAGGAGTTCTTCCATGACAGAGAGGAGACAGAACCTACAAATAGCCAAACACAAATTAGACCAGTCCACAAGAAGAGTTCTGTCTGGACACCACCAAGTGGCCGCAGTACCATTTTGGACCTATATATTGACTCTTTTAGAAATGTGGTCCAGTCAACAATATTGGAAAAACATAAAAAGGAATACTTTAACATCAGTGTGCAAGAAAGAAGAGCTATTCACACCTTAAGAAACAACAAGAAAATCACCATCAAGCCTGCAGACAAAGGCGGGGCCATAGTCATCATGGACACATCGGACTATACTAAGGAAGCAAATAGACAGCTGATGGATATCCAATACTATACCAAACTAGACAAAGATCCAACTCAAAAATATTTAAGGGAGTTGAGAAGGCTTGTCAGGGGGCTGTCAGCAGAGTCTACAGAACTTTTGGACTTGATACCCGACAGTCCCAGAATTGGAATATTCTACATGCTTCCCAAAATACATAAGCCCGGCAACCCAGGGAGGCCAATCATCTCATGCGTGGGAACCCTCACTGAAAAAATCTCAGGATGGGTAGAGGGTGTCCTGAAACCACTGGTGAGACATACAACCAGCTTTTTTCAAGATACCACGGACCTGCTGAATAAATTATCAACCCTAGGTCCCCTCCCTAATGGAGCCATCCTTGCCACCATGGATGTGGAATCCCTATATTCCAATATCCCCCATGAAGATGGACTGACAGCATGCCAGATATATCTTGAGTCCAATGGGATTGCTCCTGGTCCTGCAATACAGCTTACAAAATTCATCCTTACACACAATTATTTTTCCTTTGGCAAAGAAATATTTCTACAGCGCACCGGGACCGCCATGGGCAGTAAAATGGCACCGCAATACGCCAATCTGTTCATGGCAAAACTCGAGAGTGACTTCTTGGCATCCTGCTCAATCAAACCCTTGGCTTACTTCCGTTACATCGATGATATCCTGATCATCTGGACTGATTCTGAACAAGAACTCATACATTTCCATGAAAAATTTAACAGATTTCATCCAACAATAAACCTGACAATGAATTACTCATATACCGAGATAAACTTCCTTGACACCACTATAACAATTCAAAACAACGCAATACAGACAACCCTATACCGAAAACCCGTGGATCGGCCTTCATACCTCAGATGGGACAGCTTCCACCCGAAACACATCAAAAAATCCATTGTCTACAGCCAGGCCATCAGATATCATCGCATCTGCTCCAGCCCAGCAGATAGAGATGTCCACCTAAAACAACTTAAAGGGACTTTTTTAAATCATCCCACATCAATCAACGTGTGGGATATCATCCCACATCAATCAACGATCAGATTATCAGAGCCATCAGGATACCCAGAAATCAACTTCTCCAATATAAAGAAAGAGAAAGAAATAACCGTGTACCTCTGGTAGTCACCTACAACCCACAGCTTGAGGCGCTAAGAAAAACTGCAAAAAAACTACATCACATCATACACAAAGATGACCGCCTGAAAACAATATTCCCAGACCCTCCACTACTATGTTACCGACAACCTGCAAACCTGAAAAATATTATAATCCGAAGTTCACTGCCATCCATTACACAAAGAGGAACCTATCCCTGCAATGTAAGGAGCTGCAAAACCTGTGCCCTTATCCTCACTACAGACAGTGTACGGATCCCCAACACACAACAGGACTATAAGATCCCAGGGACATTCACATGTTCTACTACCAATGTAGTGTACCTGATTCTGTGCACCAAATGTCCTATTGGTGGTCTGTATGTTGGAGAAACAGGACAAAAACTTAAGGCAAGGATGAGGTCCCATCGCCACACAATAAAGGAAAAAAAGACACACTTTCCTGTGGCCAAACATTTCTGCAGCCCAGGACACAATCAGGATCATATGAAAGTGATTATACTAAAAGGAAATTTCAAATCACAAAGGGACAGGAGGGTCTGGGAATACAAATTAATGACAACGTTTGACACCCTTAACACAGGACTGAATCTATCCGAGGGATTTATGGCCCACTACAACATCTGAGGAATCTGGCCCAGAGAGAGTGAGGGCATCGGAGCTCTAACTCTGGTCTGTCATCAACTTAGAGACAATAAAACTTTCACACTACTTACCTACAAACTAATTAAGGACTCAATTTACAAGCTCATTCTGTGAGTTTGTTTTGTTTTGATCTTAAAAATGTCCATCTAACACATCTTGTTCCTACTCTGCTGTGTATATATGTGTTTCTTCACACACCTTGTTATACCATGCCTGAGGAAGAGACCTAAGTAGTCTCGAAAGCTTGCATTTTAACAACATTTATTTTTGTTAGCCATTAATATTTGCTAGATTGCTATTTTGTTTTTCTCACTGAGGAACAATAAAACTTTTCTTATCAACTGGCTAACACGGTACCAAAACTTTTTTCTTTTGAGCTCTTTTAGTATCCTTGGATATATGGTGAAGGAGATGTAATCCAAGAGCCACGATGGAATGGCATATTGTCTAGAAGATGCCAGGCTGAAGCCCAGTTCTGGGCAGAGGGTGCTGAGTTCATAGCATTAAAATGTTAAAAGAAAGAGTTAATAACGTGTTTTGCCTGTGAAACTACAAGCCTCCCCCATGCTGGTACTTGGTGAACCACAACACGAGCCTGCTAGTACCTGTAGATCCACCTGTAAGAATATTACAATAAACACAGGACACACATACTGGGAAGGTAGTTTTATTATTGGCTGGTTGTTTATCACTCTCCACTTTATCAATTTTTGAAGCTTGATACATCTGGCCCTCTATGTCCACGTCTATAGTTAAGTATGAAAAACCATCTTTAAAAAAAAACAAAAAAAAACTCATGTAAACTTTTTTTCATATCGTTGACCTTTTGATCATGCCGACCTAATGCATGTCAACCATGCCGACCTAATGCATGTCAACCTTTTTCATGTATCGACCTTTTGACTGTTGACCAACCATGGTCGACCTAGTTACTTTCAACCTATCCACCACATCCCTCTGATGCAGATCCGATTCGCCGATTGTTGAGCTTCATTGATCCTCAATATGATTTGTTGCCCATTGGGATAGTCATGGGTGATCAATTTCTCGGATGATTGGCTAAAATACAGTATGTTAAAAATCATAAATAATTGGGGATTCATTATTTAATTTGCAATATTAGTTATTGCCATTTAAAAAGAAATGGCACAAAACATTCTGGATGTATGAGCGACGTAAGGCCGGAGATAACTTGTGTTACTGGAAGGGACTCTGGTGGGAGAATACAAGTTAAGGGCCCCTTACACTTGTGAGATTTTGTGAGATTTGATCCAATTTGAGTCAATTTACCTGACAAGATCTGATGTGCCTGTCTGACAAAATCTTATGTGCCTGATGTGTAGGACACAATCCACAATCATGTGCCATTGGGTATAACCAAGAGATTGGAAGAGATTGAACCTCCTGCACATAGGATAAATCTCAAGTCAATCAGGTTCAATTTGTTGAACAATAAGTTGAACAAGTGTAAAGGCCCCCTTACATTTGTCCGACTTGTCATAACGACAAGTCGGACCCGATTGTCCCAGCAGCTCCCCGGGAGGGATCACATGCGATGGCACTTCATGTGCCAAGTTTTGCATGTGATAGATCGCATGCGATTTATCACATGCCACTCCCGGGATGCTGCAGGGACAATGGGAGCGGGGGACAGCAGCGGGGATATGCCCGCTACCAGAGAGCGGGCAGGGGTGGAGGGGGCGCAGGGAGCCGCGCAAGAAGCCGCTGGGCAGGAAGCAGGGGGGGGTTGGCGGCGCAGAGTACCAGGGAGCCGGGCAGGAGAAGACGATGCAGCAGCAGCGCGAGTGGCACGAGCAGCAGAGCACTTCCAAAAAATGAAAAACCCCATACAAATGCATAGTAAGCCATTGATTGGCTGAGACCTCTCTCAGCCAATCAGCGATTGGCTGAGAGAGGTCTCAGCCAATCGCTGATTGGCTGAGAGAGGTCTCAGCCAATCAATGGCTTCCTATGCGTTTGTATGGGCTTTTTTTTTTTTGGAAGTGCTGCTGCAGCGTCTTCTCCTGACCGGCTCCCTGGTACTCTGCGCCGCCCCCCCCCCCTGCTCCCGCTGATGCTGCCCGGCTCCTTCTGCTCTGGTAGGTCCCCTGTTGCGGGCGAGCACGGCTCCGGGCAGCACATAAGATTTAACAAATCTTATGTGCAGCCCGTCCGACCTCCCGTCTCCGATCCGATGCGCACGGGGCCGCGCATCGGGTCGGAGGGGATGTCTCCATATGCGATTTGGGACGATTTCACGGCCCGATTCATCGGAATCGGGCAAAATCGTGCCCAAATCGCATAATGTAAGGGGGCCTTAAGGGGGCCTTAAGATGAAAGCTGTTGTTTATCTTTTTTAGTTTATCGTTTACCAAAGATTCTGTAGCATTATCGCTTTTCTTGTTATTTTTCCATTACTATTTATATGAAGAGAAACCAGTAAAAAAAAAAAATCTTGAGCAATGAATTAAAAACTTCTAAAACGAAATTTGCATTATATAAATTCTGCACCTAGTTTTGTTCTAAGAACAGGTTTAATCTTTCAATATAATATTATTTTCACATTTTAGCACATTAATAATTATAGAGCTGTGGCTTTTAATTGAAACAAATTGAATGTGTAGTTAATTCCAACATATGAGAATAAGCAGAAATATATTATAAATATCCTATTTTTTATTATTTCCAATATATTGACTTTTTGGTTATATGTTTCCATAAAATGGATTTATTATTAAATAACAGCTTTTTATTACATTTGCATGATATTACAGTATACTGTATGTGAAACTAATGATGATTCATTTTAGTGTAATACTATTATAATGATAGCTGAACATGTTATTTCTAATGTATATATATTTTTATTTATTTTTTCCTTATTTCCATATATCTCAAATAAGACCAAAATCTTGTCTGAGCAAAAAAAAAAAATCTGTAACATTCATAACTGAAACGACATAGTTAATAATTGTTGCAACACGTCTCCTTATGGCTAATTATTCTGCATTTACCGTATCCCAATCCTTTTTCTCTAAAGCCCCATTTACCCGCCCTGGGTGGAAATATTGTCCTTTGAAAAACATGTTTGCTTCTTTATGACATAATATTTTTTAATCTGTCGCAGCTATTTTTTTGTGTGGCCTCTGTACGGTACATTCAGTCCCTTGGGATCTCTGTCTTGTGCCACAACAAATGTATATGAAATGTTATTTTTCATAAAGTCTTCTTATAAAATTGAGCCAGTGTTCTAGAATTCTGCCCTTTAGGGATTTGCAACCTTATGGGGCATTGCAATATGAATAACATCATTTGAAATTACAATTTTTTTTATAAAAACCTATTTGTTTTAGATACCGTTTCAAAGCCTAGTTAGGAATATCTTAAGTTAAAATAGTTAATTTATAAAATTTTAAGTAGTCGCCTGACTTTTGAGTTCTCTATATTCCATTACTCTCACAGTTCTTACTGTATCTTACAAAAATGGTGTCGTTCAGTATGCACATTATATATTTTAAAGTTGTTTTAAGTTGTTGTACCGTGGTCCTCAAACTGTTTGCCTAGGCATTCTTGGTACAGTGAGGATCCAGCAGGGGTGCTTTGGGTTAGTGATCCAGGACCAAAACAAATTATTTATGGTCAAAGTGATAGGTAAAACGTGGGGACTGACAATTATACAATATGTGGACAATTAAAATTATGACCATAACTACAAAAGTAAAACCTAATGGCGACAGGAAAGCACAATTTACTTAATTTTATATATATATATATATATATCTCACCCGTTCAAATGGGATACATACAGATGATCAACAGTGGGGATGATGGTGGTCGGAATACTGAAGCTGGCATCCCAACTGAGGGAATTCTGAGGGAAACCCTAACCCTGCCTCTGCAGCCTACCCTTAACCCTCCCTTCTAGTGCCTAACCCTAACCCCAGTACCCCACCACCTGAACCTAATTCCCCCACCCTGCAGCCTAACCATAACCCCAGTACCCCACCACATGAACCTGTTTCCTCCACCCTGCAGCCTAACCCTAACCCTCCTTCCAAGCAGTTTAACTGTAACAACCCACCCACAGCCTAACTCTATCTCCCCCTTAGTGCCTAAACCTAACCCCCCCTTCATCCCTTCATCGTCCCAACTGTAATCTGCCCTGCATACTGCACTTATGTTTGCCATTCTGGCAATAGTGATTCTGGTGCTGGTATCCTCACAGATGTCTTCACTGTGATACCAGTCTCCTGGCAGTATTCAGAATGTTGGCACCGATATTGGTAACCGATGTTAACACTAATGATACTGGGTTCCTAACACCTGCCAGAAGACTGGAACCAGAATTCTGACATTAATGAGGATGCTGGCACCAGAATCCTGACTGCCAAGATGCTGAACAAGAGTACAGATGGAGCCCCTCTCATTTAGCCCCAGCTGTCTCAGGGCTGGCTGAGAGGGACTCCATCAGACTGTCACTCGGCAGCGCAAACCCTGCCCATCTCCACTTCAGGGAGATGGGCAGGTTTAGGGGGCAGCGGCGACCAACGGAGACTGGCGGTGAGGTGGAGGGGACTGACTGACAGAATGGGGCATGCAAGCATCTCATGCATGCACACCCCTTTCCCATGGTTGGCGGCAGATTGCTGAGGTTTGCGGCTGGTGATTTGAATGCCAGTCCCAGCTTCAATGAACCCAGCTCCATCTGTATGTGGGGTGCCATAACATTAGCCTGAGGGGAAGGGGGGTGTTAGGCAGGGCTAGCCCTACCATTAGGCAGCTTTAGTCAGCTGCCTAGAGAGCCGACCGCTGGAGGTCCCAATTTGTGCAGTTTCCGACTGACCGACCTTGCACCTGTCACCACCATTAGCAGATGCCCATCCGACCTTATGCCCACCACAAGCACAGAGTGGGCATAACTGGGGTGGAGTGTAGAGAGGAGGCGTGCTGCACTTAAACACATTGCGCCGAACACCCATTTGGCACACTGGCACTTCCCTGGCTCCCTCGCAGGTTACTGCAGTTATGCTCTGCTGCCCGGCCCTCCTAAAGGATGCTGGAAGGAATTCCAGTGAAGCTCTATCACCGTGGCCGGGCCTCCTACAGGATGCTAAAAGGAGCCACCTCCCGCTCCTTTTTCTTCTACTGACCCTCCATGTGCTCCATGGCTGGCAGCTCTACCTGAACCAGAGATAGGGTATCTTCTACTCTGGTACACCAGTATTGGTTTTATTTTGCCCCCCCACAATTGGCTGCACACCTGGACTAATAAAACACTAGTTAGGTTGGTGTTTTGGCGCTATATTGCACTTTTTTCAGGTGAAGTTGGAAGCGGGCACAGTGGGGCGTGGAAAAATTGACTTATTGCCATGTTTTAAAGAGTATTTTATTAGCCCAGAGTGCCACTGATTGTGTGTGTGTGTGCGTGTGTGGGGGGGAGGGAGTCAGAATTTTTACCTAGGGTGCCACAAAACGTAGCACTGGCCCTGGCACTAGGTTTAGGCACCAGAGCAGGTTAGGTTAAGTCTGCAGTGGGGGGGGGGGGGTAGGTTTAGGCAGCAAGGAGGCTGGGTTGTGTACTTAGAAGCAGTGGTGGGCTGGGCCATGAGGTAGGGTGCCATGTGCCCCCTGGCCCAGTGCAGTAATGCAGCAGTGGGGTCACGAAAAGAAGCCCAAAGGCTTCTATGGAGTTATGCCAGCTAAAGCGAAATCACGGAAATGTGGATTTAGTGCATCTGAAAATGTGGTAAAAGCCTGAAAATGAGTTTTTACCACATTCTCAGTATATTACATCCCACCCACAGCCACTGTCGGAAACAGAATATACAATACATTCTGTATGTAGGCAGACACACATCATTCCTTGCAGCAGGACATGTGTGACAGCCATATGTGTCATTTCCACAGTACAGTCATACATATGTAACCGTCATTAATCAAAATGCTGTCATGAAATAATCCGCCAATATGGGGGGTGATGCACGTTCAGGGGCAAACGCAGGATTTTCAGAAGGGGGTTTCCAGAGGGGCGGAGCAAAGTACGGAGATGGACACTTAGGTGACCCAGTATATGTTTTGATGTCCCGCGGGTGGTAGGGGGTATTATATCAACCGCTCAGCATGTAGGGCCTGGATCAGTAATTTCCACTAATTACCCCTTTACTGCACAGATGGTGGGAGATGAGGTTGGAGAAGGGGGCATTGGGCTGAATGAAGGGGCCCTGATACATAACTTCCAGGGTGGTAGGGGATGTTTAATATGCAGAGGAGGGGTGTATAGTGGAGTGGGCTTATTATTCATAATTTTTTGGTGGGAGGACAACTTGCTTGACTGCAGATATCTCCAGTTCCCGGAAATAGATTTATTAGATTTTAACAGAATTAAAAACTAGAGAATTCCACCTACCAAATGGTACTGGGGATGAGGGGATCAGAGATCAGGAGGCAGAGCAATCTGCCAACGAGTATATAAAACTACATACCAGGTGTGTGGAGCTGGAGCAGTAACCAGCTGCTTGAAGGCTGATATCTCTGGTTCTGGGAACAGTAGAGACAAGCTTCTAGTGTCCTTCAAAGGGGGAGAGTCACAGATTTTGGAATATATCCTCAGAAAAACTCTATGTCAGACAGAACCTGAAATATCTGACTGGGAACAGCAATTAACAGGCTTGGATGGGGATCACTGCTTAGAAGTCAGATATCTCCGGTTCCCAAGGTCCGATTTTAAAAATTCTTATACTCTTGGAAAGAGGGGACCCTCAGCTTTCAGACAATGGCCCTTAGACTCCTGGGGGGGTTTCTGGGTACTCGGAAACCCCCCCTGCGTGCGCTACTGACGTTGGCTCAGCGAAACATGAATTCGGTAATTGGACCAATGGTGCGGCTCTGCGCATGCATATTGGCTAATATAAGATGTGCAGGGCCGCTGCTTATGGAATGAACCTGAATCAGGCCCAAAGCTTCAATCAAAGTTCAAATGCCCAGTGAGTGTACTCCTTAAGGCCACTGGTACAAGCACCATATGAATAATTAGCACAAACACATATACAATGAGAGCAAATAGCCTCAATAGTCTAGTTTGCCAAAAATCATTTGAGGGGTGCTAGCACATTTCTATGTGTACTGCGGCTGTAAAAATATTGGTACTGACAGTACTGTCAGTTCTGTGCCGCTCACCACTATGGGAGACGCGGCAGTGTCCGGGCAGCCTGGCAGTGGTGGTGTGAGTGGGACCCGGCGCTCCGGTCAACATGTGTCACTGCAGGAGCCAGACAGCTACTCTGCAGACACAGTAAAAATGTGCTTCCATGGTTACGAATATGGGTCATTGGGTCAACGAAATTTAGGTCAACATGCATTGGGTTGACCACTGAAGGTCGACAGGGCTTAGATCGATACTTGAATTAGGTAACAGGGTTGGAAGGTCAGCACAAGCATTAGGTCGACAATGACCAGGTCAACAGTTAAAAAGTTGACATGAGTTTTTCACGTTTGTTGATCAGAATGTTGACATAGTCAACATGGACACTGTCAAAGGGTACCGCTTCCCCTCACATGGCTCGCTGAGTTCACCGTGCTTTGGGAACTGCTGATTATCAGCTACTGGAGGCATCTGTTTTATTCTCCTACTGCGCGGTAGTGGATGGTAGGGCATGAAATACCGCCTGTCGCCTGTCCACCATGCCATTGTTGACTTAATGCTTGTATTGTCCTTCCAACCCTGTTGACCTTAACTATGTTGACCTATTTCAGGTGTCGACCTAAGCCCTGTCAACTTCCAGTGGTTGATCCAATGCATATCGACCTACTGCAACTAGGGTTGACCTAGTGATGGTATCCCCCTGGTTACCTGTGGGCCTGGCAGGATGTTGGCAGGCAGAGCATGGGGCTGCAGACAGCTGGGGTTGTAATGGAGCAGGGTGGCAAGAGGAGACATGTGTTTTACCTATGAGGCTTGTTCACTCAGTAATCCATCTTGCAGTGATGAAACCTTACAGGTGAAACGTACGTCATTGAGTACAAGTGCAGCCAACACCGCACGCGCTCATGAACCTGGGTGATATACAAACACTGGATGCCATCTCATCAGGGCCTGACTTCATGTCCTACAATGCCTCATGAATACAGGACATAGAAGCTGTGCCTACACTGAAAGAAGCTGTGCCTACACTGAAAGGAGAGGTATCAATCTGCACTATTATTTCACTTCTTGAACCCAATCCTGTTCTCTCATTTACTGTCATCCCATATTTCAAGATAGTCAGACAGCAGAAAGAGGAGGACACAAGGAGAATGGAACTTTTTCTCTTAATACTTCCATTGCATATGATACTGCACAAAGCCCCTCATTCTGGTTTGCGAACTTACTCGTTCATTCGCACTTGAATTTCGATGTTGAAGGTCTGCGCTAATCGCTTATGATACATGTGCAGGGCTTGACTTTGGGTGCCTTGGACTTGCATAGTATCCAAGGCATTTGCAAAGGAGGGGGTGTAGTGGGAGGGCAAAGGGGGTATGTGTGTGTGTAGTAAATTCACTGTATTTTCTGGGCGTACCAACAAAAATGAACCCCATTGCGAACGGGGGGTGGCCGCCTGCCGTCCAGGGGTGGGTGGCTGATGTCAGCAGATGTTATCTGACCACCCTGCTCTCAGAGCAGGTAGCTGATAATCAAGGTCACCAGAAACTGACTTAGATTAGTGAGCACTAGAGAAATCATTCGATGGTCGGTGACCATCGAATGATTTCAGGCTCGCACGCTAGCCTGTTAATGCATGAGTATGCAAAACATCCATTCGCACGGGACATTCAGCATGTAGCGGGGGGGGGGGGGCATTTGCACGCTGTTACAAGGCTCACAAACCAGCGAACTAAAGGTCATATTTCTGCAGACTGTCCTTCAATTATCTTTTGTTGTCAGTCATCTTATACCTGATTTTAATTATTATAAGTCCCATTTCCTAAGTTTGAGTGTTCTTTTTATATTTTTTTGTGTAATATGTCAATTTTTAACAGATTGTATCTATTGTCATAGATATTAACCCCTGATGAAGTCTACAGCAGGTGAAATGCTTAGTTTACCATGTTTTCACTTACCTCTATGAATTACAATTACATCTAAGTCTGCAATAAAGCATCTGGACGGTCACATTTTTAATTTATTGGACTACTGTATCATTATTGCACTAACATGTTATCTCCAATTAAGGAGATATTGGAGCCATTCCAATTCTCTGCTGTCTAAATATGTATATGTACAGTATATTTCCATATCTATATATGTAAACCTTCTGCTGGTCGCAGAAAAATATAGGACATCAATCATGTCACGTTGTACAATTTTGACATAAAGCTTCCATGGGGGAATAAGTAATAAGGTCCGAGGTTGCCAGAGTTTTTATAAAGTAGAAATCATCACAGCGCTGTGCTTCCCGGACCCGTGACCTGAGAGCCCTCCCATAGCAGCAGCATCATCCAGCTAGGTAAGGGAGGGAGGGGGGAGCCGCCATGACCCACAGCACATCACCGTCCACTTTGCAAAGGGCAGTTCTTAACGCAAGAGCTGTCCTATGTTAGGACATATGCTATAATTATGTCTCCGGTAGCCAGAGATTTGTGGCGAAGTCGGGGCGCGGATGTAAGTGCATCCCGCCATGAGGCAGGTTGGAACTGGAGGTCCCCCTGGTGGAATGCAGACTTGTACTGAGGTGAATGGGTCTAGTAAATCCCTCAAGAGCAGCCTCCTTTCAAACCACGGAGGACAAGGTTAGTAGCAACTTCTATTAGTAGGGATCCCCCTCTTGACATACTGCACCCCCTCAGCAGACTCCACCCCCAGGGCTGCTTTGATAAATTTCCCGGGTTGGATTTACATCCCAAATGCTGGTACTGTTTATGTTGTGATAGGGGTTCCCCACCTTCAGGGAATATATGTGGTCAGGCTGCCTTCTACTGTTTTGCAAATATGTAATATATATATATATATATATATTGCAGGAATAAGCGGCACTCAGAGGCTGATAAGCGGTGAAAACAGTAGGAATATTTATTCCTTGTGCAGGGATCAAAAACGTTTCGGAGCTCGGGGGCTCCGTCGTCAGTTCAAAGTAAGAGGGCACCGGAGCCAGTCCATTTGGCATTAACCCCAGACCTGAGTGCCGGCCTCATCGCATTGTATATATATATATATATATATATATATATATATATATATATATATATATATATATATGGGTACAAGAAAAAGGGGACAGTCAGCGCCAGGTAATACAACAGGTGAGTGCGAGACTTGATGCTTACTCAAAATAAACTGTTCCCCCTACTGGTATTAAGGGGTGTCTGCTCAGGTCCTAAGAGAGACAGTGGTGTGCTGTCTCTATAGGTACGGGGTAAATGAAGAAAATGTTTTAGAACCCGGCGACTTCAGTTAATATAAATATGTATAAAAGTAGGCTGTATGTTAAAAATAGTAATACATTTATTAGGCTGTACAATAATACAATATATAAGAAAATATATTCCCCCTGAGGAAGTCTTTTATAGACGAAACATGTCGGGCAACTTCTGAGCTCATTGCTCCCTACACTAAAAAGCTAAGTGATTCCATATATTTATTTTACCTTGATCTTATTGTGCATTCGCTACCATCTTGATACATATGTTTTAAAGAGATATTTTTTTTTTTGTACTTTTCATACTCCTCGTTTTTTATTTAAAATTTTCTCTATTTTTTACTCTGACGAGATACCCCACCCCCATTTTTTTCTTATATATTGTATTATTGTACAGCCTAATAAATGTATTACTATTTTTAACATACAGCCTACTTTTATACATATTTATATTAACTGAAGTCACCGGGTTCTAAAACATTTTCTTCATATATATATATATATATATATATGGAAAAAAAGGGGGTTTTCCAGAGGGCGCTAGCCAATGTTAGACAAAGAAATACCGGTTTTTACCGTTTATTATAAAAATGAACAGAATCCCTTAATAGGGTGTTATGAATACAAAAAGATCATACACATAAAAAAACAATAGTAAAATACTGCTTGATACAGAAAATGATATATGAATTTTACAGTTTCACATGAAGTAATATTCAAATCTGTAGAAGATAGCCCTAGATAGGCTATCTTCTACAGATTTGAATATTACTTCATGTGAAACTGTAAAATTCATATATCATTTTCTGTATCAAGCAGTATTTTACTATTGTTTTTTATGTGTATGATCTTTTTGTATTCATAACACCCTATTAAGGGATTCTGTTCATTTTTATAATAAACGGTAAAAACCGGTATTTCTTTGTCTAACATTGGCTAGCGCCCTCTGGAAAACCCCCTTTTTTCCATTTCTATTTTGGGTCTTGTCTAACAGAGGACCCCCCAGAGGTGCTGCTGCCACTCTCTCGAGCGCAGAAAGGGTTCCCCCATTTGCTATATATATATATATATATATATATATATAAATATATATAATGTGCAAGTTAGCCGGCACTCAGCTCCAATGCTTTGTTACTGGCCCCGTGCCTTCAGTACCAGCGCAGCCTCAGCTGACCGGACAACACATTCACCAACTGAACTGCGGTACTTGGGACTTGTTGCGAGAAAATAACCACACGTAGCCTCTCAGGGACGTTTCAGCCACCGGACGGCTGAAACGTCCCTGGGAGGCTATGTGTGGTTATTTTCTCGCAAGTCCCAAGTGCCGCAGTTCAGTTGGGACTTGGTTTCCAATGGTTTCCATTGGTTTCAAGGAGTGCCAATCCCGCCATCTCTCTCTCTCTCTCTCTCTCTCTCTCTCTCTCTCTATATATATATATATATATATATATATATATATATATATATACACACCCCAACCAGAGAGGTATTTTATAGCATCAGGCATTATACGCAGTTAGCATGACACATACACATTTTTATTTTAAGAATATGACACTATTTATTTTTAATTTGTAAAACATAATTTCTTGCTTTCTCTTTTTTATTTTCACTCTATACACAAATACATGTTAAGTTTTAAGAAAGCAATAATACCATTCTGTAGGAAGCTGCCCCAACATATGAGAAATATAATTTGCAATTATATGGTTGGAAGCTGGCTGATTACTACATTCCTCAGCTGTTCTTTAAGGTTTTTTTTTGTGTTTCAGTTTTAGAATCACATGGGACATATCTAGTGTGGAGTTTACCTTTTCTTTTCTTTTTCTCTACACATTCTGATCATGTCTATTTTTGGTTATACTGTATCAACATTTTGGTCATAAGAAATCATTATTGATTGGCCTCTTATATGATGAGTAAAAATGCCCTTAAGAAGCTTTCACTCATTCAACTCAAACACATTAATCTACACTGTAATGCCAACGCACGTTTCACTTTAGGCATTCTCTGGTTGCTTTCAGATAAGTGATATCACGAAGTGTCAGATGATAGATTTAACACATACGACGGCCAGTACAGATAACAAGTGAGATCCCAGCCCTTATTCATTACTCACTTGAATTTGCTTATTATCCAGACTGCTCCCAATACTGCTGATTGTCAGCTGCTGGAGGCATCTGTAGAGACTGAATGAAATGGAATAATTTTTGTAATACTGTAAGACCGCAGTTCGTCTTTCTCCAAACCTGGTGATTTCTAGCTGTTATGCAAAACATTATCCCGCCATGTTACCAAATACCTGCCCATGATGTTACGAAATGCTTTTTTCACCTCGTTATTTCTCAAGCTGTAGATCAAAGGGTTTAACAAGGGTATAAGAACAATATATATAAGAGAAATATACTTTATGTTGGAGGAAAAGGCTTTTGTTTGTTCTATACACATGGTCATCAGTGTCACATAATACATACACACCACAATCAGGTGGGAAGCACACGTAGAAAAAGCTTTAGCCCTTCCACCCTCTGAGTGGATTTGTAAAATAGACACCATAATACAGATGTAGGACACCATGATTAGACTAAGCGGTAACAACAGTGCTAAGAAACTTACAATGTATATAGTTATTTTATAAAAAGTAAGGTCTCCACATGAGATCTTTATGACTGCCAATATCTCACATAAAAAATGATCCAGTATACTCTCTTTACAGAACACAAGAGGCTTTACTAGAGTGGGAACAGTTGCTATAAGGAAACTCCCTGACCACATAATGACTGTTATGGTTTTACACGTCCTCCAATTCATAATTATGCAATAATGTAATGGGAAGCATATAGCGATATATCGGTCATACGCCATCACTGCCAGCAGGACACCATCAGTCGTTCCCAGAAAAATACCAGTGCTCATCTGTGCCAGGCACCCAATGACGGAGAATCTCCTTCTCTTAGAAAACATATCTAACAAAAGTTTCGGAAGAGAATGGGATGCATAGCACAAATCCAGGAAGGATAAATTGCAGAGAAAATAGTACATAGGGGTGTGTAATGGAGGGCTGATGATAACCGCGCAAAACAGAAAACTATTTCCGGAAATGATCAGAATATAAACGAGTAAGAAGAAAATATAAAGTAGAATACAAATGTGCAAATCCTGAGAAACTCCCATCAAGATTAATTCTTCATACACAGTTTGGTTTCCAAGGTCCATAAAATAATTTGTATTTGGTGGTCTGTATTCCTAAAGGAAAAATCCATTAGAAGTCTCATGTAAGGAAAAATGTATTACTTATAAATGTAAATTCAAAATAAGGGGTACATTTACAAAAGCTTCTAAGAATAAATAGAGGTGACATTGCCTATATCATTTTGTAGGACACATGATAGACAGAATCTGTACTTGACTGGTAGACCTGAGTTCTAAATTCTGAGTTCTACTAAGGAGCGGTGCTGGACACGGGCATGAAGTTCCCACTGGGGAATGAAGTTATAGAGGCCCACTTTAGGAATGTGGCCAGTCTCCAGTGGAGGTGTGGCCAGCTGCCTCAGAAGTTTGGCTTAGACAGTAAATAGAATAGTAAAGTATAGTAAATCCTGCCAGTGCATGCATGATAATATACCAGATTAATAACAGCAGTGCCCTGTAGAAGCTATTGTACCATACCATATCATATAATAGTCCTGCGCAGTATAAGGTATAAGATAACATGGGGGAAATTTGCTAAGATAGGAGTTCTGTTTCAGATGGACCAACCAATCAGATATTATGTGCAACCAATCAGATATTATCTTTTATCTTCTAGAAGGTGCTAAATAAATAAGAAGTATATTCTGATTGTTGAGTCCCTATAATTGGAGGTGGCACCCAGGCCATTGGGCCAACCAAGGGTTGCCTCTGTGGGCCAGTCCAACACTGACCAAATTTCAGGTGTGTTCAGGTGTTATCTCTAGTAAATCTACCTCCAAGGCTTTTAATGGTTATTACTAAATCACACACAAGTGCAACAGCTATATAATTCAATACACCAGAGAGTATAGCCCCTCATAGGATATAACCCCCTCAATAGAAAACAAATATATTTGCATTATTGATCAGCTAGGAGTCCAGGGGGGGCTCCAGAGGGGGAACTGCAGTGCAAATAGGGAGCCGCACCCACTGACAATGAGATTCAGCCAGCATTCTTTGGAGTGGCAGTTGGCGGGGCTTTTCTTATATTCAATTTTTGGTCTGAGCTGCAGCCCCTCCTCTGGAGCCACCACTGGCTATGACAATAAATCTAGAATAGGAGTCTTAGATACCAGATCCCTGAATGTATTTCTCAGATAGTATATAGTCTGGATGCTACCACCATTGGTCTATGCAGGTGTGGTATGGTACACAGATATTGTCTAGGTTGACAGTAAATAAGGCACACTTAAAAAGTTGACATTCCCAAGGTCGACACTGGAAAAAGCTTGGCAGGATAATACATAAAAATGTTGGCATGTGTTTTTCAGTATTGGTGTCATTCTTTACTTTACACAATGCCTGGTGCCCACCATGCTTCAGCCTGGGCAGGGTTAACCCTGTAGGAGCACCCCTTTATTGGGGGGATCCCCACTCCCCCAGGGTCCCTGCCTGGGCTGACCAGTCAGGGGTTATAATGCTTCGGCTGCGGGACCTTTTATAATAAGTGTCCTCGGCTGTGGTATTAGCCTGCTGGCTGGTTGGGCCTGGTGCTGGTTCTCAAAATACAGGGGACACCTACTCATTTTTTCCCCCGTATATCGGGTACCAGGACCTGCCCATGAGCCTGTGCTGGTTTAAAAAAATCTGGGCATCCCCTATGTTTTTTGCCCCGTGCTTTTCTAAAACCAGGACCGTCTGTTTGAGCCTGGGGCTGGTTACGGTCATGGGAGTGGGACCCCACGCCGTTTTTTTAAATTACTTATTTTATTATTACATTTTTTTTACACTGCAGCCTGCACAGATCTGACTGATGCTTGCATGCTGCCGACTAGTATTTTTGTGTTTAGCGACCATATATACTGTCCCCAATTAACGAATACGACTCCATACAACATCGAAAAATAAGAATCTGAAAAATACGACGCCTTTATAAATTATATACGAAATGAATAAATGAAATACTCCACCGATAACATTCATACACAAAATACGAATACGACCAATATGTATTTGCATACCTCTCAACATGGCCCTTTCCAGGTGGGACACAATATTTTGTTTCTAGACTTCCCTTATAATTAATGATTGCTATAACCTGTGTTGAAACAAATTTCTTATCATTTATAACCCTTTTAACACAGATGATGCCAATCATAAATTAAGAGGGAAGCCCAGAAACATAGCATTGTGTCCCTCCTGGAATGGGTCATGATGTATTCATATTTTTAGTAAATTTTAGTAATTTTTGCCCAATGTTTGTCTGGATTGGCAAGTTTGTTGGAATAGATACCAAAGAGACAGGCTCACATGGCCTATGCCTAGCTTCTGCTGCATCCCTGTGTGTTATTTAAAACAGGGAACAGGTGGGTGATAGTTCAAGGTAAAAGTACAACAGATTGAGAAGCAAAAATTAGTAAACAGGATCTGCTTTTTTTGTTTGTGGTTCAAAACATTATTCCTGTTGACAACCCATTACCCATTGCACATTGAAGCTCCTTGCGGACCCCCACGAGGGAGAATAGCCCCAGTCAGTTGGTATCCTAACCGTTGGGCATTTAATGTCAAGATTCCGATGTCGATATACTGAAAGTTGGAATCCTGATTGTTGTGAGGTCATCTGGCACTCGGGTATTAAGGGTCTCTTCATTGCAGTGAATACAGTATATTTTCACACATTTAATAGCAAATAGCAAATTTTATTTGCAAAAAAATGGGACGGCAATGGGCACTAAGATTGCCCCTTCTAATGCTAAAATACTGATGGTTGTATGGGAAGACAAATATATCTATGGTATATATCTATGGTTCCAAACTCGAGTGTAACTTTTTTCAGGAGGTTTTAATTTTTATTTAGCAATTTTTATTTTGGAAATTATGAAAGTCTCCAAGAATTCAATACTTATCTGCAATTAAATTATTTAAAATTAAAATTCACTTCAAAATCAAATAAAAAGAGCATTGACTTTCTGGGTCTTTCCCTATGTGGCACACCAGGAGAATTGGTATCCACTGGTACCTAGTTCAAAGAAGTAGACGCCAACAGCTACATACCGTATAATATGCAAAGATTATGGGGTTTTGATGGATTATTAATCGCTACACTTGGGGTTCAGCCAGTCTATGTACAAGTAGAACTACCCTAGATCTCCATAATGATGCAACAGAAAGGTAGGTATAATACTCAGACCAAGGCGCTCCCCTTTGTGGGGACACACGAATAGGAATAATAAATAGATAGTTCTCCCCTTTCTGGATGTGTCTTCCCTTCCTTTTCTCTCCAAGTCCGTAGTGCAAGTAGATGAGATCACGATATATATGGGAATAAACACAAGGTATATATGCAATGGGTAAATCTGTATGAACTCTCAAGGTTTCAAGAATATCTCTCTTTGAAGACGAGATGCGTACCAAAGCTCACATTATTGATGGTGCGATTACATTTATAAATGTATGTTTGCTTAAATCAATGGCGTACCCAGTGGCGTAGCTACTTATTATGCGCCCCCCCCCCGCCGCTAAAAAAAATTTGCCCCCACTCCCCCTCCCCTCGGCAGCCCCCCCCATGCCCATACCTGCCCACCCGCTGCTGTCTGCGGTACCTGCCTGCCGTGCCGTCATGGTCCCGTATTGCTGGCTCCTGCTGCTAATAATGAAACGTGACTCTTAGAAAATGGCTGCCCCCATACTGCAGACAGAAAACTGTCTGCAGTATGGGGGCAGCCATTTTCTAAGTATCCGTTTTCATCATAGAAGCAGGAGCCAGCGCTAGGAGAGACGGGACTGTGACGGCAGTCACGGCACGGCAGGCAGGTACCGCAGACAGCAGCGGGTAACTATAGCCCCGTAGACCCCCGGCGCCCAAACTTGCTCTGCGCCTCCCCGCCACCGCGGGGGCTGCGGAGCTATAGTTACGCCACTGGGCGTACCGGTACTCACGATAGGCGGTGCAATGATATTCCTATCAAGGGAGCTGTCATCATTGCAGATGGAAAGATGGAATTCCATTCTCACAATTCACCAGGTTAAAAAGAAATTGCACAACAGATGAAGACTGTGTTATTCAATCCGAAGTTCTCTCAAAAAGATTCCAGGAAAGAGGGTACAGTCCAAGTAAAATCAATGATGCAAAACAAAAAGCAGCCCTACTGGATAGAAAAACCATGCTGGCGGGGAATACAACCCCCAAAAAGATCACAAGCCACCCATTCATTACTCAGTTCAATAAAGAGAATGTTCTAATTAAGAAAGTCTTGGGAAAAAATTGGAGCATTCTGCAAAAGGACCCCATTTTAGGTCCTACACTACCACCTCGGCCCTATGTTATATTTCACCGGGCACCGAATCTTAAGAGTCTTATCGCTCCTAGTCAATTTTTACCTTATCCCAGTGACATCAAATGACAGTAAATGCATATGTTGCAACAACGTGGAGAAAAAACCTTTCAAATGGATTATTGATAAAAAAAACCTTGACCTTGAACCACCCATGTACCTGTAAATTCCACTTTTGTGGTCTATAGAATAACATGTATCTGTGGTTTACATTATATAGAAAAAAAAACAAGCGACAATTGAAAACTCGAATACAAGAGCATATGAGGAACATCAAACACAAAGTGACCACCCACAGCCTACTTCGTCACTATACAGAAAAACACAATGGGGAGCTAGACACTAAGAATTTTTCCTTCACAGTATTGGAACACGTTCCAATGCATCCCAGAGGAGGCAATAGGGAACTAACTTTGTCAAAGAAGGAAACATTCTGGATTTATACCATCAACTCCCTGTTCCCCGTAAGTTTAAATGAGAGCATAGATATAGCATCCTTTTTATAAAAGGGCCAATCAAAGTCTCTGAATAGTTTCATTCTTCTCCCTTCATCTTGTTATACCATGTTTTACTCTATAATTTCCATACACTGTTAATTGGTATACAGATATGAATTATATGTATAAATATGAACAATATGGATGTAATAGCCCCAGCGGCTTTATCTGTACATATGGAGTCTAGAAGGCTAGAAACCTATTACAATCAATGGATAATGGTCAAGTTATTTTACTGATCCACTGCCCATTGTACTTGCATGTAGATTATCACACTACTCACCACCCCGATAACAATTTAGTATTGCACCTAATATAGCTTTACACAGCACATTACTATTTCAGGTACTTGTGTATTTTGGCGGCGCCCACGATGAGGATCGCGTCCATCGTGTGTGAAAAATCGGGTCCAGCGCGTCCATCGCGTCGCGTCGTGTTCATTAACATGGCACACGACGCGACCGACGCGATGGACGCGATTTCTCCATAGGCTTCAATGTTAAAATATTTTAACATTGAAATCGTGTCGGTCGCGTCGGTCTTGTGCCATTATAATGGCACAAGATAAGATGGACTTGATAAAGTCCATTTTACATGGAATAAAATGGGAAATGGGCCAATATGGCCCATTTTTCATTGTATATGTCCCCGTCATGTCCAAATATAACTGCCCCCCCATTGTGAGCGGCACCCCAGTATTGACGTCAACCCGAAGCGTGGCGAGCGCAGCGAGCCCGCGAGGGGCGGCGGTGCGCGTCCTCCGACCTTTTCATACCCCTACTATCCACGTCGGCGTGGAGTTGAGAATAGAATAGTGTGGCGAGCGCAGCGAGCCACCGAGCCCGAAGCGTGGCGAGCGCAGCGAGCCCCGCGAGGGGACGCGGATACCTTCACAGGTAAACGCGTCCCTTCGCGTACTTCACAGGTGTCCGCGTGGCCACGGACACCTGTGATGCCCGCGTGGGGACGCGGATACCTGTGAAGGTATCCGCGTCCGCTCGCCACGCTTCGGGCTCGGTGGCTCGCTGCGCTCGCCACACTATTCTATTCTCAACTCCACGCCGACGTGGATAGTAGGGGTATGAAAAGGTCGTAGGACGCGTACCGCCGCCCCTCGCGGGCTCGCTACGCTCGCCACGCTTCGGGTTGGCTTCAATACTGGGGTGCCGCTGACAATGGGGGGCATTTATATTTGGACATGACGGGGCCATATACAATGAGAAATGGGCCATATTGGCCCATTTCCCATTTTTTTCTATGTTAGATGGATTTTAACAACTACATTTGATCTTGTGCCATTATAATGGCACAAGTCCGACGCGACCGACAGTATTTCAATGTTAAAAATATTTTAACATTGAAGCCTATGGAGAAATCGGGTCCATCGCGTCGCGTCCTGTGCCTTAAAGTTAAGGCACACGATGCCCACGACGGGCGCCGCCAAAATACACAAGTACCCTATTTCATATTGACCATAGACAGCTCTAGCACATATATTAGAAACACATATAGGTTCATCACATATTAATAATACACATAAATTTTACACAAATGGGTTATAAAAGTCCAGTTAGCATCTCTTAGAATTTTTATAATATAGGTCAGGTTATTTTTACTGATCCCCCCTATTATACTCACAAGTAGATATTAGTATCATTTAGAATGACACTTTAGTATCACATAGCCTGTTAATGAAATTCACCATAGATAGCATAATTATTTATATTCCATTCACCCACTAGAGGGCACTAGAAACCCATTAATAAAGATATATAGGCTATCATATTAGGTAGGAGTTAAAAGTCCGGTTTTTCACCTATTAACACTATGGATCATAGTATATATACATAGCACCTGTTATAACAAGATTTTTTTTAGCTTATTGCAAATGGTAAATTTAGAGGTTAAAATTATATACCAGTACGGATGTTGTAATGGTTAGTATTACGGCCTCACAGCACTGAGGTCATGGGTTTCATTCCCACCATGTGTTACGTATACGGGGCAGTATGGATTACTGCCTCACAGTGCTGAGGTCATGGGTTCTATCCCCACCATGTGTTATATATACGGGGCAGTACGGATGGTGTAATGGTTAGCATTACTGCCTCACAGCGTTGAGGTCATGGGTTCTATCCCCACCATGTGTTATATATACGAGGCAGTACGGATGGTGTAATGGTTAGCATTACTGCCTCACAGCGCTGAGGTCATGGGTTCTATCCCCACCATGTGTTATATATACGGGGCAGTACGGATGGTGTAATGGTTACATTACTGCCCCATAGCACTGAGGTCATGGGTTCTATCCCCACCATGTGTTATATATACGGGGCAGTACGGATGGTGTAATGGTTAGCATTACTGCCTCACAGCGCTGAGGTCATGGGTTCTATCCCCACCATGTGTTATATATATATATATGGGGCAGTACGGATGGTGTAATGGTTAGCATCGCTGCCTCACAGCACTGAGGTCATGGGTTCTATCCCCACCATGTGTTATATATACGGGCAGTATGGATGGTGTAATGGTTACATTACTGCCTCACAGCACTGAGGTCATGGGTTCTATCCCCACCATGTTTTATATATACGGGCAGTACGGATGGTGTAATGGTTACATTACTGCCTCACAGCGCTGAGATCATGGGCTCTATCCCCACCATGTGTTATATATACGGGGCAGTACGGATGGTGTAATGGTTATAGCATTACTGCCTCACAGCACTGAGGTTGTGGGTTCTATCCCCACCATGTTTTATATATACGGGCAGTACGGATGGTGTAATGGTTACATTACTGCCTCACAGCGCTGAGATCATGGGTTCTATCCCCACCATGTGTTATATATACGGGGCATTACGGATGGTGTAATGGTTACATTACTGCCTCACAGCACTGAGGTCATGGGTTCTATCCCCACCATGTGTTATATATACGGGGCAGTACGGATGGTGTAATGGTTACATTACTGCCTCACAGCACTGAGGTCATGGGTTCTATTCCCACCATGTGTTATATATACGGGCAGTACGGATGGTGTAATGGTTACATTACTGCCTCACAGCGCTGAGGTCATGGGTTCTATCCCCACCATGTGTTATATATACAGGGCAGTACGGATGGTGTAATGGTTAGTATTATTGCCTCACAGCACTGAGGTCATGGGTTCTATTCCCACCATGTGTTATATATACGGGGCAGTACGGACGGTGTAATGGTTAGCATTACTGCCTCACAGCGCTGAGGTCATGGGTTCTATCCCCACCATGTGTTATATATACACGGGGCAGTACGGAGCAATTGGATGGCCGTGCATCCTGTTTATTATCAATGATGTATTAGGAGAGGCATATAGATATCTAAATAATTGTATTAAGTCCGAACATTTGGATCTCAAAGATCTTCTAAAGGTGTTTTCAAGAAACTGTGTCAAATGCTTTCTCAGCATCGAGGCTGAGAACCATTGAAGGTGGGGCATTTTTGACAAAGGAAGCCTTCATGACTGCGTCCAAGGCTGTGTGAACCCCTTTCATGGAATATCTGTCGTCATGGGTGAAGCCAAGCTGGTGGGAGGTCAGTATGGAAGTTAAAATGCACTAAACACGATTGGCCATTATTTTAGATAGGATTTTCAAATCTTGGTTGAGTAGGGTTATTAGTCTGTAGGAAGATACCAGCTCTGAGTCCCTATCCAGGATTTGGTCCCTATATGAACTATATGTGTCTTTAATATTTTATAATATTCATCCATGTAGCCATCTGGTCTTAGGGGCTTGCCATTGGGGAGTTGTGAGATTACCATGGAGACCTCAAACTCCTCTGGTTCTCTATTGAGATGAGTGCTTTGATTGTCCATGAGTCTGGGTAGATTGGCCTACTCTAATAGGTGGTCATGTAAATGTTCATCTGCGGTAGAAGCGATGTATAGGGTGTTGAAATAAGAATGGCATTTTGAAAGAATAGCTGTTGTGTTTTCTTTTTGTGCGCTTTTGGGGTCCCTGATAAGCTTGATGTTGTGTTTGGCTTTGTATCCCTTGGTCATGTTTGCTAGCAGTCATCCAGCCTTGTTGCCCCACCGGTAGTAATGGTTGGCCATGAAGCCCACCTGCCGCTTGGCATCAGACAGCAAGAAGCTTTCCATTAATTGCCATTTTTGTTTATAGTTAGATTTTTCCCAGTGAACCTTGCGTTTTCTGGACTGGTAAGCCAGTATATGCCCCCGAATGACTGCCTTAGAGGTGGCCCAGAATAGGCTGGGATCTTCAGGCCCTCCTCTCCTAATTACCCTGGGCCCCAGAAACCATAATGCGGCACCACCTGGCGAGCGGTATACATGAAGACTGGTCAAAACTTCTCCTGAGATTTGCTGCAGACAGTAGCTGAAACTGGCTGCTCAGTGTCTCACTGGGGGATGAGGGTGAGGAGGAACAGTTTAGGGGCGGGAAACCTCTGCATCACTCTTTTCACTTGTGGCAGGGGTTTTTAGGGAGAGTTTACCTCCCCAGTGCTGATATTATCCATAGGGCAAAATGACATCTAGTAAGTGTCCCTGATGCCAATAAATGCCTGGGTGGCCTAGTATGGCTTGGGGATGAACCAAACGCCCTCATCAACACTGCTGAGGTATTGGTTGCCAAATACCTGCCAAGGAAATGCCTTATCTGTCCCCCCATGGGTTGCCTGCATTCTCTGAGGTAAAAGTTGCTAAAAATAAATCATAAAATAAAATTTGAAGACAGCCCCCCTGTCTTAAGGTGCTTCCAGCTCCTGCTGACACCAAATGAAAACTGTCTGGTGTTTGGGTGAGGGTGGGATATAGACAGGCCCAGCATGGGAGGGTCAAAGGAGTCAAGTTTAAAGGGGCCCCAGCAATCAGAAGGGCCCCAGAGGCTGC
The DNA here is from genome assembly GCF_055691185.1 of Crinia signifera. Taxonomy (NCBI): domain Eukaryota; kingdom Metazoa; phylum Chordata; class Amphibia; order Anura; family Myobatrachidae; genus Crinia; species Crinia signifera. The sequence goes on along the minus strand of NC_139219.1, from coordinate 331,933,129 downwards.
AGGTCACAGTGGCAGTTATTTTTTGCTACCTATTTTGTTTCCGTGCCCCTGGCCACTTGTGTGTGGCAGACTCTGACCCATGCGGCTATCCACTACCATGCCGCCTACTGTCTGTGGTTGACTGTGTGCGGCATGTGTGCCCGCGGCCGCTCAGTCAGCTGTCTGTACTGCACACCTGCTGTAGCCTCCTGTACTTACTGTGCATATGCATCATCCCAGTGAGAGTCGTCTGTTCCGCTGCTGCCTATCCTGCCTGCTCGGCTTTCTTTTGTGCAACAGGCAGGTGGAAGCTGCAGCAGAAGATGAATGGAGAAGTCCACCTGAAAGGATCTGGAGCTGCAGAGCCCAAGACAAATGTGTGTGAAGCAAGGTTAGGTGAGGTGCAAACTTTTTAAACTTGAGGAGCTCTGTCATTAGTGTCGTTATTGTCAAACCGCACAAGAGGGTTGTTTGGGTTTGGGATTAGGAGGGGGGCAGAAATATCAGTGTACAGGGCCCCAAGATTTCTGTTGCCGGCCCTGAGTATAGGGGAGCAGAGACCTAGGCATTCTGGAAGCTAAAACTTAAACTGTTTGGTACCTATTCTGTTCTAGACACCTACACACCATGGTAATCCTTGTGGAGTCCTTTGGACCCTGAAGACGAAAACAGACATAAACCCACTTACTTCCTTCATACAATTTAAGTTCTCTCATTTGCTGTCATATGTACTTATGACAAGAAGCAGCAGCAGAAGTGACACTATATATATATATATATATATATATATATATATATATATACTCAATACAATATCACTAGAAACTTGCACTAGAAATGGGGCGGTCGCTATTAACACTAGATCCCCTACTAGAGGGATCCACACAATCCAATACACAACATGATTCTCAGATCCAAAAAGCAGACCTCTGAGGTGCTGTGTGTCAGCGTTAGCTTGACTGGGTGGTCAGACCTATTTTGTGTGTCCACAATATTGCTCAAGATGTCACTGCTCTTGGACCAAATAAGAAACAGGTCATCTCTATAGCGGACATATTGTACAATTCCCTCTGCCACTATGGGGTCCTGAAAGAAAATTTCCCTCTCCTCCTGCCACATATATGAATTCGCCAGGGATGGAGCCACCGGGGAACCCATAGCACAGCCGATAAGCTGTAAATAAAACCGGCCGTTAAACAAAAAATAATTGTTTTTGAGGGTAAATTCCAATAGTGTGAGAAAAAATGTTATGTCTGGGCCCAAATATGCTGCATTGCCAAACACCAGTTGTTTGACTGCCTCTATCCCTGCTGAATGGGGAATGCAAGTATATAAATTAGATACGTCTAAGGTGGCTAAAACTGCATTATTCGCAATAGGGGGGTGAACAGCAAACTTTGTTTATCACCTAGTAACTAATCAGGGATTGTGTATGTTTCCCCAGTTGCCATGACAGCGCCGCCGGGCTCGCTGTCGCTGACCAGGACAGGAAACGGAAGTGGAGAGACGCGATGGAGCTGCGGGCGGCGTTGCCGTAGAGGAGGAGAGTGATCTGTCCCTTACAGTAAGACACTATTTAAATCACTACTGTAACACTTTATCTTTATCCTGACGAAGGGGAGCACGTCCCCGAAATGTAGATGTATCACTGTGTACCGAATACACTGTTTTTTTGATTACAAGACTCTGAGTGACGCACCAGAGCACCGTATCCCCGTGGGGGAGCCATTCGAGCTGGGGCACCATTTGCTGCTTATATATATATATATATATATATATATATATATATATATATATATAGAGGAATGGAAGAGGCGGCACTCAAATGGGATTTTTCAAAAGTGTATTGTGGCAAAAGATAGGACCAACGTTTCGGGGTCTTAATCACCCCTTTGTCAAGGTGCAAGTGGAAAATAGCGTCAGAATAGCGTCTCAGCAGATTAAGGTGGCAGAACTGACCTGCAGTTTGTTCTGCCACCTTAATCTGCTGAGACGCTATTCTGAGGTATACTTTTGATATCCCTCAAACAATATCCGATTCCCCTTCAAATTGGGGATTTCACTCTTATTGTCTATAAGGACATCCACGGAAATTGATGCAGGCTTGCATCCTTTTACCAGGATCTTCAAAGGATCCATTTTATGAGGCATTTAACTTCATCTATACCTGTATTCTGTATGCATTTGGAATATTACCCCTGAGGAAGTCGTTTTAACGACGAAACGCGTTGGGTCCGTTTCCTTGCATATATAGAACCGAATCTATCGAATACTCAAAGATGAATACTTTTTACTGTTACTGTTTTTTTATGATGTTTTGTAATAAAACTGTTGATCAGTGATTCAAAAGGTTGCAAATTCGGTTTTCTATATTGAAAGTTGGTGGTGGAAGTCTATCTAGGGGCGCACTTTGTTCTCTACTGTATATGTATATATATATAGCGGCAGGAGAAGTTCGGCACTCCGGACGAAAAAGGCAAATACCGCGGTGCCTTCCTCCACAGGGGGATACAGGTAGCAGACCAGGGGCTTATGGCAGAGCCCTTGGTAATGAGGTGGCACTCCACGGGTTTTAGTAGAAATCAAAGGTTTTTAATATAGTTGGTGTCGATACATTGTAGTCGTCAACGTTTCAAGGCCGTGTCGGCCTTTTCATCAGGACGTGCAATGTTGTGCATAAAGTGCCGGTGCACTTTCTTCTATTTTGCACCGGCACTTTATGCACAACATTGCACGTCCTGAGAGAGAGAGAGAGAGAGAAAAAAGAAATGGAGGAGGCGCAAACCATGAGTAAACGTATAACAATACTTTACTAAAAAATATAAGCTCACATACATGTAAGTTTTAAAACATTCTCATGTTTGGAGCTGAGCAGTGTACACCCATCTATTGGATCACAAATACCAACTGTGGACTTGTCAAGCAAAAAACTATACGTACTGTATAATATTTGAAGGCCGTTTCTTTTGCTTAAAAGAGCCTGAGGTGCTATCATTCCATATATTATATACAGCAACCAGTGGATTTCTGGTCGTTTGTATTAACATTACCTAAGAATCACCTTCGCTTTTTTACCGCCTGGGAGAATTTTGTCTCAGTTTACAATTGTGTGATCATCTTGTTCAACTATCGCATCGTGCCCCTGATGAAGTCATGCAAATGACGAAACGCATTGGGCTTATGGGCGTATTGAAACACTTGTTGTGATTGTACATCATTTGTATAAAAATATATCATTTTTATTGTGATTCACTGTAATTGTACCAAACCTTTATTGTACACTGCTATGCCCTTAGGGCATATTTATATTAAATTGTTTTACTTACTTGAAAGATTCTGTTCAATCAGGAAAGGTTAAGCGCACCCTGAAACCCCCCTTTCTTTCATATATATATATATATATATATATATTCATTTTAGCTATGATGTGTAAGCAGGTGCCAGGTTCCCAAGAAAACCAGTTTTTAGTGTAGGACTTGCAGTGAAATGGGGTCCCTTGGCGATGGGCTGCAAGCTTAAATGCATTGATCAATTCATGAACTAAAACCCCATTATTTATTTATTGATTATTTGAATGTTAAGGTGAGTTAGTTTGTTGTAGTGAGTGCTGGGCCCCCTGTGTTTGTATTTACTAGAGTGTGTGGTCACAGGCCACCGCACCCCACCCTGGGATGTGGGTGCTGTTTGCACCCCATTCCTAGGAATGGCTAGTGTGTTGGTACTTCTGTATCTATATATTTGGGTTGATTTTTAATTAACCTCTGTTACTGTGATCATAGCTTTCTCATGCACCCTAGATAAGCTCATTTACCTGAAACCTGTGACAGCTGCCCCTTTAATACTAATTCAGGTGCTGTGTTTGGGATTGTCTCACCTTATAAAAGCCATAAGTTACTTGGCAGTTGAGCATTAACCCAGGAAAAATAACACATGTTCATTTTAGCTATGATGTGTAAGCAGGTGCCAGGTTCCCAAGAAAACCAGTTTTTAGTGTAGTACTTGCAGTGAAATGGGGTCCCTTGGCGATGGGCTGCAAGCTTAAATGCATTGATCAATTCATGAACTAAAACCCCATTATTTATTTATTGATTATTTGAATGTTAAGGTGAGTTAGTTTGTTGTAGTGAGTGCTGGGCCCCCTGTGTTTGTATTTACTAGAGTGTGTGGTCACAGGCCACCGCACCCCACCCTGGGATGTGGGTGCTGTTTGCACCCCATTCCTAGGAATGGCGAGTGTGTTGGTACTTCTGTATCTATATATATATATATATATGAGAGAGAGAGAGAGAGAGAGAGAGAGAGAGAGATAAAAAAGAAATGGAGGAGGCGCAAACCATGAGTAAACGTATAACAATACTTTACTAAAAAATATAAGCTCACATACATGTAAGTTTTAAAACATGAACAAAGTCATCGTCACCAGTGCGTCCACAAAGGTAACCGGCATCCGGGCTGACAGAAGGCCGACTCTCTTTCTCACTATGGAGCAGCAGTACGTTGTCACCATGATTTCTCAGACCAGACCACCGGATTTCCAGCGTCACTGCACACACACGCCGTCAATGCGTTTTGTCACTTACGGACTTCGTCAGGAGGCGTGTCACCAAAGTTGGTTTCTCAAAGGCTCACAAATTAGCTCAGCTAATTCTGTGACCAAAACCTCTGTCAATTATATAGACTCAGAGGAGAGTGGAAAACTGGAACTGGAATCCAGCAGTGCACACACTCTCCTAGTTTCATCATTGAGCAGATGGAGGGGACAGAGGAAGAATACTATGATTTACTTAATCAAATGGAAAAGCTAGCCTCTAAGGAGATTAAGGGATGGTACGAGCTAATAACGTTAGAGAAATATCTGGAGGTGGGAAGGGTTCCTAGGGGCCTCCGAATTATAAAAAAAAACTCACCATGTACCAAGATAATGAGGAGTTTATGAATAAATGGAATAAAATTCTAGATGACTGTTCATTAAAACTTATTACATTAATTACTAATGAAAGGAAGAAAGAGTAAGTATCTTAATAAGTATAATATGATGATCTAAAAAACTAGAATTCTCCTTATCAAAATTTGAGGAGAACGAGGAATTTAAGAGGAATGTGGCACACCTTCAAGGAAAAAATGATACACTAGAAAAATAAATAATATCCAGAAAGCAAAAGAAATTTGGGTACTTGTTTCCTAGCACGGCACCCCCGATTTTGATCTTATCTGATCTCATTGCATGCAAAATAGCGACATGCGATGCATGCGATGCGATTCGATTTTTTATTGTACAAGCACCCTGATGGGTGCTTACAATGTTAAATGCACCCCCATTGTCAACGCCACCCTCCACTATCAATGCCAACCCGAAGCGTGGCGAGTGCAGCGAGCCGGCGAGGGGCGGCGGTACGTGTCCTCCGACATTTTCATACCCCCACTATCCACGTCGGCATGGAGTTGAATTTATATAGTGTGGCGAGCGCAGCGAGCCACTGAGCCCGAAGTGTGGCGAGCGCAGCGAGCCCTGCGAGGGGACACAGATTACTTTACATGTATTCCGCGTCTCCTCGCGGGGCTCGCTATGCTTTGGGCTCGCCACACTATATACAATCAACTTCATGCCAACGTGGATAGTGGGGGTATGAAAAGGTCGGAGGATGCGTTCCACCGCCCCTCGTGGGCTCGCTCCGCTCGCCACGCTTTGGGGTAGCGTTCACAATAGGGGTGCATTTAACATTGTAAGCACCCATCAGGGTGCTTGTACAATTAAAAATCGCATCGCATCACATGCCATTTGCTGGCATGCGATGCTATGCGATATTTCATTGTACAAGCACTCCTGTTCATTTAACAGGAACATCGCATTGCACGCATCGCATACCACTAAATACGGTATGCGATGGGCGCTGTGCTTGGAAACAAGTACCGAAATTTGTTAGAGATAAACAGGACTAATCAAAGAAATTATCCAAAACACCATAGGGATGACAATGATGAAGTTTTTTCTAATAATAAAAAAGAATACATCCTTACTGTATAGACGTGACCCATACCAGAGACGCGACTCTTATCATAGACTTGACTCTTACCAAAGACGCGATTCCTACCAAAGATGTAACTCATACCAAAGACGGAAAAATTCATTCCAAAAACCTGAAAGGCGAAATTATAAGTCTTCTGTCTATAGGGACCAATACAATAGAAGGGATTGATATAGACAAAATACTTCACCGAGAAGAACATATTATCATGAGACATGAAATAGGTATGAAACTTTAAGGTCCCCATCCCCGAGTCATCATTTTTTAGAAAAAATAAATGTTACTTTCCCCCATATACAAGGGAAAGAAACCCTGCATCAAAGATTAGAATCTCCCATGAGTACCAAAAGAACATTAGGAGAAGGGGAAAGTGAGGGGAGGAGAAAGCTACTCAAAAAAGAAAAGAACAGCCCATTTCCAGAGAAATCCAGTAACACAGGACTTGTCAACCTTTCCTAGAAGACGCTTTCTCAATCTCAAATCTAGATATTAAATAAAGGTCTAAAATTCACTCCTGACCAACACTTTAATAAGTTTGATTTGTGTATAGACTTAAATAAATATATCAGAAGACACTTCCTAAAAAATCCAACTAACCAACTAGAAACTCATAAACCAATAGTATCATTACCACCAAAATTCTTCCCAGTGGAGTCCAAAGTAAACCACATGGAGATCTTCTTTGAATTTAAAAACTTAAAAATCACAAATAAAAAAAGTTCCAACCTTACTCCACAGGAACAAAAGGCATTAAAAGAATTAAAAATGGAGGATGAGGTCATAATAAAAATCGCCGACAAAGGCGGGGCAGTGGTTCTACAAGATAGGACAGATTATCTATCAGAAGCCCATAAATTAATCGATGACCCTGCCATATACGAAAAACTGGAATCTAACCCCATTGAGCTATATAAAGAGGAATTGTTTTCCCTACTTAATAAGGCACATAGGGACAATGTGATTTGAATTGGAATATCTGTATGTGGGAAAACAAAAAATCCCCATTTTTTACCATATACCAAAAATTCATAAAAATAAACATCACCCTCCAGGTAGGCCAATAGTGGCGGGAGTGGAGTCACTTACGGCAAACCTGTCCTATTACTTGGATATTAAACTACAGCCCTATGTTAAGGTACAAAAGTCATATCTAAAGGATTCAACCCAGGTACTTAGGTAACTTGAAAATTTAATCTGGGTACCCACATACAGGTGGGCTACTATAGATGTCCAAGCACTTTATACGTGTATCCCCTACTCTAAGGGTTTGGAAGCTGATAAAAAAATACTGATAGAGGATACAAAGGTTTCCATCAGTGAGAGAATATTCATACTAGAAGGGATTATTTTTGTATTTAACCACAACCACTTTGAATTTGATGGTACTCAATACGTCCAAAAGCAAGGTACTGCCATGGGCACGAAATTCACCCCCCTCCTATGCGAATATCTTTATGGACAGCTAGGAGAGGGAGGTGCTTTATGATAATGAGTACAAAAATAAGAACATTAAATAATATAAACGATACATCGATGACTTAATATTCATCTGGGATGGAAGTCAACTGAGTCTGGAATCATTTATTCAAAACATACAAATAAATGATCATAACTTAAAATTTATCTTTAAAGAACACAAAATCGAAATTGATTTTTTGGATATAGTACTTGAAATGGATCCAGATAGTGTAATTCATAGTAAGACATTTTTTTTAAAAGACTGATGCTAACAGTTACATACCAGTGAACACCTGCCATTTGGACAGCTGGAAGAACAATGTACCGTTTGTACAGTTTACTAGAATCCGAAAAAAACTGCAGCAATGAACAAACTTATTGGGAGCAGTCAAACATCTTAGTTGGCCACTTCATAGATAGAAGTTATAATGAAATCAACATTTTGAAAGATCAAAAAAGGGCTTCTACATTAAATAGACAGAACCTACTAAAAATCAAAGATAAGGAACCACCTAAAAAACTTTATAACGCAATACAGTCAGGAAAGCAGAATTATAAAAAAATGTCTAGAAAAACACTGGTACTGTTAAAATTAGACCCCATTCTGGGACCAGTTCTTCCTAACAAACCTGACGTTGTCTTCAGAAGGGCCAGGAATCTTAAAAGTATGCTTGCCCCAAGCAAACTTAAACCGATTAAAGATAAGAGTTCAGAAGTGATACCAGAAAAAAAACAAGTTTTTGGAAAGGAAGGGCCTCTACCCATGTAGCAGGTGTATCTACTGCAAGCATGTAGATAGGCAAGGATCCTATGTACCAGATAACCTGAAAAGAGAATGTGGTCTAAACAAAGTGATGACTTGCAATTCTACTTACGTAGTCTATGTAATAAAATGTGGGTGTAACCTACTTTACGTGGGCAACACAAAGAGATCTTTGAAAATAAGGATACAAGAACACTTACGGAAATCTGTACTTTTAAATTCTCAGTCCTAGAACAAATAACAGATGATCCAAGAGGAGGGGATAAAGATAAACGCCTAACCATGAGGGAATCATTTTGGATCTACTCATTAGACACTATGACCCCAAAAGGTCTAAATGAGTGTATTGAAATTACACCTTTCTTCTGATAGAAGATTAATGGACTAGAAGTTGGTAGATAAGCAAGTCATCACCAAATAGTGACACAGGTTTACGTACGAATAAGAGCAATTTAGGGAATATCTATGATTCATTATTTCCTCTTTTCAATATTTCCTTGTTTTATCATGATATATTTAATAAATCTGTATGTACCATATGTTTGATATATATATGATAACTTGTTTGTGTTATAATATTGTTAAAGCCTGATAATATGCTATATATATGATTGTCAACTACCATTGGAACAAATATTGTAAATAGGATGACTAATGAAGATTTTGTATGATGAAATATAATTGTAAAGTCGAGGTCAATCCCAGACAAATTACTATACATACCTGGGGCTCACCAGTATAACACGGTAAAATAGGATAACTCCATATAAACACATAACAAATAAATTGAAAAACAAAACATAGGTGTGCTCCACGTCTGAGGTGGTGCTCCACGTCTGATTGAGGGGGCGTGACTGAGGCGTCACAGCGTGGAGGGGAAGAGGAGGGAGAACGGACGGGAGACCCGTACGGTGCTGGACTGGGCTGTCCGGGAACATAGTGTGAAGCTACACCCGTGAAGCTATACCCGTATTACAGGGTACTTACATCGCATAGACGGTGCCCAGCAGCGAGTGAGAGTCCCGCCAGAGACACCGCACGGAGGAAGCGAGTGAGAGAAGGTACGGACGCCTCTGAGATAGCGCCGAAAGAAGGGCGGCGCCGAAGCGGGTGACGCCGAGAGGCTGCGACTGCTGAGCCCCCGCGAGTGGGACACAGACGCCGGGGAATCATACAGCCCCGGGCGCATGCTGCGCAGAGAAATAAACGAGCGCTAAGCCACCGGCTGCCCCACGGAGACAAGTCCCCTGGAGGACAGAAGCAGAGGTAGCAGTCCCAGGAGGAAAAGCCCTGACAGAGAGACTCACCTTGCGGGGTAAGAACGGTAATCTGCTATATACAGAACTAAACTAAATAAATATAAACTCGGTCCGCAACCCTCTTCCCCCCCCCCCCTCCACGTTTTTGCCCAGAGGAATGATATCAAGGAAGAATCTAAGGGTGGTTACCATCCTAAAGCTTGATGTAATCTATCTCTGGGGATCATGTAACTTATGAGGATGAGTTAATGAAGTGACTCTTCTACCCCCCACCTCTTATGCCCTGATCCTGTATCCCTTTTCATAGGTCCTCCTTGCATTTAAAAAGAACTGCCGAGGAGCGGGAAAAATATTAACTATAAGCAGCCAAAAAAAAATGCCCTCTAAAAAGGCAAAGACAGTAACAAGTGCATCCACAAGCTTTTTTAAAGCAGCTCATTCGCCTGCAAACAAAGCAAATGATAGACTCTCTGCATCTGTTAATACAAACATAAATCCAATACAAACAAAAAAAAGCATGGGGGATTCAATAGCATCAGAAGAGGATAATATGGATGAGCCTATTACCCTGAGAAAGATGCTACAATTACTATCAGACCTAAAATCGGGTCTAACAGCTGAGCTCAAAGTTACAGCACAAGACTTAACCAAAGAAATAGCCAACCTGGGAGACAGGACCTCTCAGGTGGAACAAAGACTAGAAAACACAGCTATGGCCCATAATGAATTGATGGAGGCTCATAAAACCCTCCAGATGGAGGTGAATAATCTGAAAGATAAAGTAGCAAATCTGGAGGATAGAGCAAGAAGAAGTAATTTAAGGATAAGGGGTATATCAGAAGAAATTCAACCCCCACAGCTAATCCCTTATGTGTCAGAGCTATTTCAAAAATTACTGCCAGATATGCCAAAGGCACAAATCCTCATAGATCGAATCCATAGGCTGCCGAAACCAAAATCAGTTTCTGCAGCAGCGCCAAGAGATGTAATATTGAAGATGCACTATTTCCAGGCAAAAGAGCAAATTTTAAGAGCTGCCAGAGATGAGGTTAACATCACAGAGTCTTTGAGAAACATACAGATCTACGGGGACCTCTCAGGGGCAACCTTGGCAAAAAGAAGAAGCTTTCATAAAGTAACAGAAATTTTGCGGCAGGCTAAAATAAACTACAAATGGGGATTCCCAGTAAAGCTCTTTGTAACATACAAGGGAGCTGTCAAAACGTGGAGATCTGAGGAAGAAGCAGTGAAAGATCTAACCAGCTGGAACTTATTCCCCCCCCTAAAGGAAGTGACTGCTTTAGCTCCGCTGCAACAAGAATGGATAAAAGTAGGACTCCAGCAAGAGAAAATAGATTAAAACAGAGAAAGCCTTGAAAAATGTAGCGATGGAGGGGAGGAATCTATGATAAGGGAGCTGTAATGCGAAGAGATAATTGTATGCCCCCTTTTTTTTTTTTTTTTTTTTCTCTCCGGAGGAAGTACCATAGATAAACAGTCGAAGCTGTCAATAGGCACTACGGAAATTGTATAAACAGAATCATGAATTGATTATTTTTTCTCTAATATTAGAGGTTCAGTTGTGCAAAGAGTATACTTGAGCCCTGCATCCAGAGATATCATTTTCAGGACAGTTCCCCTACCACTGACCTTGAGATTTATGTAACACACAATGGTAAAATCAGGTATATAGGCACAGTATACGGTCCCCTAAATTCCTTAAACGATGTCTAACTACGTATCTAGGTCTATTTATGGAGTGATGTGTATACATATATGTACTTTCTTTATTTTTTTTTTTTTTTATTTTTTTTATTTTTTTATGAAGCCCTTTGGATACTGGACAAGCGATAATGTATTAGAAAGGAAGGGGAAAGGGAATCCTCCCTTTTTTTTTTCCCTTATATATGCATGGAGAAAACATGGTATCAATGAATGAGATTAGAATCAGTGGCCGCTGTGGATGGCCATAATAGGAAGCATAAAATAGCAAAGTGAACTGATGAACCTGACAACATTAGATACCTAGCTTAAAGAATGTAATTATTGCTCTTAATGAGGGGCGGAGTTCTCGGGAGAGTATTCGCAGGAGTGGCCTGCGATTCATGTAATATAAGTAATATCAGGCTTATGTGTACAGTACATGGTTTATCAATATTTCAAATTGTGGGTAAACTGTATTTATGTGGTTTATTTATTTTTTTTTTTTTCTTCTCCAAGATTCACTAATATAGAATTAGAAAATAGAGATATATTTCACTTAATCACCTACAAAGCCCTAAGAGGTACACTCCCAAACACTTCAACAGACACTAGTTCACTATACCCTAATATTAATGCTCCAAAAGAGTCAACGGTAGAAGCACTATTAGACTCACATAATACACTAAGGAAGAAAGGGAAGGGAAGGGGGGAAATAAGAAGAAAAGGAATATGTATAACACACTGTTACACGACACAGATAGGGAAGGGAAGAGGGGGGGGGAGAGGACATAAGGGAGGGAAGGGTTGGAAGGACACCACACTATACAACACAACACACATTAAGATTTTTTTGTGTGTAGGAACATAAAAAATCTTTCTTTAATACACAAAATAAGGTTGTTTTTTTTTTTTTTTTTTTTTTTTTTTTCTCTATTACCCATTTTGATAATAATGGATGGATAAGTTCCTTATAGAATGTACCAATAGCCACTATACCGGGACATATACCCAACGATAGTATTTGTATGATTGATTTTGCAATATGGTCAGTTACAATGATATAGTATATTGCTCTCTAAAATTTTAAACCTGAGGCAATCATGTAACCAAAGATGTGTAAGGCATTATAAGTCCTTATTTTTTTTTTTTTTTCCTCTCTCTTATCTCTTCTCCTCTCTCCCTCCCCCATCTCCTTCTCTTTTTTCCTCTTTTCTGGTAATGATTTTGCCTTTATTAAATAGTTTGATATATAGGAAATCGAGATGGGGGATTTAAGGGTGGACGGAGGAAGGAAAATTATAATTAATAAATCTCAGGGACTAGGAGGGGGGATAACAAAAGTCGCTACCCCCATTAAAAAATTGATGGAACCCTCAAGATGGGGAGGGTTGGAGGGCTTTAGTGGTAAAGCTCTATATGTTTGTATATGTGAAATATGTTTAGGATTAAAGATGTATGTTGTATATGTATCGACAGAGTTTAAGTTACTAGATGAAGGGGTTAAAGGAGTAGGAGGACAAGAGGAAATTAGTAGAAAAGGGGGAAAGATACCCGGATGATAAACCTAATAACCATTAACACTAAGGGATTAAATTCCCCTCAGAAAAGGAAAAAAATATGGAAATATTTACATAAGTACGAAGTGGATATAGCGGCAATACAAGAGACACATCTACCCAGAGTTGGCTCTCCCTCCTTACTTGATAATAGATATACAAAGGCATATTATTCAAATGCAATTCAAAAGAAAGCAGGTGTTGCGGTGATATTTAGTAGAAAAGTGGACTTCGACCTCAAAGCACAATATACAGATAAAGAGGGGAGATATATTATTTTAATAGGTACCCTGAATGGCAAAAAAACTACCATCGCTTCAGTATACGCCCCAAATATGTCCCAGGTAAATTTTATCAGAAAAGTATTGAAAGAAATCCAGAAAGTTGCAGTTGGCAGAATACTAGTCCTTGGCGATTTTAACCTAGTTAGAGACATCAGTCTCGATAAAACAGGAACTAGTAAACCAAAAAATCGACACACACTGACTAAAGCCGCGGAAGAATTTAATAAAGCACTGTTTAGTGCAGGAATTTATGACATTTGGAGAATTAAAAATCCAACGACAAGAGATTACACTTTCTTTTCGAATGTACATAAAACATACTCACGCATTGATTTTGCGTTTACTGATAGAAGTACCCTACAAAATATTAAAAAGGCCGAAATCCTTCCAAGAACATGGTCAGACCATTCACCCTTACTGATTAAATGGGAAGAAAATAACCCATGCCTAGTTCCCAGAATATGGAGATGCCCGAATTACATTTTTGCATCTCCAGACACAAAGAAGGTAATAAAAGAGGCAATTGAAGAGTTTTTACTCTTCAATGACCCCCATCAAACTAACGCAATAAACTGCTGGTGCGCTCTGAAAGCTGTTCTAAGGGGTAAAATAATCCAAACTGTTGCGATATTAAAAAAACAAGAGCAAAAGGAAATGGAAGATCTAGAAGGTAAAATTAAGAAATTAGAAAAGGAACATAAGTTACATCCCCTTAATGATCAAACTTTAAAAGAACTGAATAAACTAAGAGAGGATTTAGAAACAATAATTATTAAACAAATTAATAGAGAGACAGATGCATTTAAACAAAGATATTATATAGAGGGGAACAAAGCATCTCGACTATTGGTTAAAAGGATCAAAGGCATAAAATATAGAAATGCGGTTAAAAGCCTGTACAATGAAAAGGGCACAAAGATAATAAACCCAGCAGAAATCCCAAATATCTTTGCGGATTATCTGAAACATCTATACAATTTAAGAGAAGATGGTAACATAGCACAACCTACACCAGAAGAAATAGACGCCTTTTTAAGTAAAATAAACCTCCCAAAGATTAACCAAACAAGAGTAGATAAGCTTAACGAGCCATGGAGCCTACAAGAAGTAATTGAAGCAATAAAAACCCTAAAAATAAACAAAGCCCCTGGCCCAGATGGCTATATAAATAACTTTTATATTTCATACCAAAAGGAGATTGCGCCAATATTACTTCAGGTATTCCAAGAAGGAAGTCAGAAAGGAAAATTCGCAGAAGAAATGTTAGAAGCCCGAATAGTGCAGATAGGCAAGGAAGGTAAAGATCTAACTTCTCCAACTAACTATCGGCCCATAGCACTCTTAAATAGCGATATAAAAATATACGCCAAAATGATAGTAAATAGATTAACACCAAACCTGACAGAATTAATTAAAGTCGAACAGACAGGATTTATACCAAACAGACAAGGACCGGACAATGTCCGCAAAGCACTAGATATCATGAGAAATGCAGCAGTAGGGGGAGTTCCGCTAATGGCCCTATCGCTAGACGGGGAGAAAGCCTTTGACCGCCTACATTGGATTTACATGGAAAAAGTGCTTCAAAAATTTGGAATTAGAGACAGCTGCCTGAGAGCCATTATGGCACTATATAAGGGACCTTCGGCGCATGTATCTTGTAATGGATTTGTCTCAGACAAGTTCAATATTACAAATGGAACAAGACAAGGGTGTCCCCTGTCCCCATTAATGTATGTACTAGCGATAGAGCCATTGGCGGAACATATCAGACAAAACATAAAAATAACGGGCCCAACTATTGACAAGACTCAGAATAAAATTTTATTATATGCGGATGACGTCCTACTTCTTCTAACAGATCCAAAAAATTCAGCTATAGAGGTATTAAAAATCCTGGAGGCATTTTCAAAAGTTTCTTATTATAAATTAAATAGAAGTAAAACGGAGGCGATAACAATAAATGTTAATAATTCGGATATGGCGGCATTGAAATCAGAGTTCAAATTTAGTTGGAAAGCCACATCTCTTAAATACCTGGGGATCCAATTAGTTACAAATGATAAAGAAGTAATAGACTGCAACTACGGACCTTTATTACACCACATAAACCAAAAGATAAATGACTGGATGAGGACAGAACTATCCTTACTCGGTAGGATTGCAGTAGTTAAAATGTTCTTACTGCCTAAGATCCTTTACCTGTTTAGAGCAATACCAAGATGGCTCCCTAAGTACTGGTTATATAGATTTAATATGATATTTAATAAGTTTATATGGTGTAATAAAAAAGCCAGAATACCAAAAAAATATTTGATGCTACCAAAAAACAGAGGGGGCCTCACCCTACCGAGTCTGGAAGACTACCAACTAGCGGCGCTATTAGACCAGATAAGCCACTGGAAAGGATATATAAGTGAAGTAATGGAGACAGGAGCGCAACATGGAGAAATAGGGAACATACCGTTGAAAGATATAATTTGGTTTCCCCCTTCCTTTTTGGAGCCATATAAGCCATTATTAAGATCAATAGAAGTGGTGTTAAAAGCATGGTACAAATTCCTGGGACAAATTAATAAACTTGGAGCCCCGATTGGACATCTACCCATTGACTCCATAGCTAAAAGCATATCAAATTTAAACCTAAATAGCTGGAAGAATAAAGGAATTAATATCCTATCTGATATATTTTATAATAAACAATTAATGTCCTTCACACAACTTAAAGAAAAATTTGGTGTTGTTAATACAGATTTTCATAAATATTTACAATTAAGACACTGGATACAATCCAATACTTTTCAGTCTAGAGAGATGGAGTTACTCCCAAGAGAGATGGTGACCCAAATATCGGGTGCAAGAAAGAGGGGGGGGGGCTTCCCTCTGGTATAAAACTTTAATGCAAGGGAAAGAAGTAGAGAAAACTACCTGGCAAATGAAATGGGAACAGGAGCTAAGTTTCTCCCTAGAGTTGAAACAGTGGGACCAACTATTTGGAATGGCGCACCAAATGTCAAAAGCTGCTATATACACAGAAAGATATTTTAAACTATTCTATCATACATATTATACACCAGTTAAGATTCATAAAATATTCAGGGAACAAACGGATGTGTGTTGGAGGTGCTCCAAGGAAAGAGGAGACCTCATACACATCTTTTGGTCCTGTAAGAAATTAGAAGGACTCTGGAGAGATATCGAGAATTTTATATGTGAGGCAGTGGGGATGAGGCTCCAGCTAAATGCTCCAATGGCCCTTCTACATGTGGGAATTTTCGATCTTGATCCACCAAAGAGATACCTAATAAATCAAATCCTAAGCACTACTAGAACAGCTATAGCCCAGCTATGGAAACAAGAACAGCCTCCGTCCTTGCAGATGGTTATAAACAAAATAAAGTTCAATTTTAAGATGGAAACCCTAAATAGACCAGGAAACTCCAAGATACGTAAGCTGTGGAAGGAATGGGAGAACTTCCAGATAATAATATAACATAAGAGGAACACAGATGAAACACACAGAGAGTAAGGGAAACTAGACACTAGGGATATTAAGAAGGTCCACCTAATTTTCGCCTCCCCCTCTTTTCCCCTTCCCCTCTTTTTTCTTTTTTTTTTTTTTCCCCTATAATATAGAGATAAAGCTAGAGATATGTATAGAACTGATTATACTTATCAAGTAAATTTGATCTGACTGTCGAAAACTGTAAGTCTTGTATGTATGTATGTATTGTTTTGTCTAAAATGTATACAAGGGAGAATATATCCCTATTGTATGTAATGATGTTTTGAAAACTGAAATAAATAAAAAAAAAAAGAAGGAAAAAAAAAGAAAAACAAAACATATATATATATATATATATAATTTATTCACGTATTAGCAACATTAGGATTAAGCACAATTAATAACATGATATGGAAAGTAAGATGGGTTAGAAATATTAAATTAATTATTTAAAAGGATTTAAGAATGTATGAAAATGTAAATTTGTCTACAAATTAAATATGTAGAAAGGAATAAGTAGAGCACCATTATAAGAACACAATAGCACAACAAAATAGAAAAAGAAGCAAAAATAGAAATAGTAATAAAATAACATAAGAAACTTACAGAAACACAGTTAGAATAAAAAACGGCACGCTTTATTTTAAATACAGCAAGTATTAGTAAGCACTTAGTTTTATTAAATTAGTAAAAATGGTGGTGCGTTTCACTATGAGGACGAGTGGAATGCACATTGTAAAAAGTTGAAAAAAAAACATCCTAATCACCATCCAATACTCACTATATAGTAGCACTAATGGCGGTGCGATCCACAGCAGGTGGAACGCACACCGCAGTAGACACTATGAGTGTCCAACACTCACTACAGAGTACAAACAATGGTGCGTTCCACTGTAAGCTTTGATTAATCGGCGGATCACAGTAGTGAGACGCTAGTTCTGGAAAATGGTGGTGCGTTCCACCAACGGGAAGGTGGAACGCAAACCGATATCTAACTTAAAAAATATATATTTCATCCATATTTTGAATATAGAAACAAAGTAATAGCCATAGGAGACTTAGAACCTGTGTGTTATCCATGGAGGTACCCTCATAAACCATCTACTGTATAAACCCCATTTAAAGTTAGTTTATAAAGAAAATAAAGAAAACTTCAGAAATAACGGTTCAAAGATTGAAATAAAATGACCCACATCAAATAGGATATTAATCATTTACTTGGATTTAAAAATATTAAAACATTAACTATTATGAAACTAAATTAATATAACATAAAAGCTAACAGGAAGTGAGGTAATCAACCTCTCCCTATAAATATGGACACCTGAGAACAGGCTCATTCACTTGCTGTTGGGACACTGAGGGACACACCATTGCTTGCAGCCAAGTAAATACAATGAAAAAATGTCTATATGTGGTAATTGTGTAAGATTGACCTCAGCTAATGTAATATGACTGTACCCATAACAAAATGCTATTGTACTATTGTCAATATGAGTGACCAACCTCTGCTTGTTTACCACCAAAACATCTTTTCAAGGAGAAAAAACAAAATGTGTCCTTTTAAGGTATGGAGTTAAAATTATAGTTCATGAAGAAACCATAGAAAAAAGAGAATTTGCTCCACCAGAGAGCAGTAAGGGCGCCTATAGTATGTGATGTGTCTCCTAGCAGCTGCTGGGGTGCAGGGGAAGTCACTCCCTGCGGGTGGTTTTTACAAAAATTCTTGCAAACAAAAAAGAGGGTCGGTTAAGCAGCGCTAAGTTTACAATGAAAGAAATTAACCAATTGGTAATAAATTGATAATTTTTATATATAGCAAGTAAAATATAATGCATACAATCACATGTAATATAACATAAAAAGATAAAAAATATATAAAAAATTCTCACTCTCGGATTGGATCAGGATCTGGGGTGGCCAATGTCCAATGGAATGTCAGTCCAAATGGAAAGTGCACTTTAACCATATATTATTCTGCTGTGAGGGGAAATATAAATTCAGATGTTTTGTTGGGAGGAAATCCACCAATCCTCTCTATTGGAGCGGATAGATGTTGATACCGCTGGAGGAATTGATGGCAGAGTGTCCAGATTATGTCCCCAGGGATTCCTCTGTCGGTTAGATGGAAAACTTCCTTTAGCTCTGGCCCAGTTTGGAAACCTCCTGATGGTGGTAGAGGAGTCACAGTAGATGTTAATAAAGGAGGGTGGGCATCTGTTCTCCAATCCTGACTGGATTTTGGGGGGGGCAGGACTCTCTAACAGGTGGCTGGGATGGTAGTCTGCTCACCCGGAGAGATGCACTGCCAGTACCTCAGTCACTTTTGATGGAGACGGCCAAGTTCTTGGTGAGGTACACTAGTCTCGACAGGTGGCAGAGGATGGCGTGGCTCACCTGGAGTTAAGTGTGCAAGAAGGAGTCCCGGAGGGGAAATTGAGATGAGGGTTCCCAATTGGAAACAGCAGTGGACTGAGAGTAGTTGGAGGTCCAATCCTTAGGGAGTGAGAGGCTGCACCTAACGCGTTTCGCCACTAGCTTGTGGCTTTTTCAAAGGTGGCTTCTAGTATGGTGGCTAGGGGTATATATACCCATGGTAATAGGTAGCCAATCAGCAATCAATTAAAACAATAAACCTCAATAGTCACAATTTCTATTCACAATGATGAAGTAGGAGACAAACATATTAATTCAATCTGATCATTGATAAACAATATTTATTAATAACACCGAAAATTCATAAAAAAAAGAAAAATAAGATATAGCAGACAAGGGTACTTCCGGGTTTGGAGGTCACATGACCGCACTTAATAAGTGTTGGATACGTGAGGGAATAGAGCTAATAGCTATCCCAATATATGTGGCAGGGAGTTCGGGTCATAGGCTGTTTGTAGAAGTGCTTATAAGTATAAAGATCTTATCTTAAAAGGTAAGATCGTTAGAATAACGTGGGTGGAACGCATATGCGTTCCACCTGTCGGAGATAGTTTCCTGCTTCCGCCGGATGTTCCTACTGTTGTATAGGGCAGCGTCTGGTTGCGTGTCACGTGACTCAGTCACGTGACTCCGGGGAAGGGAGCAGGGAGATGGTGACGTTATGTACCTGCGTCCCAGTTATCCGGCTGACGCTGTGTACAAACGTCCCTGTGTGTATTGGATCACTTCCGGGGGGTGTATTGTTTACCCAATTCATGAGTCACTATGGCGGGGCGTGGTTATATCGTTCATAGCGCCCCATGTGACCTGATGTTTTTGTATTTGTGCAACCAACTTTATTGTTAGACAAATTATTGACACAGACAATTATGGCTGTTTCTTTGATGTCAATGACGATGTTATCTCCTATTGGAGGTAAGGGAGAGTTGTATATATCGGCCAAAATAGATACAGATATAGCTAATCACATAGATATAGAACAGGAAATAATAACTTTATCAAGAGAATGTGAAATCTAAATATTATTATATTAAAAAAGTCCATACAATGTATATATATATAATATAATAAATGATAAACCCATGATAAATTTAAATACATTCATTTACTATATACAAAAGGTATACAATCAAATCTGTCAAAAAATCCATTTGTAAATTAATATGATTTATATTTAGAATGATTGATTCCAATTTATTTTACAAGGCTTAGGGGAATATAAATGTGGTGATTAGGAGAGGACACATGTTGCTGTCCTCCACTTATTAATTAGTTTGTAATTATAGTCACTTCATAATAATATTTCATATATACAACAAAAAGCAGACAGGAATAATGTTTCATAATTCACAGAACTATGTTCAGTTCCATTGCCTCGTTGAGGCCTCTGGGGTGTAGACAGTCAATTTTAAATGTCCAGTATATTTCTTGCTTGCAGAGAGCACGATATCTATCCCCACCGCGTTTGGTCGGGGGTATGTTCTCCAAACCAATTAATTTTAAGCAGGTTGGATCATTATTGTGTTTTTCTCCAAAATGTCTGGAGACACTGTGTAGCTGATAGCCCCTCAGGATGTTCCTGCGATGTTCTAGGAACCGAATCTTGAGGGGCCTAGTGGTCCTACCCACATATCTCAAGTTACAACTGCAGGACAACATGTATATGACATAAGATGTCTCACAGTTGATGAAACCCCTAATGTTGAGTGATTCATGTGGTAACTGGACAGTGGTCAACCCGTTGGTAATGTACCCACAGGTGATACATCTGGTCTTCCCACATTTGAAACACCCCACATGTTGTTGTTTCAACCAACTGGAATTTTGGTTAGATGTATTAACATCAACATCAGCAGTCTTAAGAAAACTTGGGGCAAGTAGGTTTTTCAGGGATTTGTTTTTTCGAAAAATGAAGCAAGGATCTGTAGGCAGTATGTCTTTTAGTATCTTATCCTGTTTGAGAATGTCATAATTTTTACGGATGATTTTCTGTATATCTTGATACTGATTGTTAAATGTGGATATGAAAGCAATATCTCTATTTTCTGTATTAGATATTTTTTATTTGAAAAAGCCACAAGCTAGTGGCGAAACGCGTTAGGTGCAGCCTCTCACTCCCTAAGGATTGGACCTCCAACTACTCTCAGTCCACTGCTGTTTCCAATTGGGAACCCTCATCTCAATTTCCCCTCCGGGACTCCTTCTTGCACACTTAACTCCAGGTGAGCCACGCCATCCTCTGCCACCTGTCAAGACTAGTGTACCTCACCAAGAACTTGGCCGTCTCCATCAAAAGTGACTGAGGTACTGGCAGTGCATCTCTCCGGGTGAGCAGACTACCATCCCAGCCACCTGTTAGAGAGTCCTGCCCCCCCCAAAATCCAGTCAGGATTGGAGAACAGATGCCCACCCTCCTTTATTAACATCTACTGTGACTCCTCTACCACCATCAGGAGGTTTCCAAACTGGGCCAGAGCTAAAGGAAGTTTTCCATCTAACCGACAGAGGAATCCCTGGGGACATAATCTGGACACTCTGCCATCAATTCCTCCAGCGGTATCAACATCTATCCGCTCCAATAGAGAGGATTGGTGGATTTCCTCCCAACAAAACATCTGAATTTATATTTCCCCTCACAGCAGAATAATATATGGTTAAAGTGCACTTTCCATTTGGACTGACATTCCATTGGACATTGGCCACCCCAGATCCTGATCCAATCCGAGAGTGAGAATTTTTTATATATTTTTTATCTTTTTATGTTATATTACATGTGATTGTATGCATTATATTTTACTTGCTATATATAAAAATTATCAATTTATTACCAATTGGTTAATTTCTTTCATTGTAAACTTAGCGCTGCTTAACCGACCCTCTTTTTTGTTTGCAAGAATTTTTGTAAAAACCACCCGCAGGGAGTGACTTCCCCTGCACCCCAGCAGCTGCTAGGAGACACATCACATACTATAGGCGCCCTTACTGCTCTCTGGTGGAGCAAATTCTCTTTTTTCTATTGTCTACAGTCTTTTTGGGCAGCCAAGTATGAGTTGTTTCTCCAGTTACAGTGAAAGATTGAATAGGAGACAAACATATATTTCCAGATGGGATCAACACCCAGAAGGAAATTTGGATAAAAATGATGATATATTGAAAATCAATTTTGAAGAATTGGAGGACTTGTTACGAGAGGAGACCAAACAATGGCTGGATAGCACGAATTTACAAAAATATATTGATAAAAAGATGCTACCACGCGGTCTCAGACTCCACAAGCCCTCCATTTTTCAAAATAGCACTGAATATCAGGAAAAGTGGGATAATTTATTGGACAAGTGTTCATTTTCATTGATGGAGCTCGTTATTGATTATAGGGTAAAGAGAACTAATGAATTAGAAAAGGAAATAGAAATATTGAAAGCTAAATTAGAACCCCATAACCAACTTAAAGAATATAAAGAAAGAGACAGTAAAGTTATGGAAAGATTGGTAAAGTATGAACAGGAAATAATAGATAACAAATGTAAAAAATTCCATAGGGACCTCATAGATTACCAAACAGATAGTGTGAGGTCCTACCGCCTTCAGAATAAGAATAAGAACAACTACAGAACTAATGATTATAGAACAAAATCTTATGATATTAAAAAACAATCAGAGAAAGTGGCAGATATTAGAGTAAGAGATGAAGGGCCACAACATCAGAGAAAAGGCACCTGGACCAATAGACGTCCTAATACCCCCAACCATTACTCTAAAACTCCTAATAATAGATTTCAAACAGATTCCTCATACAACAACACAGGAGCGAGACCTAAAGAACTAACAACAACAAAAAATAGGAGAGACACCAATACTGAGTCTTTTTTGGGACCCCGCCCGATGAGGGACCTGGACAGATGCCCTGCGGGAGGGACCCCAAAAAGAAGACGACATTTAAGCGTAGAGGAAATAGGGGGGGAAAGAAGGTTCAATATAAGAAACTAAGGCCTTCCAAACCCCCATCTAATGTATTTAACATTTCCTCTAAAAAACTTAAAGATACGGAATTAAGACTGCTCCAAAAGGGACTTAAGTTTTCACCCTCCTCGGAGGCGAATATTTTTGACCTTTATGTTGAACTCAATCGCTTTATAAGAACATTATGTAGACAGAGGCATTTTGCCAATAAAACTCTAACACGGAACGCAGAAGCAGCCAATCCAATTTTACTTGATTCAGGGGATCAAACCTCCCTTGATATTTTAGCCGAATTATGGTCAGAAAACCACATCAGTCCTAAGAAAATCTATGATATAGATAAAACTAAACTCAAACGTAAGTCAGATTTCTATCCGATTAAAGCAAAAGGGACCAACGTAGAATCTTTTTATAAAACTACGTTGGAAGACTTTAAGACACTCTGTCTCTCCAACAAAAAGAAATCTGAATTAAATGGTATAAAAAACAATAAACAACAATTAAAAAAGAACAAGAAGAGAGGCAACTTGAATAAGTGGGAGCAGATAGCCCTTAAGAACCTCATTAAAGACAATTCTATTGTGTTTAAAGAAGCAGACAAAGGCGGGGGTCTCGTGATCCAAAATCGTACGGATTACGTGAATGAGGCCACCCGCCAACTGTCTAATGAGAAATTTTATATCAAATTGCATTATAATCCTACTCAGGAATTTGCCACTGAACTCAGGTTGCTTCTCGACCAGGCGGTTGTGGATCTTGCCATCACCAAGGAAGAATTTCAATTCTTATTTAACCCTTACCCCACGGTACCCATCTACTATCACTTACCCAAAATCCACAAAAACCTCACTTCCCCACCAGGTCGCCCCATTATTTCAGGTGTTCACTCCCTTACTTCTAACCTTTCACAGTTTATTGATTTTTACCTACAACCACGTGTTTCCACTTTGATTTCGCACATTAAGGACACTACTCATTTTTTGAATTTATTACAAAATGTTATTTGGAAAGACACATATTCATTTATTACCCTGGATGTGGAGAGTCTCTATTCAAATATACCACACGATCTGGGTATTCAGTGTATACAAAAGAGACTCCGAAATGATGACGATCTCCCAGTGGAAATGCAGAAATTCCTCACGGATTCCATTACTTTTATTTTGAAACACAATTATTTTTTATTTTTGGACACTTTTTACTTACAAGTCATGGGGACGGCCATGGGGACCAGGTTCGCGCCTAGTTACGCCAACTTGTACATGGGGGACCTGGAAGAACAACTAATTTGGGGGTCTGACTTTGGCGCGAACCTGGTCCTCTATGGCCGTTACATCGACGACCTATTTATTATTTGGGACGGGGACATTACCTCTATTCACTCTTTTGTTTCTCACTTGAATTCCAACACTTTTAATTTATCTTTTACTTTTACCCATCACCCCTCCACTATTGATTTTTTGGACATCACAGTGGAAGTTGTTGATGGCAAGATCCACACCTCCAATTACCAGAAATCGGTTAACACTAACTCTTATTTAAATTATAAGAGTGCCCACCACCCGATGTGGATAAAAAACATCCCGAAGGGCCAAATGCTCCGACTTAGACGGAATTGTTCCCGTCTGGAGACATTTGACACCCAGGCCTCAAATCTGATGGAAGCTTTCCGCACATGTGGATACCCCAAACAGTTAGTAGAGGGGGCATATAGATCTACGAGAGAAAGGAACAGAATGTCCCTTCTACAAAATAAAATTAAAATATCTAATACAGAAAATAGAGATATTGCTTTCATATCCACATTTAACAATCAGTATCAAGATATACAGAAAATCATCCGTAAAAATTATGACATTCTCAAACAGGATAAGATACTAAAAGACATACTGCCTACAGATCCTTGCTTCATTTTTCGAAAAAACAAATCCCTGAAAAACCTACTTGCCCCAAGTTTTCTTAAGACTGCTGATGTTGATGTTAATACATCTAACCAAAATTCCAGTTGGTTGAAACAACAACATGTGGGGTGTTTCAAATGTGGGAAGACCAGATGTATCACCTGTGGGTACATTACCAACGGGTTGACCACTGTCCAGTTACCACATGAATCACTCAACATTAGGGGTTTCATCAACTGTGAGACATCTTATGTCATATACATGTTGTCCTGCAGTTGTAACTTGAGATATGTGGGTAGGACCACTAGGCCCCTCAAGATTCGGTTCCTAGAACATCGCAGGAACATCCTGAGGGGCTATCAGCTACACAGTGTCTCCAGACATTTTGGAGAAAAACACAATAATGATCCAACCTGCTTAAAATTAATTGGTTTGGAGAACATACCCCCGACCAAACGCGGTGGGGATAGATATCGTGCTCTCTGCAAGCAAGAAATATACTGGACATTTAAAATTGACTGTCTACACCCCAGAGGCCTCAACGAGGCAATGGAACTGAACATAGTTCTGTGAATTATGAAACATTATTCCTGTCTGCTTTTTGTTGTATATATGAAATATTATTATGAAGTGACTATAATTACAAACTAATTAATAAGTGGAGGACAGCAACATGTGTCCTCTCCTAATCACCACATTTATATTCCCCTAAGCCTTGTAAAATAAATTGGAATCAATCATTCTAAATATAAATCATATTAATTTACAAATGGATTTTTTGACAGATTTGATTGTATACCTTTTGTATATAGTAAATGAATGTATTTAAATTTATCATGGGTTTATCATTTATTATATTATATATATATACATTGTATGGACTTTTTTAATATAATAATATTTAGATTTCACATTCTCTTGATAAAGATATTATTTCCTGTTCTATATCTATGTGATTAGCTATATCTGTATCTATTTTGGCCGATATATACAACTCTCCCTTACCTCCAATAGGAGATAACATCGTCATTGACATCAAAGAAACAGCCATAATTGTCTGTGTCAATAATTTGTCTAACAATAAAGTTGGTTGCACAAATACAAAAACATCAGGTCACATGGGGCGCTATGAACGATATAACCACGCCCCGCCATAGTGACTCATGAATTGGGTAAACAATACACCCCCCGGAAGTGATCCAATACACACAGGGACGTTTGTACACAGCGTCAGCCGGATAACTGGGACGCAGGTACATAACGTCACCATCTCCCTGCTCCCTTCCCCGGAGTCACGTGACTGAGTCACGTGACACGCAACCAGACGCTGCCCTATACAACAGTAGGAACATCCGGCGGAAGCAGGAAACTATCTCCGACAGGTGGAACGCATATGCGTTCCACCCACGTTATTCTAACGATCTTACCTTTTAAGATAAGATCTTTATACTTATAAGCACTTCTACAAACAGCCTATGACCCGAACTCCCTGCCACATATATTGGGATAGCTATTAGCTCTATTCCCTCACGTATCCAACACTTATTAAGTGCGGTCATGTGACCTCCAAACCCGGAAGTACCCTTGTCTGCTATATCTTATTTTTCTTTTTTTATGAATTTTCGGTGTTATTAATAAATATTGTTTATCAATGATCAGATTGAATTAATATGTTTGTCTCCTACTTCATCATTGTGAATAGAAATTGTGACTATTGAGGTTTATTGTTTTAATTGATTGCTGATTGGCTACCTATTACCATGGGTATATATACCCCTAGCCACCATACTAGAAGCCACCTTTGAAAAAGCCACAAGCTAGTGGCGAAACGCGTTAGGTGCAGCCTCTCACTCCCTAAGGATTGGACCTCCAACTACTCTCAGTCCACTGCTGTTTCCAATTGGGAACCCTCATCTCAATTTCCCCTCCGGGACTCCTTCTTGCACACTTAACTCCAGGTGAGCCACGCCATCCTCTGCCACCTGTCGAGACTAGTGTACCTCACCAAGAACTTGGCCGTTTCCATCAAAAGTGACTGAGGTACTGGCAGTGCATCTCTCCGGGTGAGCAGACTACCATCCCAGCCACCTGTTAGAGAGTCCTGCCCCCCCCAAAATCCAGTCAGGATTGGAGAACAGATGCCCACCCTCCTTTATTAACATCTACTGTGACTCCTCTACCACCATCAGGAGGTTTCCAAACTGGGCCAGAGCTAAAGGAAGTTTTCCATCTAACCGACAGAGGAATCCCTGGGGACATAATCTGGACACTCTGCCATCAATTCCTCCAGCGGTATCAACATCTATCCGCTCCAATAGAGAGGATTGGTGGATTTCCTCCCAACAAAACATCTGAATTTATATTTCCCCTCACAGCAGAATAATATATGGTTAAAGTGCACTTTCCATTTGGACTGACATTCCATTGGACATTGGCCACCCCAGATCCTGATCCAATCCGAGAGTGAGAATTTTTTATATATTTTTTATCTTTTTATGTTATATTACATGTGATTGTATGCATTATATTTTACTTGCTATATATAAAAATTATCAATTTATTACCAATTGGTTAATTTCTTTCATTGTAAACTTAGCGCTGCTTAACCGACCCTCTTTTTTGTTTGCATGAAGAAACCATGCCTAAATTCCTACTAAAATAAGAAACCCCATTTTTTTTTTCTCTAGGATATACACCTGTTTTTCCAATTCTTCCAATGGGTACAATATGTTAGAAACTGAAATTACTCATCCCTCCAGCCTTCCCTGAGGGGTAAGTACCCTTTCTTTTCATAAGTATATGTATCTTTTGGCATATATGTAATGAATTAACTAAACAATTGAAACTTAATTTTGTCTTGGTAGACAACCACTGTGTACCTAAATAAGAAAGTATATTAAGTAACAAATTCCTAAGAAGAACCGTCTGGTACATTTTATCAGGTCCTCAATAAGAACAGGTATAAATCCTGATAAATAAACCTCAAAATTGTAAAGTTTAGAACTTCACTAATATTAATAAAGGTTTCTTATCTAACATACAGGAAACTATATAAAGGTATCTCATCTAAAATCTTAGAGAGGTGTGACCACCTTCAGACCTATAGAGAGGTACAATCACCTTCCGACCAATAAGAACCAAACTGGAAATTAAAAGGTATGCTATATCTCCGTTAAAGGAGAAGACTCCCTTTACATATTTGTTGACTACGTATGTATAATAAAAATATATATACAAAAAAAGTATTGAAGAACAAACTCAAAGGACCAAAATTTGCACTGCCTTTTAAAATCTTTTCCTCTTCATCTCCCCTGTCTGCTCTCCATTCCATTCTGCTCAACATATAATGTATGTAATGATCTTCTTTATAAATGTATTTTCTTATATATGAAATTGTATTTTAAGTGAACACTCATTTATATGTTCTACATTTGTAGATATATGTGTGTACTTTACCCCTGATGAACTCTCGCTGTGAGACGAAACACGTTGGGTTTCTATTCTTCATCTAATGAGTCAAGAAAACTTCTCCTAATGATTATGAACTATGGTGAATTGTAAATTTTAGTTAGAATTTTTTTAAATAAATATTTTATGAACAATTGACTGTTAATTGTATAAGGAAAGACTGAAGTATCTTACAGGAATTTGAACAGGGGCGCTATTTAACACTATTGGTGTGATATGTATATATAGGGGGGGGGGAATATTCAGAATAACCATGGTTTTCAGAATATTTTGGTTTTTGGAATACATGGATAAGGGAGACCCAACCTGTAACACCTTTGTCAGAGCAAAGAGTGTCCACAAAGAAGGCTGACTTTTTCCATCTAGGCAACCCAATAATAATCTTTTATAACTATGAATTTTAATAGTCAGTGTGAATAATTTTTATTAATACTGCACATTAAAAAAGGCTGTTACATGCACCAGAGGACGCAAGCAGTTTGACCTTAAAATGTGTCACTGAAGTTTATGCAAACCTTACTTTGAAGAGTCAAATATGAATTGCTGGCCATCTATCCACATTATGTTTGAGGACATTTTAATAAATTTAAGACAAAAAAGCAATTGAGACAGTGAGATTGGAAAAACAAAAAATGGCTGATTGAGACATCAGAAGGGCAGAACGTCTGTCACAAACTGTGGAGAAGCTGCCTCAGCAGCCACCTTTACAGGACTGTGCCCCATATACTCAAAGAAGGAGAAACGGTGGTCCACAGGAGGTGGATAACCGTTCACGAAAGGGATTCCTTTTTGGAGGCACTCTTTTTAAATTGTTAGGAATGGTGTACAATGAGTAAATATAAAACTTAACTTTTAATTCCAATTATTCTAAGATAGTCATAACTCTGTAATATCACATGATAAATAATTTAACCATGAAGAGTTATTTAACATATAGACATATGTTTTTATTATTTTTTTATTTCTATTTTTTAAATTTTTTATTTTTTTAAAATGTTGTGAGCAAAAACGTAGCCACTGATATTGACCATGTATCAGTATCGGGAACAGTGGCGGTTAGTGGTGTTTTTTTTGAACAAACGTATAGGATTAATATTCAAATTAAATTAAAGTCCTCAAATAGGACAGCTGGTGACACGTCCAGAAGGTGTGACAAGTCTGTATGAATCACAGTAAGTCCCGCACCACATTTCTATTTTTAGCTCACAGCTCTGTAAAACACTTTGTCCTGGACTCCCCAGATTTGAAAACCCCAGCCTTGTCTGAAAACCAATCCTTTGTATTGCTTCCTTATTTTCAGATATTGCCATTGACATTGCTTGGCTGGTTAACCCAGTGTGTGCCAATCTGGCTTATCAGTATGCCCTTTGTAACTTTATTATCTTGTTGTTTCCAGACAATTACATAAACCCCTGGCCTACTGCTTGAGGTTTAAGACCTGGTGACATCCTAAGTACCGGTGTGTTCATAAGACACTAAGTAAACAGCAGGCAGAGGTTATAAGTGGAAGATGCTTACTAGTTGCTCTAGGGGTCTCCTGAAATTGTACTGGATAACAAATTGTCCCTTTTTCATACAGTATGTTGAAAAAGTCTATTTTTCATAAATTGAGCACTAATCTTTTATGCTTTAGGTGAGTATTACATTATTTTCTGCTTTAGCTAAAATGTTTATCCTGTCTGTGTTGCTGAATACTTATTTTCAATATTTTAAAAAATGATTGTTTTACCTCATTATTTCTCAAGCTGTAGATCAAAGGGTTTAATGCAGGTATCACAACACCATAGATAAGAGAAATATACTTGAGGTTGGATGAAAATCTCTTTGCTTGTCCCATGTACATGGTCATCAGTGTCCCATAAAACATATACACCACGGTCAAGTGGGAAGCACATGTAGAAAATGCCTTAGATCTTCCACCTACTGAGTGGATGTTGAATATAGACACAATGATACAGATGTAGGACACCACAATGAAAACAAATGGAGATAATATTGTAAATAAACTAACCACAAATATAGTTAGTTTATGAAAGCTGAGATCACCACATGCCAATTTTAGCAGGGCTAATATCTCACAAACAAAGTGGTCCAATCTGTTTTCTTTACAGAATATGAGAGGCTTAGAGGTAGGTATAGATGTTAATATAAAACTCCCTGACCACATGACAATGGTTATACTTTTACATGTCCTCCAATTCATGTGTATTGTATAATGTAACGGGAAGCGTATGGCAATATACCGGTCATACGCCATAACCGCCAGCAGAATACCCTCAGTACCTCCTAGGAACAGTCCGGTCTTCATCTGGGTAAGACAACCAATGATGGAAATGCTCTTTCTCTTACAGAATACATCTAGTAACATCTTTGGAAGAGAGATTGAAGAGAAAAACAAATCCAGGAAAGATAAATTGCAAAGGAAATAGTACATAGGGGTGTGCAATTGAGGGCTGGTGATAATAGTACATATCATAATACTGTTCCCCACAATGGCCATTACATACATTAATAAGAACATCACAAACAATAACATCTGAGTATTCAAGTCCAGCGGAAATCCCATTAGAATGAATTCTTCAAATGAGGTTTGATTTCCAAGGTCCATGTTATCATTGGTATGTGGGGGCCAGATCCCCGATAGAGAAGCAGAACAGCATGGTCTGTCTTACTAAATGAAAACATTAGAAAATGCAATCATTTATTAATTATTAGAGAATGCAATCATTGATTAATTATAAGAGAATGCAATCATTTATTAATTATTAGAGAATGCAATCATGGATTAATTATAAGAGAATGCAATCATGGATTAATTATAAGATAATGCAATCATTTATTAATTATTAGAGAATGCAATCATGGATTAATTATAAGAGAGTGCAATCATTGATTAATTATAAGAGAATGCAATCATTGATTAATTATTAGAGAATGCAATCATGTATTAATTATAAGAGAATGCAATCATGTATTAATTATGAGAATGCTTTCCGCGTATCACCCATCATTTATGATTTGCACCAGTTTGACGTGAAAATAATCATCTATTGATACAATGATGCACCCCGGTTGGTAATTCTGGAAGCCACAATGACCTGCACATTAAATCTTCCAATTAGCTGTAGGCCAAATCTGTACAGAAGCAATTATACAATATAACAGATAATTTTTTTAAATCATTGAGGTAGATTTAGGTTTATATTTACTAACGCTTCTAAAAATGAGAAGAGATGTTGTTGTCCATAGCAACTAATAAGATTATGTCTATCATTTTCTAGGATGCAATAGAGAAATGATAGAATGTGACTGATATGGGCAACAACATCTCGTTTAATTTTTAGCTTTCGCAAATTGACCTCTTATTCTCTATATTTGAGACCAATGAATATGACATTGCGTTACTACAGTAGTATTTCATATTTCCCAGCTTATATACCATATATCATAGTAAATCTTCAATAATTTCTGGAATGATTCATATAGGATTGTGGCATTTAGACTTCAGCTGAGCTGCAGATACTGAAGGAGTTAATATAAGGAAAACTTTTTTTAAAAGCCATGAAGCCTTATCAGTGGGTGGGTGAGTTTAAGACCCCAAACCAGTTCATCCAGGTTCTTGGACATACAAGGGGGCATGAGAAGGACGTTTTTATAACAAAGGACATGCTGTAGTTCAGGGGAGGGAATGGAAGACAAAGGCTAGTGCCCAGGACAGAGAAACCAGCCCTGGGACCGTGGATAGTCCACAGTCCTTGGCATTATGTAGGGATAGATCGCGGTGTGTGCACAACAGTATGCAGGGATCAGTGGAAGGAATAAGGGGGATCCCCACCTTCAGGGGTACACAAGCAGCAGGACAAGAGTTGTGAGTCTCAGAGAGGACTATCTGGGTGAGTTTTAGGAAACCAAGTGAGGCAAAAGGCCCACATTGACAAGTCCATGAGAGATAACGGTTAGATAGACTGCAGAGAGCCCCCCAGTGAATAGGAGGAGAACACACTAAAAGCCACCACCAAAAGCAGCAAAAGCAGCTTCTCTCACCACCAAAAGCAGCCGCCGAGTGGTGAGAGAATCGCAGCAAGGGATGCGGGTGGTGCAGCGTACTGGCAACATATTTCGCCATACCACTCTGTACCCCTTACTTGCACCTCTGCTCTCTTGCAAATGTCAAGACTTGATTTTTATTTTCTGTTTCAACAGACTGATGGTAGATGGATATTTTAACCAAAAGGAACATCTGCTTACAAGGAAAAACATCCTGTGATCACCATGTTGTGCAGGTAGGTGCCTCTCATCTGAGGAAGCCGCTGAGTTTGTGTTTAGGTGGAGAAACACATTATATGAGCTGAGCGGAGAGAAGCACCTACCTGCACAATATAGTGATCACAGGATGTTTTTCCTTGCTTGTTTTTATATATAGTAGAGATTTGTATCCACACACTCATTTTGCAAAGCATTTGCTGGTGTGCTCCACAAAATATTGCTGTAGATGTTGCACAACCCAATATAAATAGAAAGTAATGTAGGGGTGCACTCACAGGTCTTGCAGACGAGTTTCAAATTCAATATTTTAATGATGACAGAATAAAAAAATATAGGGATGTTTCAATCCTACCTGGACCATGGTCAAGTTTGTGTTTAGGCGGAGAAATGCGTTATAGAAGCTATGGAGAGAGGCATCTACCTGCACAATATAGTGATCACAGGACATTTTGTGTGTAATATATATATATATATGTATGTATATATATATATATATATACATATATATATATATATATAGCAACACAGAAGGGTGGCACTCCAGAAGTAAATACAGTAGTCAAACGATCAGGTGATCCAACGTTTCAAATGTTATTGCAACATTTTTCACCCTGATGGGCACCCGATTTGTTTTGTTGCTGCTGCATGGAGTGCCGGCCACCCTCTGGACCCACTATATATATATATATATACACTGTATATATATAAATATATATATATTATACGAACCTCTGAAAATATAGAACATATATGGCTTTGTATTAAGTGGCACATCGATAGATAGATATGCAGTACTGTACGATAGATAGATAAATATGCAGTACTGTACGATAGATAGATATGCAGTACTGTACGATAGATAGATATGCAGTACTGTACAATAGATAGATATGCAGTACTATACGATAGATAGATATGCAGTACTATACGATAGATAGATATGCAGTACTGTACGATAGATAGATATGCAGTACTATACGATAGATATGCAGTACTGTACGATAGATAGATATGCAGTACTATACGATAGATAGATATGCAGTACTGTACGATAGATAGATATGCAGTACTATACGATAGATAGATATGCAGTACTATACGATAGATAGATATGCAGTACTGTACGATAGATAGATATGCAGTACTATACGATAGATAGATATGCCGTACTGTATGATAGATAGATAGATATGCAGTACTGTAAGATAGATAGATATGCAGTACTGTACGATAGATAGATATGCAGTACTGTACCAGAAGCATGCTCATAGTCTTCACTCCATTCTATATAGGTCTGATGTCTTGCGGACTTTTATAACTGATTTTAGATGGAGTAGAAAAGTCCTAAGAGACTAATTATTACAGCTGTAAAACTTACTTTTAAAGTCACAAGCGTTCATTAAATCGTCCACTATGAATTAGTTCCCCCTTGTACACAATGAGACCCCAGAGGGCCAACAGAACAACTTTCTAACTTTGTGATGGAACTTCTTGCATGCTATATCAGTGTAAGTGTGACATAGTTTTGGTTGTGTGAAGCTTGATTGAAGATGAGGCCAGTTTGGTGATGCATAGTTTTGGTTGAGATATAACTTGATTGAAGCCTGAGGCCAGTTTGGTGATGCACCATTTGCTGTCCATGATTCATATTGCCCCTTTCAGTAGACACAATATAATGCACATGGCTGACTACCATGTCTGGTTTCAGAGATCCTGATGTCTGCACGTGAGGATTAGGGAGAGAGTGATAGATGACAATAATTGAGGCATTCATACAGATCTGGCCAACCTGTGGCTCTCCAGATGTTGTGAAACTACAAGTCCCAGCATGCATCACCACTGTTTTGCTAATAGGGTATGCTAAAACTTTAGCAAGAAATGCTGGGATGTGTAGTTTCGCAACAGGATAACCCTAACCTATGGTCCTACCTGGTTAATATTAAATGCAGGTTTGTTTTAACAGAGGAGGAGGACCAGGTGCTGCCTCCTCCGTCTGGGCCCCCTCCTTTCTGCCGTAGTAGGGTCTGAGCACTAGAGCGCTCACACCCTACTGCACTTACTAATTTATCCATATCTTACAAACAATTATCCCATTCCGGTCATAGATTGTCCGTAAATAATCCAAAGAATGGGAATAAGTTCTGCTGTAGACCTCTTGGTGTTTTGTGATGTCTAGTATTACAGAAGTTCCTCTGGTGGACACCTTGGGCCTGATTCAGAGTAGATCGCTAAGCTGCAGAGTCAAAGAAGACTATGTGTAGATAGCCGCCACCAGAGCTGGATTCAGGCTTTGAGGGGCCAAGGACACTTAAGTCTGGGGGCCCTAAATGTGGTACACGGGGATGAACCCTCATTCAGGAGGTTGGAGTTTCTGTGACTGATGCTTGTATAGAAGCAGCAGTGATAGCACTAATACGGCCATGCAGCAGTAGGGGGCGTCACGCCTCCTGCTACAGTATATTACTGAACTGGACCACTTCCAATGAGTCCGTTTTGCATCTATCCTGGATGCGTGACTCATGGTTACACATGCTGGCTGCCACAGTGTGGAAACATGCTTCCTTTTGGTGAAATGGAAGAAGCTGCCTTCAAATGGCATCAGCCTGTCAATCATTGACAATCTGATGTCGTCCTCTATCCACATTTGAATGAGGAACTTCGGCATGCCTATAATCTAGGAACATGGCCAAAAGTCACTTCTCTCTCTGAGGGCAGGTACATCACTTCCCCCTCATGCAGGCATCAGGTAAATGCATTGTGTCCCCTCCCTGCTTTTCTCCAGCCCACAGGTGTTACCCAAAAACAGGACTATCCCACCAAATCATGATGGTTTGTGGCAAAGGGATGTGGTCAACATTCTGGCTGTTAGAATGCTGGCATTCAATAATCCAACACTGGCATCCCGACTGCAGTCAGAAGACCGGCGATGGTCCTTCCAACAGGATCAGGAAGCCGGTGCTAAAATACCAGCCGGCATCCCGATCGGAAAGTATTCTGGGTGGGCTAGAATTCAGGTGGGGTAAGGAGGGTTTGTGCACCAGTGGTGGGACTTATGGTTAGGCTGTGGGGAGAGGAAGGTAACTTTAGGTGGTGGTGTATGGGGGTTAGATTTAGGCACTAGCAGGGAGGATAAGGGTCAGGCTGTGGGAGGGAGGATTAGGCTGCTAGGTTGGGGTGAGGGGGGAGGGTTAGAGTACATGTGGAGCCTCTGTTGGGATTGTCTGTATAGGGATGCCTTTGCCTGCTGGGATACTGACCACCAGTGGGAATACATACATACAGATGGAGCGCCTCTCAGCCAGCTCAGGGAGTCACCAAATCCCCTGAGCTGGTGCAGGCAGGTGGAGAGGCGCTTCATCTGATGCTCGTGTGTCCCACTCACTCAAAGGCGGAGAGCGGAACCCCTGCCCATCTCTGCTTCAGGGAGACCAGTAGGGTTAGAGGGTGTGGGCAGCTACAAAAGAGTGGCAGGGAGCACGCGGATGCTGGCGGTGGGCTCCATCAGAACAGGGCACATGAGCATCTCTGCCATGCATGCCTCTTCTGGCGGCTGGCACAGGCAGGCAGATGAGTTTTGACGGGAGCTGCTCCATATGTATAAACAGTCACACATATATACACACATATGTACCCCTTGAAGCACCAAGGCTGGAGCTGGTACTTGTGTATTATCACGGCGCCCACTACGGCATTTGTGTAGCAGGCTATTCAGGGTAGTGAAATCGTATCGCATCGCATCGTGTACCGTGTACAATGCTGTACGATGCATACAATGTGGTGCGATACGATACGATGAAATATGCTATTGTATCGCAACGCATCATACAGCATTGTACACGGCATACAATGCGATACGATGCGATGAAATATCTGTTCAGGAGTGGTTATACAATTTTATATCGCATTGTATCGTATGGCACCAGATGCGATGCACCAAATGCGATACGATGCGATATTAAATTGTACAAGCACCCATGACATGTGCTGTGATGGGTGCTTACAATGAGACCCCAGTATTCACGCCACCCTGAAGCGTGGCAAGCGCAACGAGCCCCATGAGGGGCGGCAGAACGCATCCGCCCAACCTTTTGATACCCCCACTATCCATGTCGGCATGGAGTTGATTTTATATAGTGTGGCGAGCGCAGCGAGCCACCGTGCCCGAGGCATGGCGCGCACAGCGAGCCCCGTGAGGGGACGCGGAATACATGTAAAGTAATCCACGTCCCTTCGTGGGGTTTACTGTGATCGCCACGCTTCTGGCTCCTACACTACACATCTAAAATCAACTCCACGCCAACATGTATAGTGGGGGTATGAAAAGGTCGGGCGGACGCATTCTGCCGCCCCTCGCCATGCTTTGGGGTGGCCTGGATGGGGGGGGGGGGTGGGGTGGTGTGACACTCTCCATCTATGGGAGTCATGGAATCCCAAGAGGGAGAGTATCAACTGTAGTTTGGGATCCAATTGGGATCCTGGCTGTCAGCCACAGAACCTGAGGAAAGAATTGTTACAAATATATACATCATTAATTATTTACAACAGTCAACATATAAAAAATTGAGACAACACATTTCTTCAATTTAACTTTTTTAGTGAAATTTTTTTTTCTTTTTTGGGGGGGGGGTGATTTTTATTTTTGAGGGGGCTGGGCTCGATTCATTGAAACATACTAAGAGAACAGCTGCCTCTGGGGAAGGGACTACCGTAACCAAGGACATCGGAATCAGGCGTACAAGGATGATTGACACAGTAGAGCATAACAGTGCTGCAAACTTCTCATGGGTTCGGCAGAAGTTGCAAATCTGAAAAACAGTGGTGTGTGAAAGAGCACAACAAGTCCGGACATCAGAACGTCCAGAAGTACCAGACTGTGACCTTAACAAACCGAAATTGTGGTACAAATGAGCAATGAAATTTGTCGTTGAACAAACAATTCAGGGAGAAGAACAAGAGCATTGTTGTAGGCTATTAAACTAAAATAATGAAGCCAAATTTGGGGAAATCAACAATAACGATAATCATCTGGGGCAGGGGATTGTGCACACATCAAAGCTGTGTACACGCCACCAGATAATGTCGAGGGTTCAGTGGCAGAGGTGGTTGGTAAGGGGGTCCCGGCGCAAAAAAAGAAGGGCAAGGCGGAGGATTAACCGGCGCTGAGTACATAGGGGGGTGATGTGGGTAGTTGGGCAGTGGGGGCAATTGACTGGGGGCTGTAGCACATGGCAGTATGTCACACGCATCAGACAAATATTTGTCTGCTGCGCGGGACAAACCACAATGCACCAAACGCTTAAAGATGCGGAACTGGTCCGGATCCATGTTCCGCATCTCACCGGCAATGTGGTTGGCGAAATTTTGGTAATAGTCAGGGGGATTCCTGTAAGCTTCCTCCGCGTGCCTACAGCAATGCACTTGGCCACTCCGAAGAGAGCTGGTCGGCTGGGAGGTCGGTCTCCTCCTTCGCCTCCTTGGGGGAGCAGCTGCTGTAGAAGGCTCCTCTGGAGGAGGCACTGCTTCCGCCTGTTGACCAGCTCCTTCTTCGGACTCAGGGGAAAATCCCTAGGGAAAATAAAAATTATAATATCATTCAATTTTAGTGTTGGTTACATACAAGACATGTAATATAAAAAATTTACTGTCAGCACTCTCTGATTCACTGGACTGAGAGGCTTCCTCCGTAGAACTTCTCTCTGTTTTTCTCCCTGACTCTTGTTCAACAACAGACTTCATCCGCTCATAGTACCACAATTTTGGCGTGTACAGGTCATCAGTCTCGGCTCCTGAACGTTCTGACTCCAGGACTCGTTTGTGCTCTTCACCAGCACTGTTCTCAGATTTGCAATTTTCTGCCGAACCCAACGAGAGGCTGCAGCACTGTAATGGCCTCTACTGTAGTATAGTCAACATCGGAAGCCATTTCACATGCAAATCACATTCTTTTTTAGGCCTTGTGAGCCTGATGTGCCGCCGATGCGCACAAATTGGCAGCCAGATAGAGAGGGCAGACAAGACGATATAGTGCAGATCTGCACTATATAGTCTAAATTGTGCCCCTCCATGCGTGACGTGCGATGCGAGCTCCGATGCAACCTGATCGCATTGGGACTCGCATAGCACGGCAATCGCCCCAGTGTGTACACAGCTTAGGAATAACATAACACAGCAAACTGCAATATGAACATGACAACAGAGTCAGCTTCAACAGTACAATACCATGACACACCACATGTACATTAATAACAACATGACACAGCACATCAAGAGCACCCCTGCACATAATTACCATTACCCACACCCTGCACATGATCACCATTACCCACACCCTGCACATGATCACCATTACCCACACTCTGCACATAATCACCATTACCCACATTCTGCACATGATCACCATTACCCACATTCTGCACATGATATCCCCCCTGCACATAATCACCATTACCCACATCCTGCACATGATCACCATCCCTGCACATGATATCCCCCTGCACATGATATCCCCCTGCACATGATCACCTTACCCACACCCTGCACATAATTACCATTACCCACACCCTGCACATGATATCCCCCCTGCACATGATCACTATTACCCACATCCTGCACATGATCACCATCCCTGCACATGATATCCCCCTGCACATAATATCCCCCCTGCACATAATCACCATTACCCACACCCTGCACATGATATCCCCCCCTGCACATGATCACCTTACCCACACCCTGCACATGATATCCCCCCCTGCACATGATCACCTTACCCACACCCTGCACATAATTACCATTACCCACACCCTGCACATGATATCCCCCCCTGCACATGATCACCTTACCCACACCCTGCACATAATTACCATTACCCACACCCTGCACATGATATCCCCCTGCACATGATCACCTTACCCACACCCTGCACATGATATCCCCCTGCACATAATCACCATTACCCACACCCTGCACATAATTACCATTACCCACACCCTGCACATAATTACCATTACCCACACCCTGCACATGATATCCCCCCTGCACATGATCACCATTACCCACACCCTGCACATGATATCCCCCCTGCACATGATCACCATTACCCACACCCTGCACATTATATCCCCCTGTACATGATCACCTTACCCACAGCCTGCACATGATATCCCCCCTGCACATGATCACCATTACCCACACCCTGCACATGATATCCCCCTGTACATGATCACCTTACCCACAGCCTGCACATGATATCCCCCTGCACATGATCACCTTACCCACAGCCTGCACATGATATCCCCCTGCACATGATCACCTTACCCACAGCCTGCACATGATATCCCCCTGCACATGATCACCTTACCCACAGCCTGCACATGATATCCCCCCTGCACATGATCACCATTACCCACACCCTGCACATTATATCCCCCTGTACATGATCACCTTACCCACAGCCTGCACATGATATCCCCCCTGCACATGATCACCATTACCCACACCCTGCACATGATATCCCCCTGTACATGATCACCTTACCCACAGCCTGCACATGATATCCCCCTGCACATGATCACCTTACCCACAGCCTGCACATGATATCCCCCTGCACATGATCACCTTACCCACAGCCTGCACATGATATCCCCCTGCACATGATCACCTTACCCACAGCCTGCACATGATATCCCCCTGCACATGATCACCTTACCCACAGCCTGCACATGATATCCCCCTGCACATGATCACCTTACCCACAGCCTGCACATGATATCCCCCTGCACATGATCACCTTACCCACAGCCTGCACATGATATCCCCCTGCACATGATCACCTTACCCACAGCCTGCACATGATATCCCCCTGCACATGATCACCTTACCCACAGCCTGCACATGATATCCCCCTGCACATGATCACCTTACCCACAGCCTGCACATGATATCCCCCTGCACATGATCACCTTACCCACAGCCTGCACATGGTATCCCCCTGCACATGATCACCTTACCCACAGCCTGCACATGATATCCCCCCTGCACATAATTACCATTACCCACAGCCTGCACATGATATCCCCCTGCACATGATCACCTTACCCACAGCCTGCACATGATATCCCCCTGCACATGATCACCTTACCCACAGCCTGCACATGATATCCCCCCTGCACATAATCACCATTACCCACAGCCTGCACATGATATCCCCCTGCACATCATCAGCACCCCTGCACATGATCACCTTACCCACAGCCTGCACATGATATCCCCCTGCACATCATCACCTTACCCACAGCCTGCACATGATATCCCCCCTGCACATGATCACCATTACCCACACCCTGCACATGATATCCCCCTGTACATGATCACCTTACCCACAGCCTGCACATGATATCCCCCTGCACATGATCACCTTACCCACAGCCTGCACATGATATCCCCCTGCACATGATCACCTTACCCACAGCCTGCACATGATATCCCCCTGCACATGATCACCTTACCCACAGCCTGCACATGATATCCCCCTGCACATGATCACCTTACCCACAGCCTGCACATGATATCCCCCTGCACATGATCACCTTACCCACAGCCTGCACATGATATCCCCCTGCACATGATCACCTTACCCACAGCCTGCACATGATATCCCCCCTGCACATGATCACCATTACCCACACCCTGCACATGATATCCCCCTGTACATGATCACCTTACCCACAGCCTGCACATGATATCCCCCTGCACATGATCACCTTACCCACAGCCTGCACATGATATCCCCCTGCACATGATCACCTTACCCACAGCCTGCACATGATATCCCCCTGCACATGATCACCTTACCCACAGCCTGCACATGATATCCCCCTGCACATGATCACCTTACCCACAGCCTGCACATGATATCCCCCTGCACATGATCACCTTACCCACAGCCTGCACATGGTATCCCCCTGCACATGATCACCTTACCCACAGCCTGCACATGATATCCCCCCTGCACATAATCACCATTACCCACAGCCTGCACATGGTATCCCCCTGCACATAATCACCATTACCCACAGCCTGCACATGATATCCCCCTGCACATGATCACCTTACCCACAGCCTGCACATGATATCCCCCCTGCACATAATCACCATTACCCACAGCCTGCACATGATATCCCCCTGCACATCATCAGCACCCCTGCACATGATCACCTTACCCACAGCCTGCACATGATATCCCCCTGTACATGATCACCTTACCCACAGCCTGCACATGATATCCCCCCTGCACATGATCACCATTACCCACACCCTGCACATGATATCCCCCTGTACATGATCACCTTACCCACAGCCTGCACATGATATCCCCCTGCACATGATCACCTTACCCACAGCCTGCACATGATATCCCCCTGCACATGATCACCTTACCCACAGCCTGCACATGATATCCCCCTGCACATGATCACCTTACCCACAGCCTGCACATGATATCCCCCTGCACATGATCACCTTACCCACAGCCTGCACATGATATCCCCCTGCACATGATCACCTTACCCACAGCCTGCACATGATATCCCCCTGCACATGATCACCTTACCCACAGCCTGCACATGATATCCCCCTGCACATGATCACCTTACCCACAGCCTGCACATGATATCCCCCTGCACATGATCACCTTACCCACAGCCTGCACATGATATCCCCCTGCACATGATCACCTTACCCACAGCCTGCACATGATATCCCCCTGCACATGATCACCTTACCCACAGCCTGCACATGATATCCCCCTGCACATGATCACCTTACCCACAGCCTGCACATGATATCCCCCTGCACATGATCACCTTACCCACAGCCTGCACATGGTATCCCCCTGCACATGATCACCTTACCCACAGCCTGCACATGATATCCCCCTGCACATGATCACCTTACCCACAGCCTGCACATGATATCCCCCTGCACATGATCACCATTACCCACAGCCTGCACATGATATCCCCCTGCACATGATCACCTTACCCACAGCCTGCACATGGTATCCCCCTGCACATGATCACCTTACCCACAGCCTGCACATGATATCCCCCTGCACATGATCACCTTACCCACAGCCTGCACATGATATCCCCCTGCACATGATCACCTTACCCACAGCCTGCACATGATATCCCCCTGCACATCATCAGCACCCCTGCACATGATCACCTTACCCACAGCCTGCACATGATATCCCCCTGCACATCATCACCTTACCCACAGCCTGCACATGATATCCCCCTGCACATCATCAGCACCCATGCACATAATCACCATTACCCACACCCTGCACATGAACTTCCCTGCACATGAGCGTGGCGAGCGGACGCAGAATACATGTAAAGTAATCCACGTCCCCTCATGGGGCTCGCTGCGCTCACCACACCAACACCAACGTGGATAGTGGGGGTATGAAAAGGTCGGGTGGACGCGTTCCGCCGCCCCTCGCCACGCTTCGGAGTGACGTGTATAATGATGCTGTTTTTAGGACACATTCACACCTTCAATATCATTCTTCTGACACAGTAATGACAACACGTTTTAACGATTAACTCTAGAAATGTAGTAATAATCAAATTCAGAATAAGCATAATGATTAAAGTGATGACAAATGAATTTACAAAAACAAGAATAAGAACAAATGTATTATTAAAAAACATTAAAACATAGATAATATACAGAAAATGCACATTAAATGAGTGTCAGTGCATGGAGGATCCTTTCAAATAGCTTCTCTCCAGCCAAGCACTTCCTCCAAGTAGGACTGGAGATGGTGCTGTGCAGTCCCTCGTTGGCGCTTGTTCCGCCATTTGCTTGTGCCCCAAAGGCGTTCAATCATCTGGATGTGTGCGTCGGTATCCAGGTCAACGAAGTTGAAGTGGTGGTTAACACGGGCATGTGTATAACCAGCCTGCTCCAATTGGGCCAAACTATATCCTCGCCAACAGTCCGACATAATGGTTGTGCCCGGCTCAACATATTCTGTAATCACAGCCATCAGAGTCGCTGCATCCCGAGTTGGTACTTGGGCAAGGAAGCACATTCCACTTTCCAGACATATCCCTCCAAATACCCATTGTTGGGGCAGTACACGGCCAACATTATATTTGCGTTTCACATATAG
Source organism: Crinia signifera (assembly GCF_055691185.1). NCBI lineage: Eukaryota > Metazoa > Chordata > Amphibia > Anura > Myobatrachidae > Crinia > Crinia signifera. Next base: position 331,889,382 of record NC_139219.1, on the reverse strand, counting down.
GGTCTCCTCGACCTCCACTGTTTGGCCAGGCCCACCAATGCGCCGCTGTGGCTGGGCCAACAGGTCTGCAGTACAGGCCTCCCTCATCCAGCTGTTATACCTAACGACAGTTTTATTAGATAAGTGCAGCTCCTGCTCACAAAACGTAATTGAGGTGAGCTCCTGTGACCAAAAGTAAGCAAATCTCACAACCGTGAGAAAAGGGAGCCGGCAGCCCGAAAAGAAAGTCCCCTCTCACAGATTCACCTCAGAGTGACTCTGACAGGGAGCGGGAGCGGGAAGAACACTAAATACGCAAAAACCGTAGCTCTGACTGACTAGGTGAATTCACAGACCAGAGTTACGCATGAAATACTACAGAAACAGTATTAACTACTAAAATCGCATCGCATCGCACGCATCGTATGGTGAACATGCGATGCGGTGCGATTACACTACGGTGCCGTACGTATGTTAATTGGGCGCCGTGATAATACACAAGTACCCTGGAGCTTATGTTACATACCATCCTCACAAATGCCTGGTCACACCTGCATTTTTTTTCCGACCCAACAAGAAAACAGCGGGTTCACTGCACTTGCAATACATATGACAATTTTTTTGCCAATTCCCCTCACGTTTGCGCAGTCTTCCGATAATTGCTCAATTTGTGAATACCCTACTTAGCGATTAACTAATGGAAGAAAACGAACAGCAGAACAATGGAAAAAGCAGAAGCCTTTGAACACGTTTATCAGGATGTGTTATTTTCCCTACTAGGGGGTAATAACTTAGTAGAACATGAGATAAAAATCCCTGAAGGATTGGTCATAAATCAGTGCATCGTAAATCGTATTGCATCCCTGAGGCACGGCATCAGGCAGTCCAGCTAGAGCTGAAAAAGATGCTCCAACTCAAAGTTATTTAATGGTCTAGAAGTAATTGGTCTAGTCCTATTGTGCTGGTACCCAAGTCTAAGAAATATATTTTTGCAACAAGTTTAGGTGATTGAATCAGGTTTCCAGGTTGAAACGATACCCACTCCCACAGGTGGATGAATTAGTACAACATTTAGCAAGAAGTTTTTAGAACCTCACAAAGGGATATTGGCTAATTCACCTAAGTGTAACCACCAAGAAGAAGTCTGCCCTCTCAATGGCTGATGGCCTGTATCTGCACCCAAATCCATGTTCCTAAAAAAAACTGTCACTCTTATGGTTTTTTGTGAAATCCGGTTTGATACTGGTGTAGGTTCAGGCAGGAATTAGGTGGGCGAAAGTAACTTCTGTGCATGATGTTTACAAGACACAAAAGGACTGACTTATTAGGTTCTGGTACAGCCCGGTACCGGAATACAACTAAGGAAGAGTCTCTTTTTTATTCAAAGTACAATTGAAGAAAGTTCACTAAAACTGTGACAGAAACTCAGCAGATCTGCAAATTATTGAAACTGGAACAGGAGTCAGACTTGCATTGACTTCTTCTGGCATGCACTGGCCGTACTGGAAGGAACCTACCGGAATAAAAAACCTTGAAGAGGTTTGGCTGGGCTGGTTTGCAGTGTTCTTCTCCAAGACATGCATCACTTGAATGTTAGGGACTTGTGCTGGCTTAGCATTGGCCAGACTAGAACTAGAAGGAACTGGAACAGGAGTCAGACTTGCACCGACTTGTACTGGTTTGCAGTGGCTGGAATGTAATCAAAGAAATGAACTTGGGGGTTTGGCTTGGCTGGTGGTCCCCAGGTATGAACCCCTAGAATGTTAGGGATTTACCCTTGATGAGGTTGCCTTAACATGGTGGATAATCCAATAATTTTAGCCAACATTATGCAAAAAAAATATTGGTGATGACTGAATCTTGCACCTGCATTCTTTCTCTTTGTGACCATAAAAAAATGGATGGTCCCACAAAATCGGGACAGTTGGGAGGTATGCATACAGCACTGGCAAAGGCAGGTATCAAAGGAACCTGTGATGTCCTGCAGTTGATGGAGCTGAAGTCAGCTGTCTACTGGCAACAGGGTTGCATCCAGCAAATAGAGAAGTCTGTAAGGTTCACAGGGATAGGTTGCATTGGGGGTCACCTTAACCACAAATGGGACCAGGGCGGCAGCTGGAGCACAGACCATATAACATACTGAGAAGTCCACCAGTAAGGGAAGGGGCACAAGCCTCTACCACCTGACACTCAGTTAATGTTTATGTAATCCAGATGTCTCCACAAACATCTATCCTCCTTGCGCCACAAGTCGCGTTACACATAATGCATGAACTCGGTGTGACTCAGTATCTCTAAGCATATTTGTATGTAACTTTATCCAGTACATTGCATCCTTTCACAAAAAGATAAGAATTGTGTGTACAAGCAGCTTTTGCTGATTAAAATGATATGTGGCAAGAGCACTGAATGGTTTCACATGATATTACATCCCAGCAAATCTACCTGTTCTATGGACCCTCACCTCATGAAAACATGTTTGCTTTGTATGATTACAGTTTTATTTACTCCCCATAGGTATTTTTTGGCAATACTTTCATACCACATGCACCCCATGCTTTGCCAGGGGTGGATTGGGATGAAAAACCCAATGAAGGGGGTGGAGTCTTTTACAGATGGGGAGGCAGAGGAACCTCTTATCAAAAGCAAGAGCCCCCTCCCACCTTGTACCACACACTCCAAGACTAAACTGGGACTAAATATAGGCACTGCCATTTACAGCACACAGGCACACATGGCATCAGCATCTGACTCCTGGCATAGACTCTTCCCTGGGGAGATGTGAGAGTGAGAGTAGGAACAGGTGAAGATGTGAGAGTGACAGAAGGAACAGGGGAAGACGTGATAGAAATAACAGGGGGAGATGCAAGAGTGAGAGTAGGAACACAAGAAGACATGAGAGTGAGAGTAGGAACAAGGGAAAACACGAGAGTGAGAGGAGGAACAGGGGGAGATGCGAGAGTGAGAGGAGAAAAAAGGAGAGACTGAAAAGGAGGAGGAACAGGGAGAGTCGTGAGATGAAGAACAAGGGGGGAAATGAGAGGAGGAGGAACAGGGGGAGGGTTGAGTTGAGGAGAAACAGGGGGAGAAGTGAGAGGAGGACAGGAACAGGGGGAGACATGAGAGGAGGAGAGGAACAGGGGGAGACATGAGAGGAGGAGAGGGACAGGGGGAGACGTGAGAGGAGGAGAGGAACAGGGGGAGACATGAGAGGAGGAGAGGAACAGGGGAGACATGAGAGGAGGGAGGAACAGGAGGAGACGTGATAGGAGGAGAGGAACAGGGGGAGACGTGAGAGTAGTAGAGGAACAGGGGGAGACATGAGAGGAGGGAGGAACAGGGGAGACATGAGAGGAGGAGAGGAACAGGGGGAGATGTGAGAGGAGGAGGAAGAATAGAGGAAGACTTGAGAGGGGGGAACAGAGAGAGACATGAGAGGAATATATATATATATATATATATATACATAATATATATATATATAACAAGACCATGAGTCAAGGCTGCACACATGGAGCAATATAGAGAGTACTGGAGCTCACAAAATGGTAGTAATACAAAAATGCATTAGAGAGCCAGCAACATCCAACAGCGAAAAAAGTTTATTGGCATATAAAGTGCATATCGGAGCAAAAAAGACAATAAAAGGTTAAAAATGCAGGAGGAAACGTCTACTTAGCATTTTGTAGGGAGACATGTTCACCACGTAATCCTCCAACAACCAGTCATGACACCCGACAGGCTGTTTCGGTGCTCCACTGCACCTTAGTCATGAGCAACTGAGCGTTCCCATGCAGCCTAATATACCCACAATACCAATCAGCATAAACCTCTCACCTGTTAAAGTGCGGCAAAAGAAACCAGCAGACACGCTGAGAAGCTGACGGCGGCCTCCGGTCGTCATGACAATCACAGACGCCGGAAGACAGACGGAAGTGCCGTCATGTCTCTTGGCAACACACGGACGCAGGCCGCTTCAGCAGAAATCAGGTGACCGCAAGTGTAACTGAGCGTCATAGCAACCAAATGTGGCAGGACAAGCTGTGCGCTCAAATCACGACACTGACTGATGTACAGCAGAAAACATTCTATATATTTCTAAAACGCTGATATTTTAAACAGACAGGCACTATAAAAATAGGCGGTAAGAGGGAAAAAGGACGCTGATAGGTACGGGGGCACATAGGATGCATGTTAAGCACAAATACACGAAAAATAAAAAATAACAAATGGACACAGAGATAACGCATGAAAGTCAGTTGCCCATGACTAAGGTGCAGTGGAGCACCGAAACAGCCTGTCGGGTGTCATGACTGGTTGTTGGAGGATTACGTGGTGAACATGTCTCCCTACAAAATGCTAAGTAGACGTTTCCTCCTGCATTTTTAACCGTTTATTGTCTTTTTTGCTCCGATATGCACTTTATATGCTGATAAACTTTTTTCACTGTTGGATGTTGCTGGCTCTCTAATGCATTTTATATATATATATATATATATATATATATATATATATATATATTTTCTAAGAGAAGAAAAGAGGAGCGCTCCAAATAGTGCTTTATCTTTTTTTTATTTTTCAGCACAATAAAATATCTGACAGGTACACTTCAGAATGGCATCACGTACCGCAATAAACGGTTAGGCACAACCGCGGGTGATAAACAGCATAAATCAAAGCTGACAAGCAGCAGAATAGCAGGATGACTGGATACAAGTGCTCTCACCACTCTCTCCAACACAGAGTTCAGACCGACGCCAGGCCACGCCCCTACGCGTTTCGTCACGAGGACTTCGTCAGAGGGCTGGTCATGGCGTCGGTCAGCACCCCCTTTGTAGCCTGGAACCAATTAACAATGTTACAGCTGAAATCAATTAACAATGCTTATGCAGTTTCTCTGGGTCTTTACAGGTGCCTTTTGCAGCCGGACAATATACTAAAACAAATACACTTTAATGAGACATTCCAATAAACTATTTCAGTCTAAAACATCTTCACAATACCTATAGGCAATATAAAAACACAACAACAATAAAATCCACACCACCATTGTGTGGATTTTATTGTTGTTGTGTTTTTATATTGCCTATAGTCTGTTTCAACTGGGCTCTAACCAGTTTTCCCCGAGTGCTGGTCTGTCTTCTTCCCATCTGCAAGGTTGGGTAAGTGCTGTGTTTATATATATATATATATATATATATATATATATATATATATATATATATATATACTTCCAGCGTGGCAGCACACTCGCATAAACAGACAACTTTGTCCGGTGCCTTCACCTGTGACTCTCTCCAGAGAGCACGTATATAGACCAGTTTTGCGGGAGCGGCACTCGGCAAATAAATAGACAGGTAAACCAGAGCTGTGTGCAACATTTCCACTTCTTTACTACATCGTCTTTAGGCAGTAATACAAAACCATGTACAAAGCTCACCTTATAACCCCTCAGTGAATGAATACACGCCCATGTGCATGACCGGACGCCAGCAACCAGACCCACGTTATACAACCAAACCTGTCAATAATCACCCTGCTTGGCCGGCAATCAACAGTCAGGTACATGATCGGAAAAGTACCAAGACACGGACCGTCGCTGCCGCAGTTGAAGTGAACAGGCTAAGTGCACATAGAATATAAAAACATTAAATAAAAACCGTTTCATGACAGTGTTGTTACAGACATAATTGATTACAGCAATCAAGGTGTACAGCATACATAGTGTAACAATCCAGAAGGATATATTCTCACATAATGAATTTGACACAAAGTAACATCGATGAACAGAACAGGTAGATAGCTAGTGATTGAATATTACAACTAGAAAAACGATACAAGATATCTAGTAAAGCTAACTTAAAGGAACATACTCAGACCCTGCTGCTCATTTAACTTACTAAGGCTAAGGAGAAAGCTATGGCTATTCCTAGAGCCGAGTTATTAGTTGCAAAAGACAAATAAAATTGTACATGATTCCGGGACCTACATTCCCCTAACGGGAAAAGCCATCCCTGTTATGGTGCCCATAGACGGTCCGTTCCCGGACCATCCGTTCTGTACTATGAGATGCGCGCTCCCGCGCATCTCATCGTACGGTACAAAAAGTATGTGCTGCACATACTTTTTGTACTAGGTACACATTGCATCGGATTACAGTGCATGCACAAGGCATGCACTAGGGATGCGATCCGATGCAATGCGTGCTAACTAAGTGCCGAACGGATCCGTTAAACGGACCGTGTATGGGCACCTTCAGACATACCTTATCTTGTCATTCGAAATATGTAGTTTACCAGATTTTATGCCCTTGTGGCTTAAGTTATTCGGTAAAACCGAGAGATCATTCAAAGAAAGGATGGCAGCCCATCGATCTGCCATCTCTATTGCTTGGAAAAAGGGCGTTAGTGAACAACCCGTAGCTCGCCATTTCTTGGCAGCTAAACACAATATGTCAGCGATTAAATACAGGATGATTGACCACATTGGGCCCTCTCTACGAGGGGGGGATCGTGGTCTACAATTGTTGCAATGTGAGTCCAAGTGGATAATAAAACTAGAGACAGTTACCCCTACTGAAACGAGAGTATGGGTTTAAAACTTTGCTTCCTTGATCGTTTAATACAGTAATATCCCTTATACTATGTGCCGGATAATTTGTGTCTGAACTATGGTATATACAACATATTTAAGTACTATTTGCTGTGTTACATGTTATTTGTGGTTTGTATTTTTGTTATAGGTGGTTTGGTTATTTTGTAATTTTTATGTGTAGTTACGTGGAGAGCGTGACATCATCTGGAGTCGTCTCTGTGCCGGGTGTGTGCGCCGGCTGTGAGGCGGGGTCTGTGCTATTTAAGCGTGCTGTTTGTATGTATCAGTAGCCTGACGATAATACTTAATTGAAACGTTGCCAACGATTGCTACAATAAAGAAATATTTTTCAAGCGACTGGAGTGCTACACATCTGTTGGAGTGTATGAGCAAGTATTGCTGTGGCACCCATCCAAGTATGGTATATTCAGTGGCTGTGCTGGATCATCTGGAAGTGTGTGTATATATATATATTTATATATATATATATATATACTGTATATATATATATATATATATATATATATATATATATTATACACAGTGTTATTGGACTCAGGAAATGCAGTGATAGGTGCCAAAGCTTAAGGGGTGTGGCCATTCACCAGACAGGATGTGGGTATCAAAAACATGGGGGACATGGCCAACCTTTAGAGAGGACATGTGAGGGTGACATATGGCTATGTCAGGACCACCCATTTTGATTGGCTGGAGGGCTAATTTTGGCATAACTTCCACAGAAATGGCCCCGATCAGAGAGGCAGACAAAATGTCACCAAGTATGTTCTGTATATGAAATGTCTTTGTTTATGCAGCACGTAGTGATATTGTGAATGTTACCTGGAAACAAATGGGAGAATTCTGCTCTGTTCCTCCTGGGGGTCACCAGGGAACTTTCCCTTCACTTTATGTACAAGGGGGAAATAATTCATAGTGGACGGATAAATAAATACGTGTGGCTGAGATTTATCTAACTCTTGTAGTAATTAATCTCTAAAGAGCATTTTCTGCTATAAAGGTACTTATAAGAAGTAAGAATGGAATGAGAGAGAGAGAACTCGCTCTGAGGTATTGAGTATTTAAATGTACATTTGTATATATATAACGTAAGGCTTATACATACATCTTATGTAACAGATATAAAAGGAAGCAAATGGCAGGTACAGTAATGTGATGCAGTAACGGGGTTGGTTTCTTATTGCCAGACAGCCTCATACACTGCACATTGCATACACAGAACACAGAGCTAAGGTTTAAGGAACTGTCTGCATTGTCCACATGTTCTGCACTGCAGTTATTGCCTATATACCCCATGGGCTGATTATGGCGTTAGAAAGCAAGTTACTTTGTATCTAGAACATACCGTACCTGTAGCAGTTGCAATGCGATGTGTGCAAATACTTTTAATATTTTGCATGCAGAGAAAATAACATGTTCTGCACCTTTCCCATCTGGTATGTTGGTGTCTTGACAAAGGGCCAAATCAGCTCAAAACATTAACTAGCATGTGCAATACAGTATGGCATTGTGGGTAATTTTTCACCAACATTCCATATTGAAGATGCCTAGTGACTGCGCTCCCATCAATTATCATGTTATGGCACACAAGATACCTTTATTTATTTACCAATAAATGCCAAACTGTGTCTCTGTATCCTGGCATTGTTATGCATGTGACTTTAGATATAATTGTGTTATTGTTGTGTATGTGACTTTAGATATAATTCTACTGTCCAAGTAAATGTCTCGTATTTTATTTCACTTACAGAAACATTTAACATTGGTATTCCTGTTCTAAGTCACACATTGATACATTTCATTAACCTTTTTATATATTAAATAGATATTTCCAAAAGACTAGGAGTAAATTTACTAAGATGGGAGGAGTATAATTGAACTTGGGAAGATGCCCATAGAATATGTGCCCTAGACCAGGGGTTCTCAAACTTGATCCTCGGGACCCCTAACAGTTCACGTTTTCATGGTCATCCAGCAGGTGCATTCATTACTCATTAACACATTTTAAAAGAGCCGCAGGTGGAGCTAATTATTTAACTTGTTATTATGTAAGGAGACCTGCAAAACGTGCACTTTGTGGGGTCCTGAGGACTGAGTTTGAGAACCTGTTCCCAGCCTAGACAAAGCAACGAGTGCTGCCTATGTACGTTTCGCATCAACAGTCTGATGTGAAACGTACGTTGGTGTTTCCTGAGGAATCTGTTAATATAAACTACTGTATTGATATCATTTTTTTTATGCCTAAATTGTCTATCTAGATTTAATGGGGGAACTCATCTATAACATTACTATCTATGCTATTAAATCAGTAATGTCAGTTGGCATATACTGTAAGGACCCAATACACACCAGCGATATGCACGTATCTGAAATATAAGTATCCACTGATTATAATAAAACTCTATAGTTAGTGATTTATTAGGAATTGAATACAAATTACATTTATTGATCAAAAAAACACAATTTTAATAATTATTTAATTAATATTATCAAAATGAATGATTGAGATCTACTGTAAACTGGAACCTGATTTTTTTTTTCAGGATTTGAAAACTTGCATAAACTTTGCAGAATCAACCTGAGGTACACAATGGTTCTATATTACACCTGTGAATATGGATTAGTTTAAAGGATACTTTATGACAATAAGTTCAGATGATATTTGTTATCACAGCATAATACGGCTTCAAATGTTGAAAATAAATAGTCTTTTGGAAATATATAAACTTACGGCCATTCAGACATGATCGCTGGGCTGATCATTTTTGGAGCCCTGTGACCAGGTATACACCACCCACCAGAGTGAAATCCCATCCTGTGCCATCCTGTGAACTGGTTAGCAGGGATTGCGAAAACTAGCTGGATCATTGAACAGGTGCAAATCCATTTGCAAGCCGATTACCATCGAATGATTTTTTCCATAGCCCAGGACTTATTTGCCGGCTGCGATTTAAAGGGGCTGATCATGCACCGAGCTAACATCGCACAACTTCCCCTAAAACACTTGGGAACACCTGTGTTTTCCATGACACTCCCAGAATACTGCCTGTTACCAACCCGAGCTGATTCCTCTCACTAAATTTGTGAACAGCCGGCGATCAATAAAGTAGCGGGATTTTAATGCACGACGGCATAACGCATGCGTACTAATGGGCTATTTGCATGTGCAGTCTATTGATAGTCACTGGCGCTAAAAATTCACAGCTGTGCGATCAGGTCTGATATAGGCCCAGAGTGTTTATAACACATATCAGTATATAGAATCATCAATGTGTGACTGCGAAAAGGATTGACAACTCAAAAGGCTTCTGTAAGTGAAATAAAATAAGGTATATCTAGGGCAAGATTTACTAAGCTGCTGTGTTCCAGCTGAGTCAAAACTCGTCTGATCAGATGTGTATTGTTTGAGAAAAAGCAGCTTATTTACAAGGCTGCCTTGTGCTCAGGACGCACATTCTCCAGTAGTGAAGTGATTTGTGTTGGGCTGCTGAAGAGGAAGCACACGCGAATCAGTCAGATCCATGCAGAGCTTCAGTATGTACCCATACCTCCCAGCATGACCCCTGTCCATGAGGGACAGAGTGCTCCGGTCCAGGGCCTGCCTGTTAATATGTAATTACTATTGCCTGTGTTGAAATGCCTTTCTTAGAATTTACCTGTTCAAAACAGTAAGTACAGGAATAGAGCATTGTGGGTGGGATTCTCTTATATCTGCGCCCCCCCCCGTCCGCCGCACATTGCCGGATACCGCTGACATAATTATCGCACATGCTCTAACATATGCAATAATTATGGCAAAGGAAACTCTTGCGTTAAGAGCTGTCCTTTGCGGTGAGCCAGTAATGCGCAGCGGGTCCAGGTGGCTCCACCCTCTCTCCCTTACCCGGCCTATGGTGCTGCTGCTGCGGGTAGGGGGCTCTCCTCCTCCTCCCAGCACCTTTCAGAGGATTTTCAGTGCAGGGAGGAGGAGGTCTCAGGTCCGGGCAGCACAGCGCTGTGCTGCCCGGATATAGGTGAAAAGGTGTTGGCGGGGGTTTGTGTGGGGTGGCAGGGGTCCATTCTGGGCAGCGGTGGGTCATGTAAAAGCCCATAAGCTTCTATGGGGCATCACCAACTTTTTCTGGAAATGCGCCCCGTCGCGGTAACCCAGCGTGGGGACTTTATAGCATCCCACAATGCAGTAAAAACCCAGATAACGGGGTTTTACGGCATTTTTAGTTGAGAGAATCCCGCCCTGTGTCCCTCCTGGAGAGGGTCGTGTTGGGAGGTATGGATTCCCCTACTAAGCATATCAAACTTTGGGCTCTTGGTCCAGTCCTAGTTTCAAAAACACTGAGGAAAAAAGATACAGTGGTCCCACATATCTTTTAAACCAGCACCAGGCTCCACTAGTCAGAAAAGTAATGCCACAGCTGGGGGGACATGTTTTTAGTGGTCCCTGGTTGGGGTCACTGGGGAGTGGGGACTCCCCAAATAAAGGGTCCCCCCCTCCACGGCACCCAAGTGCCAGGGCTGAAACCTGGAGCTATTCCCAGTAATTGTAGTTCCACCTGTAATACAAATATTCAAATAAATACACAAATACACTTTGAAAGTAAAACTTTAAAATACATCCATTCATACTTACACACTTACATACATATACTAGCCTAAATTCCAAAATAGCCCTTCACTCCCTTTGTTCAGTAGATATATATGCTACATGTAAATTAACAATGAATACTCGCCCATTTTCAGTATAGATCGTGTCCTCTTAGGCAGGGGCAAACGCAGGATTTTCAGAAGGGGGTTTCCAGAGGGGCGGAGCAAAGTACGGAGATGGACACTTAGGTGACCCAGTATATGTTTTGATGTCCCGCGGGTGGTAGGGGGTATTATATCAACCGCTCAGCATGTAGGGCCTGGATCAGTAATTTCCACTAATTACCCCTTTACTGCACAGATGGTGGGAGATGAGGTTGGAGAAGGGGGCATTGGGCTGAATGAAGGGGCCCTGATACATAACTTCCAGGGTGGTAGGGGATGTTTAATATGCAGAGGAGGGGTGTATAGTGGAGTGGGCTTATTATTCATAATTTTTTGGTGGGAGGACAACTTGCTTGACTGCAGATATCTCCAGTTCCCGGAAATAGATTTATTAGATTTTAACAGAATTAAAAACTAGAGAATTCCACCTACCAAATGGTACTGGGGATGAGGGGATCAGAGATCAGGAGGCAGAGCAATCTGCCAACGAGTATATAAAACTACATACCAGGTGTGTGGAGCTGGAGCAGTAACCAGCTGCTTGAAGGCTGATATCTCTGGTTCTGGGAACAGTAGAGACAAGCTTCTAGTGTCCTTCAAAGGGGGAGAGTCACAGATTTTGGAATATATCCTCAGAAAAACTCTATGTCAGACAGAACCTGAAATATCTGACTGGGAACAGCAATTAACAGGCTTGGATGGGGATCACTGCTTAGAAGTCAGATATCTCCGGTTCCCAAGGTCCGATTTTAAAAATTCTTATACTCTTGGAAAGAGGGGACCCTCAGCTTTCAGACAATGGCCCTTAGACTCCTGGGGGGGTTTCTGGGTACTCGGAAACCCCCCCTGCGTGCGCTACTGTTAGGTACCTGTAAGCATCCAAGGGGTTAAAATAAAAACACACAGTACCCAAACCAGTCGGACAGAGGAGTAGCTTGTGTTCCCATGCTGCTCATCCACCCAATTGACAGGTATCCCACTTTCATTAATAGGAATCCCCTTAGTCAATTACGTTAGAGTTCCAGAGGATGATGATTGGTCAGTGATTGGCTCTCCGGGTCCCATAGAACTCAATGTTATAAAAATAGCATTGAGTTTTATGATGGGAACTTCTAAGTGAGGCTGACCGGAAAAGTTTATTGAAGCTAACTACAAGGGTGACGCCTATTAACCTTATTTAACACAATAATTATTCTATTTTTCTGTACAAAAAGCTTTCAAAGAGGCACCCACCGCCCAGGGATGCCAGGGATAGACTTTTTTTTTACTCTTTCTTTTACTTTTACGTACTAAAGCACTACACTGATCATTGCATGCTTCTGAAAACTTGGCTGCCTGAAGGTAGTATATTTCACATCGAATTTTGAGCATGGGAGTTTATTAATAAAAAAATTTCTCTGTAGAGAATATTAAGCCTTTTTTTTTTATTATTATCATTACAATAATAACAGCAGCCTCAGGGCCAGGGATGGAACTAGATATTTGTAGGCCCAAAAGCAATAGTTTGCTAGGGCCCTTATGTACCAGCTAATGGAGATAAGTGTATAAACAACATATTACTTACAGAGTAAAGGTGGGCCCCCTCCATCTCTGGGCCCCATAGCAGCTGCACCCCTTGCGTCTATAGTAGTTAAGCCATTGCTCAGGTCCTAATTCCCACCTGATCGCTCATCTTCAAAGTTGCAGATGACTGCGAGTGGTTAGTCGCCACCCTGACAGAAAGAAAACCCGCCCTGTATAAATTTGAAAGTTAATTATGAAAATACTGATGTTCGCTGTCCTGTAGCAAATCCGTACTCCATTCCCAAAACATTGAATGATCTTTCCAGTCTATGCAAATGTGTCTGACTCTTTTACAATTCTGTGACAGAATCAAAGTGATTGAGGCTGGCTCTGACGTCACAACCCCTCCCTTAAAACACTTGTGCATGCCTGCCTTATTTCAGGCACTCCAAGAACATGGCAGGTTTCCGCCCACAATTGGCAACTTCCAGTCAGTCCGACTGTGAGGTAGGGATGGCCATCGACCATCGATGATTCAAAATCATCGATGGTTCATGGCCGATGTCGAATATTTTTGCCATCGATGGGGGAGAACCAGATGGTTTCCCTCCATCGATGGAATAGCAAAACGATGTTTTGCTTTTTAATTTTTTTCAAAGTGCAGGAACAGGGAGCATAGCTCCGCCCCCCGACACCTGCGAAGCCCCGCCCCCGTGTTTTGATTGGCCCACAGGCCAATCAAACAAACACAATGGCTGACCATCGATATGTAAAAATATCGATGGTCAGCCATTGCATAGTTTAGTACTATCGATGGCCAGTTGCAGAATTGCCATCGATGGCAACCATCGATGGCAATGGCAACGATGGCCATCCCTACTGTGAGGGTATTGCGATTAGATCCATTCGCTGTTTTGGCTTTCACTTTGATCCTTATGTATGCGCAGTCAATCCATAATCAGAGTGTTTCCAAATTCACACATCAGCAAACTTTGAATAATCCCCTCACCCGGGATTTGGTCACGGGTTCATCCCGGGAGCGACCCGTCATTTGCAATGTTAGTTCCCCATAGTGACCTGGGTCACTGATGCCATGAATGGGGCAGAATAAAGTGGCACCATCGGGACGGTGGAGGAGACAGCATATGGGCGGATGTTGTTTCCAATGATGCCTCCTCCATAGTGTGAACAGGTCCTGGATCACTCAACCCGGGTTACCCGTTCCCACTGCGCAGCAACCCAAGTCAAACTCGGGGATAACCCTTCTTTAAACCCGGGTCGGAATGCCAGGTTGCTGGAACATGGGAAATTTAAAAAGGCCCTTTCACACCGCACAGAGACCAGGATCGCCCCAGCAACAATCTGGGTCCGACCCGGGTTATTTTTGCAATGTGAAAGGGGTATTAGAGATGTGTGGTTCAGTTCCACATAAATCTGAATCCACACAAATTTTGTGTATCTGTACCAAGCCAAAACCCGGTCCAGTTCTCATGAAGAGATCCGATCTGAACCTGGTTCAAAAGTAAAAAAAATAAGATTTTAAGTCTTTTTTAAGCAATTTTTAAAACATCCTGATCGAAAACAAAAACACGAGGATAAATTTAAAACTAGAACTAAAACCTAAGAATCAACACTCATACTCCTTTCACATTGCAAAAATAACAATGTGAAAGGGCGTTTTTGAATTTCCCGGGTCCAGCAATCCGGCATTCCGACCTGGGTTAAAAGAAGGCTTAATCCCGGGTCCAGTTCACACTAATGTTTTGCCATGATTTTCCATAACCCATTCACATGGATTTTCCAACACAACATCTACATATTGTCCATAAAAATGTAATAACATCCCGACACTCTCTCTTATTGTTAGGAGCCATTATTAATGGCTCATTTCTGTCTTGTCTGTTCTGTTATTTTCAGACTTTGGTATTTTACTCTCCGGTGTGGGTCTGTGCCATTGTGGCTCAATCTCCTGTGAACTTAATTATTCACAAGCCTGAACTCATTATCCCTGCTAGGATTTGGGCTGATTTGTTCACAAGTGTCTTAAGGCATTCTGGTCAGCACTACCCTGCCAGTTAGAGTTCCTAGTTATTAGTGCAATTTGTTTGTCTAGGGTCCTGCTCCAGAGTGTTCCCGGTCCCAGTCCTTGTATCCAGTGTCCCATGCCCAGCTCTGCTTGTGCTACAGTGTCCGTGGTCCTGGTCCCAGTCAGCAGTCCTGTCTGCCTGCGCTGCAGCCTCCTGAGATCTGTATGCTGTAATACCATCATTACAGATAAATCAGGGGCTTCTCCCTGCAGCTGCTTCTTTTATTATTATATTGTACAGTGCCATCTCTGCATTGTTGCAGCAGCTCACACTGGGGGTCTGGTTGCACTCTAGGGGCCATTCCTTCCTTGTGCAGTAGTCTGGACTTGTATTTGTTATTTACCACCTTAGTTGCACACACATTTTTGTAGACTCTGGGGGTACACCATCCTGTGTGTCTCTTTAGTCAGCTTTCCTCTTGCACTCTCCACGTCTTGGCGGACACGTTGTCTCACATAAGGCCTGGTGGCATCGGGGATGGAGCCGGCATATCCAGCTCCTTCGAATGCGGTTGTTATAGTTGAAGACTAGCACTGCACATGTCCGTCAACCATGAGGAGAGGCAACAGAGTTAGGGGTCCAGGGTTGGTGGTACTCCAGAGTCCTAACACTTACACAGTACAGAGGTCATTATCATTTGTCAGATTGCCAAGGCCTTGAATGTCTACTGGTCATAACTTAAGCCTGTAGCTATTAATTTTACAGTAATATCCTTCCTGGTTGGTGTTGTCATCTCTCTTTATCTTCCTTCTCAGAGTGGTTCAAAACTCAACAATAAATAGATCAACAATAGGTGAGGATTCTCAAACTTTGTTCAGTTGATCATATTGGTCCAGATATCGAGCTAAGGGCTCCCAGGATCAGGATTGTGACCACTTAGGGGTTTACTGCCTGCCCTTATACTTACTGTAGTTTAATGGAAAGGAGAAAATCGGGCACCACAACAGTGCCCACAAAACTCCAAGCCATGATGAAAACAATCTATGTGTCATCAGATACATTGTATATTCTATGTGATGCGCGAAAACTGCAATCTATAATGCAAGTAACATCAGAGCCAATTCCAGCGATAACACAACTCACAAAAATTGCAGTTGCAACTTTGCTGTAAACTTTGATAAGAGTTGATATACACACACTTATACATCTACCAAGCTTAGCTGATATAAAGCCGCATATGAGGGCTCAGGAAAGAGAGCTAAGGGAAATTTCAGGATAGCATATATTCTCTGCACATGTGCCAGATACATATTGGAGGGGTTGCTCAACGATGAAAGTTTCCACTCATATTTGGTGCAGTTTTCTCAAACTATTCCCCACCTAGAAAGCGGTCTACCATCTATTGGCCACACATCTGAAATGATAGCATTCCAAAATAGAATTTTCCCCGAGTTCCTTTAGCAAAGTATGGGAGCCCTGGGTTTCACACTTGAATAGTTATATAGTAGTTAAATAGTAGTTAGACAGTAGTTTAGATTGAAAAAAGACTTACAGTACATCCATCAAGTTAGATGTTTTTATCTAATAAATGATTGTCTAGCATTGATTTAAATGAAATTGTTGTATCTGTTAACACCACCTCACATGGAAGAGAGTTTGATCATTTTACTGCCCTGACTGTAAAAAAATCCCAGTGGCGTAACTGGCACATAGTTCTGCCTGGTATTGTAGGACTCGGAGCTTGGAGTCGGGGTAGGGTCAGCTCAGCTGTGTGGGGAGTGGAGACTAGTGGTCATTGAGCTGTCCTCTTCTTTTGCCGGGTGCTCGCTGAGATAATGTTGCAGGAGGGCGCCCGGCAGCTCCCTCTTAAGAGGAGCGGTCTCATGTACCAGATGGCTGCTGGCCCGCTGGCAGTCACCCGTGCATGGATCCGGGACCCTGCAGAGATCACAGGATGCCACACTCACTCAGGAACAGGTAACTGGGTAGGGTGGAGAGGTGGGCGACCCGGTACCTAGAGGTGCTGCGCTACCTACAGTAGTTCTTGTTCAGCAACCTCACCCCCCCCCACCGCATTCACCTGCATGACATTTTCTCTCACTTTTGCCGATCTGACACCCTCTGTCTCCTTGATTCCTTCTCTCACCCCCTTCTCACCCCTTTTTCCCTGACACCCTGTGTCTCTCTCTCTTTCTTATTCATTCTTTTTCCAGGAAACACTCTTTCCCTCTGACCCCCTCTGTTTCCTCTCCTAAACACCCTCTTCGTCATTATCCTGTCCCCTAATTGTAGTGACTGACAACCGTATGGGGGGGCCCTAATCAAAAGATTGCAATGGGGCCCACATAGCTGTAGTTATGCCCCTGATAAAGCCCTTCCTTCTAAGTGTTCTAAACCTTCTCTCCTCCAGTCTAAGTGCAGTCCCGCTTCTCTCCCCCAGTCTAAGTGCAGGCCCGCTTCTCTCCCACAGTCTAAGTGCAGGCCCGCTTCTCTCCTCCAGTCTAAGTGTTCTAAACCTTCTCTCCTCAAGTCTGCATGCCCTCATGTCCTAATATCTGATTTTAAAATAAATAGGCTGCCTGACAGATCATTGTTATTGCCCTAAATATATCTCTACATGTTAAGCATGTCACCCGTTTGGCGTCTCTTTTCTAGCAAAAACATTCCCAATTTGGCTAGTCTGTCTTCATAGCCTAAGGTCTCCATCCCTTTTATTAGTTTGGTTGCCCTTCTCTGGACTTTTTCCAGTTCTATGATGTGTTTTTTGTAGTGTGGAGCCCAGAGTTGAACTACAAATTTTAGATGAGGTCTAACAATTACCTTGTTCATTGGTAAGATTACATTTATCGTCCCTGGATTCCATGCCGATTTATATATAGGGTCATATCTTATTTCCCTTATTAACTGCTACCTGACATTGAGCACTGCATCCCAGTTTATTGTCAATATGTTCTCCTAGGTCCTTTTGCAATTCTTATTTACCCAATTCTACACTGTTTAAATTATATGTAACATATTGGTTGTGCCTCCCGCGATGCAAAAACTTACATTGAACTGCATTTTCCATTTTCTGCTCACTTATCTAGGTTATTTAAATACATTTGTAAACATGGAGATATCCTTATCTGTACTAATCACCCGATACAGTTCTGAGTCATCCACAAAGATGGATAAGTTGCTGAGTACTGTATTCCCTCCTCTATATCATTAATGAACAAGTTAAATAGAAGAGGCCCAAGCACGGATTCCTGTGGTACCCCATTTAGTACTGGTATCCAACAGGAAAATTCTCCGTTAACCACCACTCTCTCTCTCTATCTAGCAGCCATCATCTCACCCAGCTACATATTTTTACCCCTAGTCCCGCCCCCTCCATTTTGTTGATCAAGCTCTTGTGTGGTACGGTATCGAAGGGCTTTGCAAAACCCAGGTAGACTATGACTACTGCATTCCCAATATCTAAGTTCTTGCTGACCTCATTGTAAAAGCTTATCAGGTGGATTCGGCACAAGTGATTTTTAAAAATTCATGCTAGTTTCCCATGATTATATTATGCTTCTCCAGGTAGTGCTGGATCTTATCTCTTAAAATTCCCTCAAAAAATTTCCCCATGATTGATGTTAAGCTTACCGGTTTAAAGTTCACTATGGTGTCTGGACTCAATTCTCTTTATAGCCTCCATAGACAACCACCAATTCCATTTATTGTTGTGTTCTTGGGCACCTAGCCACCTGCCATGCTGCTCTCCTTTCTCCAACTTTCCTTGTACAATTTTGAAATGAATGACTAGGTTGGTTTACGTGGATCTGTCAAATGTTTAAATATTTTTTTAGTAGTCTATTAAAGACGAAAATCTTAAAAAAAAACATAAATACTATTAATTATATAAACATTTGAGGAATCTGTAATATAATCTGTGCCATTTTCAATGTAATAAATTCAAATAGAATTCTAAAGCAACACAATATGTACTTTGTCATCTACAGGTGCGTAACTTCTGAAAGTATATTGTAACATGGAGAATGGAAACCAAACCTTATTTAATGAAATAATCCTGACTGGATTTTCTCAGGACTTGAAGACTCGGATATTACTGTTTGTTATGTTCTTATTGTCGTACACGTTGATCATTTTGGGGAATGGTTTTCTGATATGTACTATTATCCTCAGCCCTCAGTTGCACACCCCTATGTACTATTTCCTCTGCAATTTATCCTTCCTGGATTTATTTTATGCATCCAGCTCTCTTCCAAAGATGTTATTTGAGGTATTTTCTAAGAGAGTTAGAATTTCCATCATCAGGTGCCTGGTGCAGATGAACACTGCTCTGTTCCTAGGAAGTACTGAGGATATACTACTGGCAGTGATGGCGTATGACCGGTATATCGCCATACGCTTCCCTTTACATTATACCGTATACATGAATTGGAGGACATGTCACATCATTACAGTAGTTATGTGGTCAGGATGTTTAATCTCATCAACTATCCCCAACTTCAAGCCTCTTGTGTTCTGTAGAACAAACATATTGGACCACTTTGTCTGTGAGCTATTGGCCCTTCTAGAGCTGGCATGTGGTGACCTCAGCTTTCATAAATTAACTATATTTGTTGTAAGTTTATTTACACTATTATCACCATTTATTTTCATTGTGGTGTCCTACATCTGTATCATTATATCCATATTAAAGATCCACTCAGCCGGTGGGAGGTCTAAAGCTTTTTCTACGTGTGCTTCCCACCTGACCGTGGTGTGTATATTCTATGGGACCAGTATGACCATGTACATGGGACAAACGAAGACTTCTTCATCCAACCAGAAGTATATTTCTCTTATTTATGGTGTTATGACCCCAGTGGTAAATCCTTTGATCTACAGCCTGAGGAACAATGAGGTGAGAAAGGCATTTCCAAAAATATTGACCAAGTGTTCTGCGTTGTAGACAGAATAAATATTTCAGCTGCGGCTTGAAGCCATACGGTATGGAGAAGTGGTGGGCTAGATAGGGAAATAAGACATTTACTAAACACAGATCCTTCATCTGTCATTGAGCACTAACTTCATCAGGACATTTTATACCTGACATGTAAATATTTGGGAGAGCAAAAATGTAAATGAATGGATACTAATTATTATTATTATTATTATTATTATTATTATTATTATTATTATTATGATCCTTTATTTATTTGGTGCAACAAGGGATCTGAAGCATCCAATTACAGAGTACAAAAACAAATGAGTAAAACAAGAATTAGTGACTTACAGTTGAAGACAATAAAGGACAAGTACAGGGTATATAAACATAAATGCATCAATAGACGATACCGAAGTAAGTAGCAGGATTTAATGACATTAAAAATGGTTTAAGAAAGAACTGAGGGAAGAGAGCCCTGCTCATCAGAGCTGACATTTTAAATGGCAGGAAGACAGACAGGGATGACACCGATGGAGTAGACAGTGGGAATGGAGCAGAGGGTTAGGATAAGAGAGATGAGATGGGTTTGGGGAAGAATGGGGTCTTGAGAGCTAAGTCTTGTAGGGAGATGGAGAGTCTGAAGGAGACAGGTATAGAATTCCAAAGATAGGGAGAAGCTTCTGAGAAATCTTGGAGACAGGAGTGGGAGGAGGTAATCAAGTGACAGGATAGGTGGAGGCATTAACGGAGATGTAAAAGGGAGAAGTGGTTGAGGTCTTTGTAAGTGAGAGTGAGAAGCTTGAATTGGATATTGAAAGGGAAGGAAAGAAAGTGAAAGGTTAGTTTTGACTCAATACAAAACATAGACCCTTATTCAGCTCTGATCGCAGTACAAATTTTTTCGGAAAATGGGCAAAACCATGTGCACTGCAGGTGGGGCAGATGTAACATGTATTGCAGCAAAGTGATATCACCATTAGAACATTTGGTACCACTGCGACTTTGATTGAGCCCCTATTACACAGTGAATGATTGAGGTGGAAATTTTAAATTTCCCAGGTGGCTGCTCTTCTGTTCAACCACCAAGCGGGAGTCTGATCAGCGACATGGCAGACCCTACCCATGGAGGGTTCCTTCTTCCTATTTTCTTCTTGTTTTTCTTTATTTTTTTCTGCTTCTTTCTTTGGGCTAACTGGTTTTGGGCTGGTTGTCTTTAGAACATGGTGATTCCAAGGTGTATTATCTTTTTTTTTTTTGCCGTTCCAAGAATGATTACTAGTTGCTTTCAATGTTGAGATCATACAACTGTATCATACACAAGAAATATTAAGTACACAGTAAGTGCTTTGAAAGTCATAAAATTGGACACAAAGCTTTTGAATTCAAACTGAAAGATGTGAATGCTACATGGAAAAAGAAGTCTAAATATAAAATCAGTCAGCTTTGAGCATTCCAACGTATAAGCGTCAGTCACCTTTCTTTCTGTATGTCTCTCAACACATCTCATTTATGTTAATGTTTAGAAAGTATACATACTTTAACCACAGATGTAAATTTTGACCTATATACAGTATACTGTAAGTCAATTACGAAACTTTAAGGAGATCTATCTATTTTATTTGCATTATATTTTATTTATCATTGCATGTCATATCTGGTATGCTTACTATGTATGTGAACATTGCTAAATCATTTTCTTTTATATAATATATTTTTATTCAACTTTTGACATATAGTTTACAATACAAGAGTTTCAAGTAATACAAACAATAAAGGGATAATGTCTTTCCAAATATTACAAAGTACACTGTGACTATTCAAAATCTAGAACAAGAGGATCGCTCTTCAAGTTCCTAAATCCAACATTTTTTTCTATTTTTTTCTTTTAAAGCTAAAATTGCGGAAAGACACCAGTCTTAACCCTATTCTATATGTTTTTAGACATGTTCCCCAAAATTGTCCAAATCTTTACAAACATATTTACTCTTATTTAACATTTTTAATTATAACGGTGTGAATAAAAAAAAAAAAAAAAAACAACAAAGAGAGGAAAGGTGAAGAAAAAAAAAAACGATAACAATAATATACATATATATATATATATATATATTTATACAGGGTCGCCGAGAGGCAGGGGGGTCGGGTACATTTTACCTGGGCCCAGGCCTGTCAGGGGGCCCGGGTCCGGGGATACACAGACACATTCCTCTTTTTAAACCTTTTTAGAGCAGCGGTGTTGCGGGGGCCCCCGCCGGGGGGGGGGGTGTTGGGCGGCAGATTGCCGGGCGCCGGGGAGAGCGGGTCAGGACGGAGCGGCAGCCTGTGTCACTCTCACTCACTGTGACTGCAGTCTGCAGACAGTGTCAGTGGTAGAGGCCGGCGTCCACCGCTGCGGAGCGTCTGTAGAGACAATCTCACAAGATGATGCTTTCATTATCTCGCGAGTCTGTGTCTGGAGAGTGCAGCAGCTTGCCTGCCTTGCACAGCACATGCCTTGAGAGGGGAAAGTCAGGATGGGGACGGTGCGGTGGAGAGGCTGGAACCTCTCCGAGTCCTGCCCTGTAAGTTCATTTTTTTTCTGCCCTGTTTGGCTTATTAGTTAATTCTTCTCCCTTTATACAGTGTATATATGTGTGTGTGTGTGTGTATGTGTGTGTGTATATATATATAACCTTCCACAGGGCGGCACTTCCCAATAAGTCACAAAGACAACGGTCTTGTTAATGACGTTTCGAGGACTTTAATATCCTCTTCATCAGATTACATTACAACGTCATTAACAAGACCGTTGTCTTTGTGACTTATTGGGAAGTGCCGCCCTGTGGAAGGTTGTATTTGCTGCCGGGATTCTGGCATCTGGCTGGGCACCCTTAAAGTATTCGCTGGACAGGTGGTGTGCTGCTCCAATTGTTGTATTTATATATATATATATATATATACATACACACACACATACATATATGTATATGTAGAGATGCTTGTCCATGTAAATTCACAGACACCAGTCACTGCCTGTTAGATGAAGATACAAGTTTTTACTTGATATTACACAGATATACATACTGTTACATCAGTGTAAAAAAATATAGTGGGATAAAGTCCGTAGTTAATAAGAACCAGCCATGATTTCTCCAGCGCACAGTAGGAAGTTAGGGCACACTCAAGTTAGTTCCGCTGCTACTGCCAGTATTGTAATTTAGGGGGTTAAGACTTAGCGTTCACACAGCCCATGTCATCACCACGGCCGTGTCACAGTGTGTGATGTAACGTGTAATGGGCATCATGGTTTGTCATGTAACATGTAATGGGCATCACAGTGTGTGACATAACATGTAATGGGCATCACATTGTGTGTGTGATGTAATGTGTTATGGGCATCATGGTGTGTGATGTAAAGTGTAATGGGCATCACTGTGTGTGTGTGCACAATGTGTAATGGGCATTACGGAATGTGATGTAATATATAATAGGTATTATGGTGTGTGGCATGTGTAATGGGCATTACGGTGTGTGGCATAATGTGTAATTGGCATTATGGCATGTGGTATAATATGTAATGGGTTTGTGACATAATAGGCATTACAGTGGAAATATTTGGTGCGCCTTTGGTGCGCACATTCCCTTGTTTTAGTTTGTCTGACATTACACTTTCATCTCGGCTCCTAGATTTAAAAAAATTGTCGAGTCCTGGCATGTGTAATGGGCATCACATTGTGTGGCACAATGTGTAATGGGCATTGCGGTGTGGCTTAACGTGTAATGGGCATCACGGTTTGTGGTATAACATTTAAGGGGTATTACGATGTGCAAAATCAATAATAGAATGGAAGGAAAGGTTAAAAAAACATAAGGCAGGTCAAGGGGCGGGGCTGTGGTGGATCAAGGGGTGGGGCTGGGGCGTGTCAAGGGGCGGACCACTGTCCGTGAATCTCTCAACACAAAGGTGGTAACCCTACATACCCCCCATGGGGGCCCTGGAAAGTTAATGTATCGGGCCCAAGATTTCTCTTGGCAGCCCTGTATATATACATACATACATACATACACATATATACATATATACATACCTACATATGCACATACTTATTTATATTTGCCCGGGGGGAATTAGAAATGTCTTCTTTTTTTTTTAATTACCGTAGAAATGTTCTCAAATGAAATGAAATTACCGTAGAAATGTAGAAATGTGTATTATCTTTCTAATACAGGGCCTTATTCTAGTTCACTCTTAGAGGCAAATTTCTTCTCAAATGGACAAAACCATGTGCCCTGCGGGGGGGGGGGGGGGGGGGCAGATGTAACATGTGCAGATAGAGTTAGATTTGTGTGGGGGTTTTCTTCAAAGTGAGATATATATTGCAGTGTAAAAATAAAGCAGTCAGTATTTTCCCTGCACAGAAACAAAATAACTCACCCAAATCTAATTCTATCTGCACCTGTTACATCTGCCCCCTGTAGTGAACATGGTTTTGTCCATCTGAGAAGGAATTTGCCTCTAAGAGTGTACTAGAATAAGGCCCATAGTGCCATTCCCACATCTCTCCAGCTGTCTGTATAGATGTGTGACTGCATTTTGTCATTATTGGAAATTTGGGGATTTCCTTGCTGACCCTCTCCCCCCACCTCCTTGTTTTCCAATAACAAAAAAAGTATCAGAAGTCCAGGGCTGATTTTTTCAAATTAAGCATTTAATGAATTCATATACAAATACTCATTGAAATCACAATGGTAAGAGTACTCACTGAGATTCCAATGGTAAGGGTACCCACTGATTTTTACCAACGGTAAGGGTACTCACCGATATCCCAATGGTAAGGATATGCATTTAATTATATCCCATTTGTAAGGATACTTACTGATATCCCAACGGTAAGTAAACTCACTGAAAATACCAATGGATATCCCAGATTCACGGATATCCCAACGGTAAGAATACTCACTGTAATCACAATGGTAAGGATACTTACTCACTTATATCCCATTGGTAAGGATTCTCACTGTGATCCCAATGGTAAGGATATTCACTGATATAAAAATGGCAAGGATACTTACTGAGATCACAATGGTAAGTAAACTCACTAAAATACCAATCATAAGGATATTCATTGACATCATCACGGCAAGGATACTAAGTGAAATCGGAATGGAAAAAAAACTCACTGATATCCCAATGGTAAGGATACTCACTGATATCCCAATGGTAAGGATACTCACTGATATCCCAATAGTAATAATACTCACTGATATCCCAAAGGTAATAATACTCACTGATATCCCAATGGTAAGGATACTCACTGATATCCCAATGGTAAGGATACTCACTGATATCCCAATGGTAATGATACCCACTGATATCCCAATGGTAAGGATACTCACTGATATCCCAATGGTAATAATACTCACTGATATCCCAAAGGTAATAATACTCACTGATATCCCAATGGTAAGGATACTCACTGATATCCCAATGGTAAGGATACTCACTGATATCCCAATGGTAATAATACTCACTGATATCCCAAAGGTAATAATACTCACTGATATCCCAATGGTAAGGATACTCACTGATATCCCAATGGTAAGGATACTCACTGATATCCCAATGGTAATAATACTCACTGATATCCCAAAGGTAATAATACTCACTGATATCCTAATGGGAATAATACTCACTGATATCCCAATAGTAAGGATACTCGCTGATATCCCAATGGTAATGATACTCGCTGATATCCCAATGGTAATAATACTCACTGGTATCCCAATGGTAATAATACTCACTGATATCCCAATGGTAATAATACTCACTGATATCCCAATGGTAAAGATACTCGCTTATATCCCAATGGTAATAATACTCACTGATATCCCAATGGGAATAATACTCACTGATATCCCAATGGTAAGGATACTCGCTGATATCCCAATGGTAATGATACTCACTGGTATCCCAATGGTAATAATACTCACTGATATCCCAATGGAAATAATACTCACTGATATCCCAATGGGAATAATACTCACTGATATCCCAATGGGAATAATACTCACTGATATCCCAATGGGAATAATACTCACTGATATCCCAATGGTAATAATACTCACTGATATCCCAATGGTAATAATACTCACTGATATCGCAATGGGAATAATACTCACTGATATCCCAATGGTAATAATACTCACTGATATCGCAATGGGAATAATACTCACTGATATCCCAATGGGAATAATACTCACTGATATCCCAATGGGAATAATACTCACTGATATCCCAATGGGAATAATACTCTCTGATTTCCCAATGGTGATAATACTCACTGGTATACTAACGGTTATAATACTCACTGGTATCCCAATGGTAATAATACTCACTGATATCCCAATGGTAATAATACCAATGTCGACCTAATGAATGTCAACCTTTTTCATGTGTTGGCCTATTGCCTTTCGACCAATAGTGGTAGACCTATTGACTGCCAACGCAGACACTGTCAACTAAATCCACACCCCAAGAATTTCTTGGTAATGTTATATTTGGATGGACAGTCACCATGACAGTGTCGACATGTGTTTTTATGGCTTTTTGGTGTCAATGTTTAGATTTCAATGTGTCGGCCTCAAATTAATGACCTGCCTTCCCTCGCCTTCCCTTCCCTCGCCTTCCCTTCCCTCAGCCCTCTGCCGCTGCTGGAAAAGTATAACAAGACCAAAAAATGTAAATAATTAGCCCTGATGTCTCCTTATTTCATGTGTCGGCATTTGCTACATCCACATTTGCTTGTGTTGACCTTTTGGCTACGTCGGCCTTAAGGTAAGGCATACAATCACAAAATCGGGCGCCCAGATACTACATAAGTACCAAAAAATCTTTATTTACTATAAGCCTATTTATCAATACTGGCGACAAAACAAACAACAAAAACAAAATAGACCCCAAATAAATCAGGTAATCATTGGATTAATTCATTGATTTCAAGGTATTGGATAAATTGTAATAGCTGTTTAGGGCCCTGTGGCTAACTGATAACAGTGAGAAACATTGAGTATTTGTTTCTGTTTTCGATTCGATTTCTATTAGATATGGACTAATTGACCAGCTCTGAAGTTTTTTCTACTCCTTTTTGATTTCCACTATTTTCTATTCGTTTTTCCATTCATTGTGCATTTGATTTGCTATTAGATCAACACTGGCTTCAGGCAGGAGATGGACATCGAAACGATTGCTGCAGTAAACACATTCGATTTTCACTATCTACTGTACTATTAGATTTCAATTGTATAGTCTTGGCTGCGAAAACTATTTTTCTATTCGATTTACACTACATGGGAGCGCGCATTGGTATATAATCTGCATCGAAAAACCATTCGATGCCCATTGAATTTTCTATTCGATTTTGCTTCTATAAGCAAAAAAAAAAAAAAAAAAAATAGTGCTTATCTCACCGGGTTTATGCTCTAATACAAGGTCAACACAAGCAAGTAGTCAATGTAGAAATGGTAGAGACATGAAAATATCCACCTTAAGGAGCAGCACTGTGGGAGATAGGTCCCTCCCAAAAAGGCCACCGCCTCCATGGGGACAGTTATTAAGGATGCTGGAGGAGCTGGCAATCATTTAGGGAGGGACATTTTCAATAGTATGAAGGGGGCATGCACAAACAGTCACAGTGGTAGCATACCTCCCAACAGTCCCGATTTTAGCGGGACAGTTCCGATTATCAGGGCCTGTCCCGCTGTCCCACCCGCGGGCGGCAGTGTCCCACGGTGTGGGGGGGGGCTGTTGGGAGTTCCCCCTGTCAGCTGCTAAGCAGCGGGGAATAAACGCTGTGCGCATGCGCACAGCGTCTATTCCCGCAGCCAGGGGGCTGGGGGCATGGCTAGAGGCTCACAGAGCCTCTGGGTCATGCCCCCATAGCGGCAAAATGGGGGCGTGGCCTCGCAGGAGAGCCGCGAGTATAGACCACACCCCAAATTAGACCACGCCCCCCGAAAATTTCAACGCGCCTGCGGCGCGCAGCAGCAACTTCCCGCCTGCTAAGCTGCCAAAGTTGGGAGGTATGTGGTAGTGGAGTATCCCCTGGCACAGAGCAGAACCCCCTGACAATGAGCAGGTATTATGGGGGGCACCAGAATGCTTCTTGTCAGTGGAGTGCAAAATATGTAATTAGGACACTGGCTATGAATTTTCCAAGCACATTGCTAGGATTTATTGGGGTGGTTGAAGGTGATTATAGGGATTATAGGGAGCAGTTTGGTGAATTTACCAATTCTACACTTTGTCATTTTCCATACAGTTTTGTCTTAACATTTGTCTGATTTTACATTTTTGTTTTCCAGTATTTATTTGTGTGTTACTGGGGTGTGCATCGGGCAGTGGCAGTGTATAGATGGTTCTCTTTTTCAGTTGTTATTTGTTTTGTCTGTCTTCAATGTGTTATTCATTTTAATGGAGTGGCAAGTGGAAGGAGCAGAGAACAGTCACATGCATAAACCCAGCACCCCACCTCAACATCTGACCTTCGCAGCCAATCCCAGTATCCAATCCAAGCACACGAACCCAGCACCCAACCCTAACATCTAACCACAGCCCCCAGCACCCAAAGTCAGTACCAACCCCAGCACACAACCCCAGTGTCCAATCTCAGCACAGAAACCAAGCATCCAACCCCAACATCCAACTACAGCACCCAAATCAAACCCTAGCAACCAAACCCAGTGTCCAATGAAGCACAGAAACCAAGCACCCAACATCAAACCACAGCACCCAAACCCAACATCCATCCACAGCACCCAAACCCAGTGTCCAATCTCAGCACAGAAACCTAGCACCCAACCCCAACATCCAGCCACAGTACCCAGAGGCAGTACCAACCCCAGCACTCATTCCCAGTGTCCAACACAGCACCCAAACCCAGCATCCAATTCCAGCACACAACCCCAGTCCCCAACATCAACCCAGCACCCAACCCCAACATCTAACCACAGAACCCAAACGCAGTGTCCTATATCAAGCACACAACCCCAGCACACAACATCCAACCACAGCAACCAGACCCAGCACATAAACTCAGTTCTTACTACAACACACAACCCCAGTCCCCAACCACAGCTCCCAAACTCAGTGCCCAACCCCACACACAACCCTAGTGCCCAAGCCCAACATCCAACCCCAGCATCCGAACCCAGTGCCCAACCATCCAACATCCAACCACAGCAACTACCCCAACATTCAACCACAGCAGCCAAATCCAGCATGAAGGTGGCAGCCTTGTTAGATGTCATCCACTGGTCTGGTGACAGCTAGATGTACATCCAATTGTGAGAATTTTTGGCTAATTGAGAAAAAGTCAAGAAGACTAACCAACTATGCCATAGGGATAAAGACATATGGGTGGATTTACTAAAATGTGGCTGTAGATATTGCCCATAGCAACTAAACAGTTTCTAGCTATTATATTTTAGAAGTCACTAAGTAGAATCCGATGGGTTGTAATGGGCCACTTCCAAAAACCCCACACTCCCACACTGCAGCAGGTAGGATCTCCAAAATGACCAAATGACCAGTGGGGCCACGCATCTGATCGGAATCAGATCTAAAACATGCTCAATTTACATACAATCGGTCAAAATTGCATCGAAATTGACGTGATTGAGGCCAAATTGTTCTGGTGTGCGCCCAGCAGCGTGACACACCCTATCAAAGTCCTATATGCAACATGGTATTAATATTTGTGTAAATAAATGAGTTTGATTTATATGATTAAGGTGAAAGAAAATCCAAGCAACGGGGTCACACTGAGGACATACTGAATAGGGGGAAATTTACAAAGATGAGAGTTCTATTACACATTATGGGATGTTGCTATCAGCCAGTGACATGCGGTGGTGGCTGTGAATGGAGAGGCACTGTCACAGCCACCACTGCACTGCAACCCCCCCGATCCTGGCTCCGTCGACAACCGCTGCCCCCCTCCAGCAGCAGCCAGCAACTGTCCCCTGCCGCAACCTCCGTCCCCGCCCGCTGGCCACCACCGCTGACGACACCAGCGCACGCAGCAGCTGGCAACCACCCAATGCCGCCACCTCCATCCCCACCCGTTTGACTCCCCCCCCCCCCTTCCCCGAAAAAAAATGATACTCACTGGGCAGGGGAGAGGGGAGCAGCAGTCACACAGGCAGGGAGCTGGGAGCCAAGGCACAGGTCACAGCATGGGGAGCAGGGGAGGGGGGAGCAAATGTGGCACTGTCAGAAGCTTAGATGACAGGGGCTGTTGTGATTGGACAGCAGCTGGATCTGCTGTCCAATCACAGCAGCCCCCAGCCCAAAACTATTTAAAAAGGGGCCGGCCGTGCTCCCCCCTGGGCTGGCTGGGCTGCCGGCATCGGCCACAGCACTCTGCCCAAATCCAAAATGGCCACGGGAGGCTGCTGTACACATCCCAGGGCATTCAAGCGGCACAGCACCTTGCCGAAAAAAAGAAGCAGTAGCAGGTGAGCCTACCCATTTCCCCCTGCACACATTACATACCGGCACCACACCGCATTACATACGGCCGCACCCCCCGCGCGCATTACATACGGCTGCACCCCCCCCGCATTACATATGGCTGCACCTCCCCCGGCCGCATTACATACGGCCGCACCCCCCGCTCCCGGGTTGGAATCAGGTTCAAATCTGCCCCTGGCAGCCCCGTCAGTTAGGCACGTCTAGGAGTGTCACTTTTGGTGTTATTTTTAATGGGCTTTTTTAGCCCACTGCTCAGCCCTGACCCAAGCCCCGCCCTCCGCTTCATCCCCTTGCAGTTCTGTGTGGGAGGCACGCTTATCTGTGCCTCCCAAACTAGGTTAAATAATTCAAACCAGTAAAATAATATAAAGAAAATACTCAGACACAGAATATGTGTCATATGTATATTGTTTGTATTATTTTAAAACAAAATGACAGGGAAGCACTGCCTCCCCTTTCTCCCCTGACTGCACGTCCCCGCTATCAGCAACTAATCAGATACGATCTACTTTATGTGTTATTGGTAAATAAACCTTATTCCGCATCTACTAGCAGAAGCTCTCCAATCCTCACATACACAACGTAGGTAACACTAAGTCCAGGCATGGTAACCCTCCCTCAGAGGTCATGTCCGTGATATTGTGTCTACTGTACTGGCCAATATGGTCCATTAACAAACTGCCTCAAGCTTTAACCAAGTTAATTCACACAAACAGGATGTTTCACATTTACACTGGTAATTTACAACATTGATAAAATAAATATTCCCAACGCAAAATCCCATGACAAAAAAAATGAATGTTGCTGTCCCCATTGGGACTTTAATGTACACGAGGGGAAATAATTCATAGTGAACTATCACATAAATGCATGTGACTAAATGTAAGCCTGGTGGTGGATCTAGTAATTAATCTCAAGAGTGTTTTACATCTAAAATCATTTATAAAAGTCTTTTAGAAATCAGAGGTGGAATATACAGAGAGGAGAATAGGATCGTGCTTCCGGTACTGCCAGTATGTCTATCTATACATCACTTATTGTCCTGATCTACAGTACAATGCTCTATATTGTCAGAGGTTAGGACATCTGTGATATGTACACTGCTTACTCAATTCTGTAAGTACAATTATAGCTGTTGCTCTAAGATAGATAGATAGATAGATAGATAGATAGATAGATAGATAGATAGATCCAGCTACAGACCAGTATTGATAAGTTTGATATAGACGGAGGATTCCTTGTATATATACATAGTTAGATACTGTAGATAGATACATACATACATACATACATATATACACAGTGTACTGTATATACAGTGGGGCAAAAAAGTATTTGGACAGCCACCAATTGTGTAAGTTGAATCACTTAAAAAGATCACAACAAAACTCTGGTCCTCTAATCACCCTCCCCAGAAGTCTCTGGGGCACGTGTGATAAGTTTAGACACACGATCCCAGGAACAAACTTGAGGGGGGTAGAAAAAGAGGCCAAATAATCGGGCGCACAGCTAGTTTGAATTTAGCAATCAACTGGTGTAGTTTGTCAAGAAGTGTGACTTGCTGCTCTCAATTAAGGCTCTCTGTAGTCCTTAATAAAGTTAATCCAAATAAACAAGTAGAATATATATATATATATATATAGAGAGAGAGAGAGAGAGAGAGAGAGAGCGAGAGAGCGCAAGAGACACTGAAAAATATCACTGTATAAAAATACTATTTTATTTAAGCTTCCTTAAACACAGATATTATATTTAATAAAAAAAATACATTGTACATTAAACCCACAGATAAATTAATAAACATAAAAATATATAAAATGACTGTGTCCCTTTGCCAATTTCTGCCAATATTTATTTTCCAGAGAAAACTGATAATGTGGATTTCAATAGCCAGGTTAATTGTGTTATTTCAGATGATCATATCCACAGAGTTCAAATGTTTCCAATCGATACTGTTTAAATACTGTCCAAATATAACCAGATGTTTTGAGGGTCAGTTGGACCGTAATTCTGGCATACACATAGATAATATCAGTAGTCAGTAATACGGAGGCACCTGTATTATTCTCACTTTTAGCCTTTGGTTTTTACACTGTCAGTACAGGTAGTGTGGAGACAGGCAAACACGCACTTTCACAGTTACCTTCCTGGATTTATATGCCGTATAGTTCCTCAACCTGACCACAGCATGGAGACCTGCTCGCTGTGTCAGGGAGCCGACCGCCGGATGACGGACGCTGCAGGGAAATGGATGTCGTGGCAGTTAGAGGGTATAGCTACCTCAGCTTCCAGCAGGTGATTGGTGGCTTGTGCCGTGCTCCACATTGTAGCGTGTGTGCGGCTTGCAGTCTCTGTCACTTTAAAGAGGGTTCCTTTGGCGCAGTGAGATACAGGCAGGCAAGGACAAGGGCATCACAGGCAGGGAGAGCTCTTGACTAGTTTCTCCGTCGTACTAATCTGACGGTTTGCTCAGAAGATACTCTCTTAGTTTCCTTGTGGGTATTTAAAAGGCTATTCACCAATCAGAACGGCAGAATTGCAAGAGGGAACACCTGTGTTGTGTTCGCAATTAAATCAACAGGTGTATATATTAAAAGACAATCCTATATTGCTTCTATGGTATCTCAATGGCAAGTTTATAGCTATATTTTGTATAGAGAGACAGTTTAGTTAATAACCAAGGGGGAAAAGTGATTACAAGCATGGAATAATGACAGCATAAATCTAAGTTTTATACATACTGTATGTATACACAAATAGGAACAATTGTCTGTTGTGGCGCAGCAGCTAGAGTGGGATCAAAGCAACCTGGGCGACCCGGGTTCAAGACCAACTCAGAGCATCCCGCGCACAGCCCACACAAATATGTCTAATTATTTTCATATTTTTATATTTTTATTCCACTTATAATCAGCGGAACATATTTATTCTATATTTGCAGTAATGGTCTCTTATAGGTAACAAATCAGATCATTTTATTTATTAATTCATTCGTATGTGGAACATCAAGTATTCCCAGAGATTTACGATTTTAATTTAATCCATAACGATCATTTAAGAAGTATCATGATAATAATCGATAGTGGTAAAGAACCAGCAAGGAGGAGAGAACTATATAACCATATATCTCATAAAACATATACAATAATATAATACATTTAATAAAGTGAAATGAGGAATAATATTGTAGACAAGGATAACCCTACACTAATACTAAACCTACACATCCAAGAACAATATTTTTATATTGTTTAATCAGTAACGGTCTAATTTATCTTTGCAGAATATTTTCATATTATTATACACATATAAACCAGACACTTGTTCGACAGTATAAGTATGGTGAATCTAATTAGACCACCAATTTATCTATGCATATATAAAAGGGGGAGAAAGAGGACGATGACACAGCCAGCTTCATACTTCTATATTCAATTCTTAAACAATTCCAAGAAACCAAAGACGAAGGACTATAGGGCAGGGAAAGAGATACATTTTCTCCTCCAAATAATAGGGGGGAAACATGAATTGTCTTTCCATGTCTTAAAAAACAGTACACATGTACATATATAAACCTAATTCCCTAAATTGTTAAGTTCAATGGACTCATTAAGTCCTAAGGGAGTAAGGGAGCCTAAAGAAAAAATCCAAAACGCTTCTCGTTTGCAGAGAGTGGAGAATCGGTCACCCCCTCTTCTTGAGATTGGAACCCCTTCAGACGCCTGGACCTTGAGAACCTCTACATTGCCTTGGTGTTTCTCTTTAACATTTCTAGAAATGCTATGGGTTTTTACTTGATTGAGTACATTTCTTCTGTGTTCAAGGAACCGTATATTTAAGGAACGAGTGGTCCGGCCCACATATTGTAGACCACAGGCACATGTGATCAAATAGATCACATATGTAGAATTACAGTTCAAAAAACTATTTATTTTATGAATGGACTGATTGGAAAAAGAAACAAACTGTTTACTTTTATCTATCAAAAATTTACATGTTATGCACTTCGTCCGGCCGCATTTATGGCAGCCTATAGTTTGTATGGCATTTTTAGAGGGCCCAGATGTTTGTTTAAAATGACTAGGGGCTAGTGCATTTTTGAGATTGAGGTTCTTTTTAAACACTATTTTCAGTTTGTCATCCAGAATTGATGCAAGGTGTCTATCGGTTTTTAGAATTTTATAATTTTTATTTATGATTTGAATTTGAGAGTTGTATTTAGATACAAAGAGTGGTTTATAGTTAAAGTTATGGCTATTGTCATCAGCAGTGTCCGGGACATTTTTGGTTTTGTTAGGGAGAGCTGATTAAAGAGATTCCCTGTCAACTTTTTTGACTTCTTCTAAAGCAGAATTTAGGACCTCAAATGGATATCCCTGATCTAAAAAGGATAGGATTAGACTATCAGCTTGTTGTTCAAAGGACAGGGGGTCGGAACAGTTTCTTTTGATCCTTAACAGCTGACTTTTAGGTATATTGTTCACCCAGGGGCGATGATGGCAACTCCTGTAGTCTAAATACCTACTACAGTCAACTTCTTTTATGTAAGTAGAGGTCACGATTTTATTATTATCATCAATATGAAGAGCAATATCCAAAAAAGTAATGTGCTCATAATTAATAGTGTAATTGAATTTTAAACCAAAAGTGTTGTGATTCAAGTATTCAATACATTTTAATGCTTCTAATTGTTCACCCTGCCAAACAAAAAACATGTCGTATATGTATCTGCCATAGGACACCAAGCTCGCCCCCAACGCCCCCCCCCCCCCAAATGTACTGCTCCTCAAACAGTACCATATAGAGGTTGGCAAAGCTCGGGGCGAACTTGGTGCCCATAGCAGTACCCAGAATCTGCAGAAAGAAAACACCATCAAAAGTGAAGTAGTTGTGAGAAAGAATAAATGCAACCGAATCCAGAATAAATTTTCTCCTACTGTCACTCAGGTCCACATCCTCCAACAAGAATTTTTCTAGAGCCCTGATCCCTTGATCATGCGGGATGTTGGTATAAAGGGACTCTACGTCACAGGTTAGAAACAGATAGTTCTCCTGCCAATTACACCTTTGAAGGTTAGTCAAAAAATGGGTGGTATCTTTGATGTAGGACCTGAGTGACCGTACATGTGACTGTAAAAAAGTATCAACAAAGGCAGAAAGTGAAGTTGTGAGAGAGCCAACACCAGAAATTATTGGGCGACCTGGAGGTGAAGAAAGTGATTTTTTTTCCTTGCCTGCCTGTATCTCACTGCACCAAAGGAACCCTCTTTAAAGTGACAGAGACTGCAAAGACTGCAAGACGCACATACGCTACAAAGCGGAGCACGGCACAAGCCGCCAATCACCTGCTGGAAACGGAGGTAGCTATACCCTCTAACTGCCGCGACATCCATTTCCCTGCAGCGTCCGTCATCCGGCGGTCGGCTCCCTGACACAGCGAGCAGGTCTCCATGCTGTGGTCAGGTTGAGGAACTATACGGCATATAAATCCAGGAAGGTAACTGTGAAAGTGCGTGTTTGCCTGTCTCCACACTACCTGTACTGACAGTGTATAAACCAAAGGCTAAAAGTGAGAATAATACAGGTGCCTCCGTATTACTGACTACTGATATTATCTATGTGTATGCCAGAATTACGGCCCAATTGACCCTCAAAACATCTGGTTATATTTGGACTTGCTCCATCTCCAGCTATTTAAACAGTATCAATTGGAAACATTTGAACTCTGTGGATATGATCATCTGAAATAACACAATTAACCTGGCTATTGAAATCCACATTATCAGTTTTCTCTGGAAAATAAATATTGGCAGAAATTGGCAAAGGGACACAGTCATGTTATATATTTTTATGTTTATTAATTTATTTGTGGGTTTAATGTACAATGTATTTTTTTATTAAATATAATATCTGTGTTTAAGGAACCTTAAATAAAATAGTATTTTATACAGTGATATTTTTTAGTGTCTCTTGCGCTCTCTCTCTCTCTCTCTATATATATATACAGTAGCGCACGCAGGGGGGGTTTCCGAGTACCCAGAAACCCCCCAGAAGTCTAATGGCCCTAGGCTGAAAGCTGAGGGTCCCCTCTTTCCATGGGTACAATAATTTTAAAAATCGGCCCTTGGGAACCGGAGATATCTGACTTCAAAGCAGTGGTCCCCATCCAAGCCTGTTAATTGCTCTTCCCAGTCAGATCTTTCAGGTTCTGTCTGACTTAGAGTTTTTCTGAGGGTATATTCCAAAAGCTGGGACTCTCCCCCTTTGATGGGCACTAGAAGCTTGTCTCTACTTTTTCCAGAACCAGAGATATCAGCCTTCAAGCAGCTGGTTACTGCTCCAGCTCCACACACCTGGTATGTAGTTTTATATACTTGTTGGCAGATTGCTCTGCCTCCTGAAAACTGATCCCCTAGACCCCAGTACCATTTGGTAGGTGGGATTCTCTAGTTTTCAATTCCATTAAAATCGAAGAAATCTATTCCGAGAACTGGCGATATCTGCAGTCAAGCAAGCTGTCCTCCCACCAGAAATTATGAATAATAAGCCCACTCCACTCTACACCCTCCTCTGCATATTAAACATCCTCTACCACCCTGGAAGTTATTTATCAGGGCCCCTTCATTCAGCCCAAAGCCCTCATCTCCCACCATCTGTGCAGTAAAGGGGTAATTAGTGGAAATTACTGATCCAGGCACCACATGCTGAGCGGTTGATATAATACCCCCTACCACCTGTGGGACATCAAAGCTTCCCCCACCCCTACCGCTGGAGGAGGATCGGTAGGGGCCCCATTACATTGCTATGCCCAGGGGCCTACACTGCTGTTGATGCCCCTGTATGTATATATATATATATATATATGTATATATATATATATATATTTGTTTTTATTATTTATATACATTTGGTCTATCTATAATACTTTAACTGACCCGGCATATACTGGGTCACCTAAGTGTCCATTTCCGTGCTTTGCTCCGCCCTTCTGGAAACCCCCTTCTGAAAATCCTGCGTTTGCCACTGATATATATATATATATATATAATATATATAACTCCTCCAGAAGAAAGGCACTCCACACAGGTAATTTGCACAATAAAAAGCTGTATTGAGGTTAAATCATCGCCAAGTACTTTCGGAGCCTCCGCTCCGTCCTCAGGGCATAAACCACAGCTACACACAATAATCACAACAGTGTTTCCCCCAGTGTCTCCCCACATAAAACGGACATTTATACATTACCAGCCATGGTCTCCCGCGCTCCACGCCGGAGTCAGCGTCCCGGAAGCTGTCAGACCCGAACTTCCGGTATCCGGCGGACGGACTGGTACGCACGCAACGATGCGCTCCAGTTCCCTGCTTCCGCGTTCCACCCGTACTTCCGGGTCTGCGAGATCTCCCTGCTGTACCCCAGACATCCGGCTTCGTTGCTACGGTAACGCAACGGCTTGGCAATGTCCTGTAAAGACAAATGACAAAATACATATTAAAATCCAGTGCATGAATGATTAATACATACAAAACAGACATACACGTATAAACAATGAAAAATGCAGTATGAAAAATGCAGTATTAAATGCAAATACAGTCCTATATTTTTAAAGGGAAATTGATATTTCCAGAAACAGTTAGCAGCACGATATAGGGACCATGGATCATAACAGCTTACACCAAGCTGTTCCAATTAATTTTATCATTAAGACCATTAGGTCTAATGGTATTTAAACGTAAGATCCACTGGGTCTCCCTAATAAGTAGGGACCTAGCCCTATCTCCACCCCTTAAGCTGACAGGAATTTGATCAATTATGAAATATTTTAATGATTCCAATGATTCCAATATTTTAATGTATTTTGGTTTTGTACATTACAAAAAATAAAGAGAAACAGATAATATTATGCAATTCCAATCTGTCTCTGTCCATACCGTACTTCAGTATTTATGTAAGTAAATTAATTTACGGTACTTGTTTCCTAGCACGGCCACACCGATTTGTATCGGGGTGATCGTGTCGGAAAAATCGCGTCGGTTGCATCGCATGCGACCAAATCGCATGCAATGCGATCGACCCGATTTTTACATTGAATCAAATGTGAATAGGGTCCCTGGGACCTTATTTTACATTGGATTCAATGAAAAGTAGTCCCCAGACCCACAATTTTACTCCCTCAACGCCACCCCACAATTGACGCCAACCCGAAGCATGGCGAGCGCAGCAAGCCCGCAAGGGGCAGCGGTACGCGTCCTCTGACCTTTTCATACCCCTACTATCCACGTCGGCGTGGAGTTGAGAATATAAAGTGTGGCGAGCGCAGCGAGCCCGTCGAGGGGACGCGTATAACTTCACAGGTATACGCGTCCGCTCGCCACGCTTCGGGCTCGCTGCGCTCGCCACACTTTATATTCTCAACTCCGCGCCAACGTGGATAGTAGGGGTATGAAAAGGTCAGAAGACGCGCACCGCCGCCCCTCGCGGGCTCGCTGCGCTCGCCACGCTTCGGGTTGGCGTCAATCGTGCTGTGACGCTCCCAATGGGGTTGGTTTACTTTTTAACCATGACGGGGCCATATACAATGTGAAATGGGTCATATTGGCCCATTTCACATTGTTTCCTATGTGAGATGGACTTAATCAAGTCCATCTCATCTTGTGCCATTTTAATGGCACAAGACCGACGCGATGCTCCCGATTTCAATGTTAAAAATATTTTAACACTGAAGCCTATGGCAAAATCGCGTCCATCGCGTCGGTCGTGTCGCGGGCCATGTTAATGCACGCGACCGACGCGATGCTCCCGATTTTGCCTTTGCCGGCAAAATGGACCTGATTTCAATGGAAATCGGGTCCATCGCGTCCATCGTGTACCTTAACTTTAAGGTACACGATGGACAAGATTGTGGCCGTTCTAGGAAACAAGTACCGAATTTACAGTAATTTGCAGTTACTGCAATGACTAATCCGTTCTTCCCCTGCTATCCCACTCCATGACAAACATGATGTTTTTTTATGTAGCTATTGAAATTATTATCTGATCAAATCATTACCTAATCAAAAAGCTAATTGAAATCACTGATTTCGGAAACCATTTACCGCCTGGGATTAGCTGGGCAGGCGGATACACCTCCACCTCTGCAAGTCA
Source organism: Crinia signifera (assembly GCF_055691185.1). Lineage (NCBI taxonomy): Eukaryota > Metazoa > Chordata > Amphibia > Anura > Myobatrachidae > Crinia > Crinia signifera. Next base: position 331,849,945 of record NC_139219.1, on the reverse strand, counting down.
GCATATTGCCGTGTTATGTATCGGAACGTCAATCAGAACTCCACTTATTGGGCTTCTCTAGCGATCACATTTCTGGAATTTGACAGATACCAGTGTTGGCAGTCTGTGCACTATGGGCCCTATTCAGGTTCGCAAGCAAAGCAAGAAAGCACACAAATGGGTAAAACCATGTGCACTGCAGGTGGGGCAGATGTAACATGTGCAGAGAGAGTTAGACTTGGGTGAGATGTGTTACAATTGAAATCTAAATTGCAATATAAAAAAAAGTTGCCTTGAGCTACTGTAGGAACACACTACGTGAATAGCCGGCGATATTGGTGGTGGAAGGGACCCGGTGGGGTGATGGTTCCAGGAAGTGCATACACACTGGGGGCCAGCATGGGGGCCATGCTGCTTTCTGCAGCATGGCCCTTGTTAGTGAGGGATGCAGTTTAAATCCCGGCGGTCGGGATCCCGGCGTTCAGAATCCCGACGCTGGAATCCCGACCGCCGAAATCCCGACACTTACTCCCTCCGTGGGTGTCCACGACACCCCTGGAGGGAGAATAAATTAGCGTGCCGAGCGCAGCGAGGCACCGGGCCTGCTGCGTGGCGAGCACAGCGAGCCCGCAAGGGGGGGCGATCCACGTCCCCCCTTGTCGGGATTTCGGCGGTCGGGATTCCGGCGTCGGGATTTTGAACGCTGGGATCCCGACCGCCGGGATTTCATACTGAATCCGTTAGTGATATGCTTTGTCATCTGTACATGCTGGATGACGGAGGGCATCATTATCGACCCATGGGAGAGCGCAGCCTTCCCGATATTCAGCATACACACTTAGCAATATTTTGAAGGATATCACTCGGAAGTAGAAAAATGAGCGATATAATTTAATATATTTATTTATTAACAGTTTCTTACATAGCGCATACATATTCCGCAGCATATTTGAACAGTCACATCAGTCCCTGCCCCAGTGGAGTTTACAATCTATATTCCCTACCACATGTACACGCACACACGACATTCTACTGGGGTTAATTTTGTTGGAAGCCAATTAACCTACCAATATATTTTTGGATTGTGGGAGGAAACCGGAGTACCCGGAGTAAACCCACGCAAGCACAGGGAGAATATACAAACATGCAAAAGCAGGCAGTATTTACCCTGAAGAGAAAACAAATACAACCCTCTACAATATATATGTCTCTGCACATTACATCTACTGCTCCTGTCTAACTGTTCTCCACTGATGAACCCACATACTGGGACATTACCCAGCAGGGCCTTCAATAAGGACTAATATTATCCATTAATCACTGAGCTTCGTTGACTTACTAGGTAAAAGCACTACAAAATGACGGCTTCTGCACTGTACTCTCACTTTACACTTTGAGCTGTGACAGTTTTAGACAGTTCTACCCCATCCCCAGTCCGTACCTGCTCCTACCTCCAATATCTGTCTTCACAGCTCCCTCTCTGCATAGCCAGCAAATTTGAAACAGATCAGTGTCCCTGCAAAAACTGCTTTCACTTTCTGTTATGGCATCCTTTAGAACAGGGGGAGCGCTATTCATGTGGGGGCGCCGGGGGTTGCGGTGCTATAGTTACACCCCCCCCCCCCCAATCCCCCGCAGACTTACCTATCTCGCTGGTCCCGGCGACTCCGTTCTTCTGCTGAGGACCACCACAAAATGCCAGCCCCCATATAGCACACAGTTCTCTGAAACTGTCTGCTGAATGGGGGCGGCCATTTTGTGGTGGTCCTCAGCAGAAGAACGGAGCCGCCGGGACCAGCGAGATAGGTAAGGCTGCGGGGGAGGGTTTGCATGGGCGGCGGGGGGGGGGGTTGCTTGGCAGGGCGGCGGCAGTGCTTGGCAGGCCGGGGGGGCGCCCAAAACGTAGCTACGCCACTGGAGGAGTAGTTAGCCTTTTAGATATAGAGATGCATCATTATAAGCACAACCACTAGACACAGCTCACTCCCAGTCTTCCATCATCTCTGTTCTAGCCACACTGTTACACCTAGCATAGGCAAAGTGTGGTTCCGGGCTGTCCGGAAACTCCCCACCTCTTGGAAAATGGCTCATATTATGACACCAATAGCAATGGTATATAATACACTATGATGCGTAAGTGTCACAGCGGAGCTGTTCAACACGACCAGTGTTAGCAGCTGCTTATACCAAGTTTGCTGTGTATGTGGAGCCCTGAATCAGTTTATTGGACCAGAGAGCAGCTACCATGAAGGAAAGACAGGAGCCTTACCATGAGGTGGGAGAATTTGAGCTTAGAAAGTACAGTACTGGCTGTTTTATGATTTTATACGTATTACGTATTACTTTTTCCGACCACTTATTTATATTATTTATATGCTTGATACAGCCTATACTAGAGACCAATTATAGAGTTAGACATTAATACTGTATTCCATACAGGATCCAGTGTATAAAAATACCAATGGTTACATTAATGTCCCGGTTCGGGATTATGTTCTTCTACCGCTCCCAGTCCTGGACTCCTGCACTTGCTCCAATGTTCCACATAGTGGGGGATGTTGTCTGTATTTGGAAACCCCCCGTATAGGAATCCTGCATGTGCCACTGCTTAGTGCCGCCTCTACAAGTACCGGTCAGCCACATACAGCCTCTTCCACCATCTAACCACCAGCTGCACTGAACTACTGGTGCTATCTGCGGTCACCATAGAGTGTTGTCAGGAGACTAACGTAGGAGATCCACCTCATAGACTGGGACGTGTGGGTTTCCACATCACACAGGAGCCCCTGGCTGTAAGTGAACATTGTGCCTTTTAAGCCTTTACATACTTGACCATTTTGCTAAAATACACTTTATTTATATTACCGACCTTCCACTTGTCCTCATCGGAATTCAATTATTTAAGCAAACAGAAGATTTGGACTAAAGGCCCCCATACACTAGGGCGACTTGTCCTTAGGACAAGTCGCCCCCGACTTCCCCCTGAGCTTCCCCGGCTGCTCCCCGGGGGAGCTTGATTAGATTGGCACTTGATGTGCCATTTTTTACATGTGATAAATCGTCTCGATTTATCACATGTAAAAAACCCGGGGAGCGGGGGGGGGGCTTCAGATAGGACAGCTGGTGGGAGCAGGGGGGGCTGGGGACGCTGCGGGGGACACAGGCGGCATAAAGCCGGGCAGGGGGAGCCGGCGGAAGCTGTCAGTACGGAATAAAAGAAAAAGCCGGGGGAGCCGGCTCTATGCCGCCTGTGTCCCCCGCAGCGTCCCCAGCCCCCCCTGCTCCCTCTACCACCGCGCCGCCCCAATAGGTCCCAAGTCGGGTGGTCGGACGTGCAGCAGGTCCGACCACCCGATTAGGGTTACCACCTAGTCCCTTTAATTCCGGACACATATTAATTACACAGGTTCTGTGGCAGTTTAAAATCAGGTGAAGTGGAGTCTTGAAGTCAGCCAGCCACAGAACCTGTGAAATTAATATGTGTCCGGAATTAAAGGGACTAGGTGGTAACCCTACACCCGATGCAGATCCGATGCGCACGGGACCGCGCATCGGATCTGAGGGGACATCAAAACTAGCCGATTTTGGTCCGATTTCGGCCAGATCCGACTAATCTGGCTGAAATCTGACCAAAATCGGCTAGTGTATGGGGGCCTTAAAAGCTAACTGTGAGGTGCTTATCACTACATTGGCTGAAATCCACTGAATCAGAGTAACTGGTGTACAAAATGATTTGGCGAATACAATGATAGTATTGAAAACTGCACATCCAATAGATATAGGTAGTGCCTACAACCTGCAGACAGTCCAGTATTCACAATACAATATTGTAACATGTAATGCACTGAGAACATACGTATATGCTTAGGGATGAATTCAAACAAGGTCAAACTGCATTTGGAATGTGTTGCATAGGAATCACACTAATAATACAGTATATACAGTAATGAGTGAGAAGTAAAGAAATATCACAACGAATATATAATTGCAAGAAAGAAACACAGTATTGCAAACAGCAATCCCAGTATCAAAACTTCCAGAAATACATTGTTACTAATGTTATATAGAAATATCTCACCATCATAAGCATTTAAGCATAAACACGCATATGTGGGACTTCCGGTGGGCAGGCCATCCAGCATGGCTGCTTTTTAGACAAGCTCCCCACGACAGAAACTGAATCAGCTACCATCCTCCAGTTTATCCCAACTTAACCTGCTGGATTCGACCCCATAAACAATCCCCCTCTTATTGGGAGTCAAGAGATACCTGATTCAAGTGGGAGCCACGTATTATCCCCCGAAGTCAGGCCATCAGCAACGACGGCCTTCATGACCGCCATTGACAAGCGTGGCGCGAACTACACGGAGACCACCTGAGGCATCTTCCAGACCTGAATGCCCTGGGTGCTGATCCCAGAGACAGGGAAAGAGACAACCGCCCGCCTCGAACACCCTTCAGACCTGCCACACCGCCCGACTGCAGTCCCCCTACCTGACACAGTCGACCGCCCAGTGGCCTCCCCAACACCCACTTCCAGCGAGGGACGCGTTCCAGGTAATTGGCGGGCTCACCTGCGGCAATACATCGCTGTCGCTGAGGCTGCTCCCGGCCGCCCACCCGCCGGCATCCCGTGGTGACTGCTACGGGCGGAACTGTGCCCACATCCGCGCTGCTGCCGGCACGCTGTCCCGGCGATCACCACAAGCCGCCCGCCAACCTCCTGCTGTGACTCGCTCTAGACGCGGACGGTGCCAGGGTTCTTGGAGGCTCCGTCCGCGAAGGCACCCCGCTGACACAGATCCGGTGCCTGCACCCGACTGCCCGCCTGCGGCAATACATCGCCGCCGCTGAGGCTGCTCCCGGCCGCCCACCCGCCGGCATCCCGTGGTGACTGCTGCGGGCGGAACTGTGCCCACATCTGGGGCGTCTGCCCTCCGCTCCCGGCCACCCGCTCCCAGCGGAGCGATTATCTCCGGTTCCCAGCAGCTCCACCTGCGGATACATCCGTGCTGCTGCCGGCACGCTGTCCCGGCGATCACCACAAGCCGCCCGCCAACATCCTGCTGTGACCCGCTCTGGACGCGGACGGTGCCAGGGTTCTTGGAGGCTCCGTCCGCGAAGGCACCCCGCTGACACAGATCCGGTGCCTGCACCCGACTGCCCACCTGCATTCCTCCTGCCTTGACCACCAGGGATCGGGGAGGCTGCTGGTGAGAGCCACCCTCCATTCCCAGGGCTCCTGGACCTGATTCCTACCAGGTACCGCACTTAAGACTCCCGGCGGCCCCATATACTGCGGCACCCAGCTAACGCTAATACCCTGCTCCAGTGACTACTCCCGCGGACTCCCCCAACCCCCCCCCTCCCGCAGTGGCTGCTTTTGGTCTGGATTGGGACTGAGGCTGCCCTCGACAGCAGACCCCAGGTCCCCTGTCTCACCGCCTATCTCCAGACTATCCACGGTGGAGGACCCTTCCCTAAGGAACCTGAGGGCATACTTTTGAACCATCACACAAGAGCGGGACTAGAGTATTACTACTGCTACAACCGGAGTGAGAAGTGACCAGAGGCTGTGAGTACCACATTGGGCAACACAACGTTGACATTTCCCTGCACAGCCCACCTTAAACATTTAATTCCCAAACCTTAATCATAGCCAGTGGAGGTCTGCTTGTTCCTGTGGAATATTACACCACAAAGGGGTTAAGCTCACCCTGGTTAAGCACATAGGAAGCTGCACCAGTTACTGAACTATCTTATGGACGGCAGCGCCACCTACTGACTTTACTCAATAATAACTGGCTCATCCCAATACCCTACCCCATCTTTCCTCCACTGCTGCATATTAATCCCTGGGAGAACAGCACCATCTATTGACCACACGTAATAAAATCCTACATTCAAACGTGGTACACCCTCCTTTGATTCACCTGAACCTGCCTCTCCTCAATTCACTGAGGCCCCGTGTCTTGCTCGCCCTTATAGCGCCACCCAGGATAGTGTATACATTTTTCTTTTTCTTATTTTCTTCTTGACCGGCCCTATCAACGCAGTGTTACAACAGCGAAGACTCCACCGCTTATGGACAATTGATTTCAGGATAATCGTCTGTTAAGTCCCCCCCCTTTCAAATTTTTTATTTTACTATTATTATTATTTTTTTTTTTTTTCTCTTCTCTCTTCACCAAGAAAAGATATTGTCGATATTTGTTGAAGTGAGTGGCTGTTATCCTGCTCAGAATTTTGTTTGTATACCATAGTGTCTAGCTGCTCAACACTCCCACTCTCTGCCTGATAAGATCTGTGGCTCTCACAGATACAAACTCCTTTGCTGTTACTATAGATCTTAATTTGTTTTAGATTACTTTCCTGATGCTCTTTACTATTGACTAGCAATAATTATAGAAACAACTTACATATTACAGTTTATGATTGCCTTTACACTGAAAATGTAATTTTATCAACATCACTTGGGGTATAGATGTATCCTTAAATATACTGTTTTGCCTATCATAACTCTACATAACATTAGCTGCACTACAATTTATCGGTCCTAGCCAAGCTAGTCTTGGTATGGACAAATACATAGAACGTCCTCCATCAAATCAAACCAATATGCCTTCATCCAACACAAAACCAAACAATAAGAGATCTACCGTGCAGAAACAAAATATGGCCAACCCAACATCCCCTTCCGCCACCTCTTCAAGCAGGTACAATGATACCTCTAATGACCCTCCTCACACCATGACATTCCCATCCCCTGCAGAAAATGCCAAAGAGGTTATAACCATGCTTATGCCTCTAATAGACAAAAAATTTGAAGACCTGCATGCCAGGCTTGACACCTCTCTAGCCAGAATCGATTCTAACACAGCTAGAATTGATACACTCGAACAACGAACGAGTGGCACACAGAAGACGCGGTGCACGCACTGCAACAAGAACTACTAGTCAAATCCCAAACCATACAAACTATGACAGACAAATTAGATGACCTGGAAAACAGGAATAGGAGAAGCAACCTCCGGTTCATAGGAATTCCGGAATCCATCTCTGACGCCCAATTGCATAACTATGTTGGGACACTTGTCCCCAAGGCTCTGGGATTACCTGATTCGGACGTCCCAATGCCCATAGAGAGAGCACATAGGATGGGGATCACCCGCAGGGAAAGGGACAACCGTCCTAGACCGGCAATTGCCAAATTCCTGGACTACCGGGATAAAGAAAAGTTGTTAAAGGCTTATAGGGCCGCTCCTGAATTGAAAATTGAAGGCCACCGCATATTAATATTTCAGGACTTTTCTGTCCTGGTCTCACAAAAGAGAAAGGCGTTCACAGAAGTCTGCAAACTTCTTATTGACAGAAATGTCAAGTTTGCATTGCTATATCCGGCTAAGCTCCGAGTAATTGAAAATGGTAGACCTAACATTTACACTGACCCTGAAGCGGCCAAACAACATTTCCTTAGAAATAACCTGCCCTCACCGGCACGATCTAATGAAAACTCTAGAGATTAGGAATTCAATGTGTTTACCTTCTTATTCTTTACAGATGATAGGCAACTAATTTCTTAGCTGCTTCATAAGATACCAGGGAACATCATACCCCTGTTCAACACATGTTAGACATTCACATGATAATTTTGTACCTGTTTTTTGTATTGTGGTTAAAGGAACGGAGCGCCCCACCCCCAAAAAGGGAGGGCCCTCAGTTATTTCTCGTGGTTCTTTCCAAAGTCCCACACCTGTTATATTATTTCTATGTTAAAAAAGATGCATCACTTCGCAATGTGAAACACTTTGTTGGGAAGAAATTTCTGTATACTGATGACTATGTATTTGATGGCATGGCACGGGAGGGCCCCGATCTGGGGACACCGCGGGATCCTGGGAGACCAGAGAGTTCTTACCCATATAGTACTTATCCAGACCCAATTTCTTATTTTTTTGATAATCGTAAATGGCTGGAATTAATAACACCATAGGTGGCTCACCGGCTCTGGACCCACTTACCATATTATCATGGAATGTGGGAGGATTAAACACCCCCATTAAAAGGAAAAAAATCATTACACACCTTCGCAAAAAACACCCGACAATAACATTTCTACAAGAAACCCATTGGAGGAGTGGAGATGGCTCCACCTTAAAAGCCCCATGGATTGCAGAATGCATCCAAGCCTCCCACACCTCAAAAGCCAGAGGTGTAGCCATCCTATTCCATGCCAACTTGCGCTATGAAATCCTAAATTCTATAGTGGACCCAGAAGGCAGATACATTATTGTGGATGTCAACCTAGACGGATACAAATACACCTTGGTTAACCTATACACACCAAATACATCAGCAGGTCCATTTTTCACCCACTTATCCCAAATTTTAGCCAGTCGCACTAACTATCCTCTGATCGTAGGCGGAGATTTTAACACTGTAGATGACCCTCTTGTGGACAAGTCTTGTAGGGTTTCACACCCGTCCTCCCCATGCTGGAAATATATTCAATCATTTAAAGATTTGTTACAATTAAGTGATCCTTGGCGGCTACTAAACCCGTCTGATAGGTCTTACACGCACTTGTCTAGGGTGCACAGATCCATGTCTAGGATTGACTATATACTCCTTTCACACTCGCTGCTTGATACCCTCAAACAAACTAACATAGGGGACATTGTCATATCTGACCATGCCCCGGTCTATGTAAAACTACACAGAGACAATGACAGAACACATGGGCCCTTCTGGCGCTTCCCAGACTACCTATCACACTCAGACGACTTCAAAAAATTTCTAATGCAGTCATGGACAAACTATGTCGATGATAACATAGAACACTGGAATAACCCAGTGCTGTTCTGGGAGACTTCTAAGGCGGTCATGAGAGGTCATGTGATAAGTTATATGTCACGTCTGCGCAAAGCCAACACAGCTAAATACAACACTCTAAGAGAAGCAATGGCACATAGCTGGACACTTTACATCTCCACACCATCGGAGGAAAATTTAAATATTTATCTGCAGGATAAAAAACTACTAGACACCTTCTTAACGGCCCAAGCTCAAAAAAAATTGGACTATACCAAACAAAATTATTATCGCTGGGGAAACAAAACGGGGAAATTGTTAGCAAACATGTCCAAACCTTGGAAACGGCGATCTTTCATAAAAGCTTTAAGAGATGATTCTACCTCCAAAACACTAACTTCCACGACTGATATACTACACACTTTCCACGACTACTTTTCCGACCTCTATAGCCCACTACCCCCACAGGAACCCCTCCATCAAGAGATTCTATCCAACATCACCCTTCCAAAACTAACACAAGCTCAAAGGGAGATTTTGGATAAAGACATCACGGAGGAGGAAATAAGAGAAGTAATCTCGGGATTACAATCAAATAAGGCCCCAGGACCGGACGGATTTACTGGGTCCTATTACAAAATGCTAAAGACGGAAATGATCCCAACCTTGTTAGAATTATATAACACACTTTACAAAGACACCCCTGAATTCCCAGCATTTAATCAGGCATACATGACCTTAATCCCCAAGCCAGATAAGGACCCCCTGCTAGTAGAATCATATAGACCAATTACCCTCTTGAACTCAGATTTTAAGATATTAGCCAAAATCATGGCCAACAGAATGCAATTATTCTTTCCAGATATATTAACACAACATCAGCTAGGCTTCGTCAGGGATCGCCACTCTGTTAAAGCAATTAGGATGGCTGTCGCAGCCACTATAGCCTCTAATCAAGATAAAAACTCTAACAACATGCTTCTAAGTCTAGATACGCACAAGGCGTTCGACACAGTCAGCTGGCATCACTTGTTCACAATACTTGAAACAAGGGATTTTAATAACAAGTTTATAGGACTTATAAAATATCTTTACACACGCCCCATGACAACCTTGTTAATAAATGGCAAAAAAGGAGCCCCCATACTCATGCAAAGAGGTACACGACAGGGGTGCCCCCTGTCCCCACTCCTCTTCAATTTATCTATAGATCCGCTATTTCGACTTCTGCAAACCACCCAAATCTTCAAAGGGATAAAGATAGGTGGGGAAGAAATAAAATTGTCAGCATTTGCAGATGATGTCCTATTATACATAAATAATCCCAAGGACTCCTTGGAGGGAATCCTCGAACTGCTCAAAAATTTTGGACACATCTCGGGATTTCAGGTGAACTTTGGTAAATCAAGAGGGCTATACCTCAAACCTGGAATAACTAAACCACGATGGGGAGGGCAATTACCATTTACCTGGGCAAAATCTTCTATAATCTATCTAGGGATCAAACTAACTAAATACCCAACGGAGTTATGTAAAACAAATATTCAAGAAACAATCCGTTCCATGACAAATGACTTAGAAACCTGGAAGAACCTGTCTCTATCATATCTAGGTAGAGTCAATCTAATAAAAATGTCCACCTTCCCGAAATTGCTATATATTTTACAATCCCTACCCATCCTACTTAGCAACTCAGATATAAACCGCATAAATAATCTCTTTAGAAACTTTATATGGAAGGGAAAGAGATCTAGAATAGCGCTGAGAAAGCTACAGCAGGCAAAATTTAATGGTGGTATAGGTTGCCCTAATGTACGGGCTTACAATCATGCCAGCTTGTTTAGATTTCTTAGGGATTGGCTTAAGAACACTGAAATATATACAAATACCACTCTGGAAACAGGTTTTCTTGAAAAAGGAAACTTGATCTCCTTTCTCCACGAGTTAGAAGCAGAAATCGATATAAAACATAAAGAAAACCCCTTATTATGGTCAGTATATCATTATGGCACATCCTCCGTAAAAATTATGCACTACACTCCCATAAAAGCTTGTTTCTGACTTTCCTGAACAATAAGGATTTCCAGCATGGGGAGGCGGGCTTCCCTTTCACACTGTTTGACAGAGAGGGCATAAAGAATGTAGAGAACCTCATTGATTTTGCAAATGACAAACCAATGACATTTGCGAAAGCGTGTCAGACTTTTCCTGTACTCAAAGATTTTCCCTTAGCATTTCTTCAAATGCAACACTATGTAAGCGAGGTAATGAGAAAACTGTCAGCCACAGACCTGTCGAATATTTTGGATGGTGTACTAAAGGCCTCTCCGGCCACCAAAAAAGCTATTTCGATTCACTATAAAATTTTTAACTCCCCAATTGACCATTCGACTATAAAAACCGGCATGACACAATGGTTGCCTGGTCTCCCAACGCTAACCTGTGAAACACTTTTGAAATCTTTGATTACATCTTGCAAATACTTACCGGCAGCACAGTATCAAGAGATGTTTTTTAACATCGTCCATCGAGCATACTACTCGCCCAAACGACAGTATCTGGCAGGTATGTCAGATACCAGCGAATGCCCCAAATGCCGCACTTCACAGGCGGACCTAATTCATTGCTTTTGGGCTTGTCCTATGCTCCGTGGATTCTGGCAACAGGTCAGAACATTCACAACTACGCATCTAATAAATTATTTACCCTTTACTGTGGAGTGGGCAATCTTTGGAATTCTTCCAGAGTCCCAGAGAATAACTAAAGGATGCAAGAAATTGGTCACAGCAATAAGTGCAGCGGCACGTAAAGCTATTCTACAGTCATGGATAGCTCCAAACCCACCTACCTTAGATTTGTTTAAAACTAAGCTACAACACATATTCTTTATGGATTGGTTGGAAACAACAATACATAAAACTCAGCTAACGACTGGCTTCTTTGCAACTTGGGAGACCTATATTGGTACCCTTCCTAGCGACTTTCAGGGCAGAATCAAAACCTCTCTCCAAAATACAGAATACTATGAGACAAGAATGCTCATGGGAGATCCCCCAATTACATAAATTATTGCTATCTAGGGTCTGTGTTTGGTGAGGGACTTGTGCGTGGTCGGGGTCCTCCCATGTATCCATGTCTCCATTCCATTATGTGTCAGCCATCGCCTAACACCATGCTCTAAACACAAGGATACAGCATTAATAGAACCCAACATATGGTAGCCTAGATATATCTTCATGTAATCGTATTAGTACTTGCCATGTTTTCTGCTACATGTTATGACTAACTATATCATACCTGATGATACAAGAACCGCAGAGACCGATCTTAATGTATATACGATTTTCTCTGTAACTACTCACTGTGTTTCTTTTTATAACTTACAACTACTGTCTGTTTACTATTTGCTGTGAAGTGATGCTTCAATAATAAAAAAAAAAAATAAAAAAAAAAAAAAACACGCATATGTGGAACTAGACACGCCCTTTGGGCAGAGTGTGACCACACCCCTCACACAGCACATTCTACTGTAATCTCCCTGGTTCTTGTTTTTGAAAGTAGGCAATTATGATTAACATTCTAGTAAAGCAATCTCTATTACAGGGCCTCAAATATTGCCCAACTATATTCTGGTGGACAGACAATAAATCTGCCTTAATGATATATAAATGTTTTTATAGCTTTGACCTAATTTATGTATCCATGTGACTGTGGACTCCATGCAGTGGTGTAGCTGGGTTCCACGGTGCCCGGAGCAAGGGCATGCTTCGTGCCCCCCTCGGTTTGTAGTAGGCGGGACCCTTGCACAGCAAAAAGCAGAAAGGGGGCGCGGCCTAACATTATACCACACACCGTAATGCCCATTGCACATTTTAGAAAACTTTGTAATGCCCATTACACATTGGCCCACACATCATACTGCCCATTACACATTATGCCACCAACAATTTTTTTTAAGTTACAAATGATGCCCCAAAGTAAGGCTTCTAATTAATTAGTAATGGCCCCTGTAGCAACGCTTACACACAAAATGCCCCTGAAGTGCCGCCTTTACACAATGCTGCCACTAGTGCCGCTTATATACAAAATGCCCCCTGAAGTGCAGCTTACCTACATGCAATTTACCAGGGGTCATTTCCATAGGGGGGAGTTGTTACATGCTCATTGTCATGGGGGGTGTTAAATGCTCATTGCCAGTGGAGATTACATGCTCATTGCCAGGGGTGCATTACATGGTAGTTTGTAGGGGTTTACATGTTTGTTGACACCATCAAAACACCTCCCTCCCTAGTATACAGCAATGGCACACAGACCCCCCACAGCAGATGGACACAGTTTTGATACCAGAGAGGAGGGTTGACAGGGTGGCCGATGAGGGGAGAGAGGGAGCACTAAAGGAGAAGGAAGGACCGGGCAGCCAGGTCTCTCCAGTGGGGGACTGGACAGTACACAGTGTGGCCTGTGTCTGCCCTGTTAAAGCACCTCCTGCGCGTGAGCCCCAGTATTAATCCCCTTACCTCTAAAGAACTGCCACTCAGAGCACAGCTGGATCATGCAGCCGCCACTAACAGGAAGGAGCTGGGAAGCCGGGCGCTGATACAAACAGCACCGTTAGTTTTAAATGCGCCGCTGCCTACTAAAAGGCAATCGCCGCTTGCAGTCTGGGAGCCAATGAGGAGCCACCGCACTAAAATTCTAATTAGCCTGCTGTAAGCATCACCGGCCACGGTGTTAGCCGTGGCAGCGCATTTTATTGTATCAGCACCCAGCTTCCCAGCGCCTTCCAGTTCCTGTCTGTGGCAGCGTAATAGTCGGGCCAGCCAGCCCTGCCTGCTCATGACAGCCGGAAGCGAAGGAGAGACTGATGCCGGGCACAGCAGGCAAGCAGGGACGGGGACCCGGCGGCAGAGCTCCGGCGCCATGTGGCATGTCGCCGCCCGGAGCTTGTGCTCCGCCGGCTCCACCGTAGCTACGCCTCTGACTCCGTGGCAACGCCCTATCGCACAAATGTTCTTTTTATTGTCGAACTGGTACAAAACATGAATGGAAAAAAAAGAAACAGAAAACTTTCACTTATGTAACAGCGCTCATATAAATGATATGTTTGGTAAGACACATTTTGTCCTTCTGCTGCTTTTTCAGGTATATGGACCCCACGTGTAAATTATAATATGGACATTGCCAATCGCACCCTGTTTGCAGAATTCATTCTGATCGGATTTCCCCAGGGTGTGCCCACTCAGATATTGCTGTTTGTGATGGTCTTATTAATGTATACACTGACCATGGCGGGGAACATTTTTATGATATGTACTATTATTATCAGCCCTCAGTTGCACACCCCTATGTACTATTTCCTTTGCAATTTATCCTTGCTGGATCTATTCTTCTCATCGAGTTCTCTTCCAAAGATGTTACTAGATGTATTCTCTAAGAGCGTTAGAGTCTCCGTCATTGGGTGCCTGGTGCAGATGAAGACCGGCCTGTTCCTAGGAACAACATTTTGGTTGGTAAGCTGCTCAATCAGAGGTGTGTCATTCAGGTGCCAAAAGGGAGGGGTAATTCTGTCTAGGAAAATGTTTTTGTTCCTAGGAACTGCTGAGTGCATGCTGCTGTCGGTGATGGCGTATGATCGTTATATCGCCATACGCTTCCCTTTGCATTACACCATATACATGAATTGGAGGACATGTAGACTCATTACAGTCATTATGTGGTCGGGGAGTTATGTATTATCGTCTATTCCTACTTCTAAACCTCTTGTGTTCTGTAGAGAGAACACCTTGGACCACTATGTCTGTGAGATATTGGCCCTCCTAGAGCTGGCGTGTGGTGACCTCAGCTTTCATAAAATATCTATATTTGTGGTCAGTTTATTCACGCTATTATCTCCGCTTGTCTTCATCATGGTGTCCTACATCTTTATCATTGTATCGGTTTTACAAATCCGCTCAGCAGGCGCAAGGGCTAAAGCGTTTTCTACGTGTGCTTCCCACCTGACCGTGGTGTGTATGTTTTATGGGACACTGATGACCACATACACAGGACAAGCCAAACGTTTTTCACCCAACCTGAAGTACATTTCTCTTATTTATGGTGCTGTGATACCTGCATTAAACCCTTTGATCTACAGCTTGAGAAACAATGAGGTAAAACAATCAGTCCACAAAATATTAACCAAGTATTCGGCAACATGAACCGTGTCATTATTTTTTATAATACTCACCTACAGTATAAAAACTAGTGCTCTGGGTATGATAATGAGACAATTGTGTATGTCAGCAAATGTAAATACTTCCATACTGTAGTACATTAGGCAGCTTGGCAAAATCATGTCTAAAAAAGATTACACACCATTATTTTAGAGTGTTGAATTTTATTGAAGTTTGGACTGATTAAACAGACTGAATTACTAGTGTTATATAGACTCGCAGTCGAGACCGTTGGATAGGGGTGCAGCCTCACACCAGGGTAGAGCAGGGTTAAGGGGTGGAGTTTGGATGGGGGGGATGCCAGTGAGTACCCTCAGATCTCCCTTGCTCAGGAAACCACCTGCAAGAGCTGCTTCAAACCGGCTCAAGCCATGATGACCGGGGATGGTCAGCATCTGCCCTAGCCGCAGCGTGGCCAGAATTGCAGCAATTGCCACCAGACCACCATGATGCCCTGAATGCGGACGTTTGGTACTAGTCTGGTTTTTGGATAAAGACTAATGAAGTCAGATTCAGAGCCTTCAGTTTTATGAGCTCATTACACCATACACATTACTACTGACTTGTGCCTGAAGTTACTGTACATGACTTTTGTATTAATAAATGTTACCCAGTTATTATGTTATTTGCTGCCATTACAGTAAGTACAACTGGCAATCTCCAGCAATATTTCATGTTTTTAAATATATAGTACACCATTTAAAGATCAGGACAATATCTCATCTTGTTCTTCATTAAACTGTAGTGGATCACATGTGATACCTTACGCTTGGCCGCTCAGCATTATCGACAAAATAGGAGGCCTGATGCTAGGAGAGTCTCATGGGAGCTAACGTGCTAAGAGATGTCGTTTGGCATGACTTCTGTGAAGATGAATGAGTACACGTCAGTATCTCAGACAACAATTTGATCTGAGTCTGCACCATCCAGGTACTAGGGTAACTGGCGTTAACTAAGGAAAATGTCTATACCCTCTTGTCTTCTTCACCAATGTATCATTCCCAGGTTTTAGTGTGGGTGAGATAAGCTGGCATCTACTGACCCAAATCACTAGAACTGACACAAAGTAGCTAAAAAGGTGTAGAGGTAATACATAGCATGCCAGTGGTGCTGAGAGATTGAAGGAAATGGCAAACATGCAAGAATCACCATCTCTTGCCCATAGGTAAGTTTTACTTGCTGTTAAGAACTTGATCAGTTAAACTTTGCCATCACTCACAAGCTGTCCAACCCGATAGAGCCTCAGCTGAAACCAGCATCGTAAAGCTTCAATGTCAACACCAAGAGGAAAGCGGTCATTTGCAAAAAAGAAAAAACACATATGTAATGGAGAGGAGGCCAATATGGAAATGTAAGGAGGCTTTCTAAGGGACTTCCAGCATAAAATGGTGGGTCCGATGGTCTGATTCGAGATTTTGGGGAAGGCAAGGTGCCCTAGGGCAATGCAAATGGAACATGACAGTGCCCACTTCCTAATCCCAAACCACGGCATCCTCAAGTCTACTCTAGACAATTATAGACGTCTGTTGAGGACACTAGTGTAGTACCACTGATTTGGAGCAATTGACTTTGACACTAGACAGATCACTAAAACTAAACTAATCTAATAGATTTAAAATGGAATTAAAAGTTTTGAGTTCTTGGGCTTTAAAGCAGGTGCAGCTGAAAGCCTGTGATAATCACCCGCTATCACAACAATATCATCTAAATGGATAAACAGTGGCACCAGCGCACCTATTTGGAATATACTTAAACCACAATAAAAACAAATTTTTGTCTGGACAACATGATCTTTGTGAGTCAGTGCAGGTAATAATAGTTTTAGATGATTTGTTGAGAGCTTGGTTTAGCTGGTCACATCAACAAGCTGGGACACAATGAAGGGTCCCATTCTAGTATTGATTGCACTAATGGCAAGTTTTTTTCACCACAGTACCAGGGCTGCCAGCGTGGTTACATACATTACAAAGTGCCCTTTTTCCATTAATGCACTGTTTATATCCCATTTGTTATTGTTATTATAATGTTTGCCTTCACAGACATATCATTTTTGCATACATCTGTCTTGCTTTTTACTATTACATTTCTCCAAAGCTTTACTACCAGAACATAACTACCAGGACATTACTGCCAGAACATTACTACCAGAACATTACATTACTACCAGGACATTACTACCAGAACATTAAATTACTACCAGGACATTACTACCAGGGCATTACTACCAGGAAATTACTTCCAGGACATTACTACCAGAACATTACTACCAGAACATTACTACCAGGACATTACTACCAGAACATTACTACCAGAACATTACTACCAGGACATTGCTACCAGGACATTACTACCAGGACATTACTACCAGAACATTACTACCAGGACATTACTACCAGGACATTACTACCAGGAAATTACTTCCAGGACATTACTACCAGAACATTACTACCAGAACATTACTACCAGGACATTGCTACCAGGACATTACTACCAGGACATTACTACCAGAACATTACTACCAGGACATTACTACCAGGACATTACTACCAGGAAATTACTTCCAGGACATTACTACCAGAACATTACATTACTACCAGGACATTACTACCAGAACATTACTACCAGAACATTACTACCAGGACATTACTACCAGGACATTACTACCAGGACATTACTACCAGGACATTACTACCAGGATATTACTACCAGAACATTACTACCAGGACATTACTACCAGGAAATTACTTCCAGGACATTACTACCAGGACATTACTACCAGAACATTAAATTGCTACCAGGACATTACTACCAGGGCATTACTACCAGGACATTACTACCAGAACATTACTACCAGGACATTACTACCAGGACATTACTACCAGGACATTACTACCAGAACATTACTACCAGGACATTACTACCAGAACATTACTACCAGAACATTAAATTACTACCAGGACATTACTACCAGGGCATTACTACCAGGACATTACTACCAGAACATTACTACCAGGACATTACTACCAGGACATTACTACCAGGACATTACTACCAGAACATTACTACCAGGACATTACTACCAGAACATTACTACCAGAACATTACATTACTACCAGGACATTACTTCCAGAACATTACCATCAGAACATTACTACCAGGACATTACTACCAGAACATTAAATTACTACCAGGACATTACTACCAGGGCATTACTACCAGGACATTACTACCAGAACATTACTACCAGGACATTACTACCAGGACATTACTACCAGGACATTACTACCAGGACATTACTACCAGAACATTACTACCAGAACATTACATTACTACCAGGACATTACTTCCAGAACATTACCACCAGGACATTACTACCTGGACATTACTACCCGGACATTACTACCAGAACATTACTACCAGGACATTACTACCAGAAAATTACTACCAGGACATTACTACCAGAACATTACATTACTACCAGGACATTACTACCATAACATTACTACCAGGACATTACTACCAGAACATTACTACCAGAACATTACTACCAGGACATTACTACCAGAAAATTACTACCAGGACATTACTACCAACACATTACTACCAGGACATTACTACCAACACATTACTACCAGGACATTACTACCAGGACATTACTACCAGGACATTACTACCAGGAAATTACTACCAGGACATTACTACCAGAACATTACTACCAGAACATTACTACCAGAACATTACTACCAGGACATTGCTACCAGGACATTACTACCAGAACGTTACTACCAGGACGTTACTACCAGAACATTACTACCAGGACATTACTACCAGAACATTACTACCAGGACATTACTACCAGGACATTACTACCAGAACATTACTACCAGGACATTACTACCAGCACATTACTACCAGCACATTACTACCAGGACATTACTACCAGGACATTACTACCAGGACATTACTACCAGGACATTACTACCAGGAAATTACTACCAGGACATTACTACCAGGACATTACTACCATGACATTACTACCAGGACATTACTACCAGGACATTACTACCAGGACATTACTACCAGGACATTACTACCAGAACATTACTACCAGGACATTACTACCAGAACATTACTACCAGGACATTACTACCAGGACATTACTACCAGGACATTACTACCAGGACATTACTACCAGGAAATTACTACCAGGACATTACTACCAGGACATTACTACCATGACATTACTACCAGGAAATTACTACCAGGACATTACTACCAGGACATTACTACCAGGACATTACTACCAGGAAATTACTACCAGGACATTACTACCAGAACATTACTACCAGAACATTACTACCAGAACATTACTACCAGGACATTGCTACCAGGACATTACTACCAGAACGTTACTACCAGGACGTTACTACCAGAACATTACTACCAGGACATTACTACCAGAACATTACTACCAGGACATTACTACCAGGACATTACTACCAGAACATTACTACCAGGACATTACTACCAGCACATTACTACCAGCACATTACTACCAGGACATTACTACCAGGACATTACTACCAGGACATTACTACCAGGACATTACTACCAGGACATTACTACCAGGACATTACTACCATGACATTACTACCAGGACATTACTACCAGGACATTACTACCAGGACATTACTACCAGGACATTACTACCAGAACATTACTACCAGGACATTACTACCAGGACATTACTACCAGGACATTACTACCAGGAAATTACTACCAGGACATTACTACCAGGATATTACTAGCAGGACATTATTACCAGGACATTACTACAATGATATTACTACCAGGAAATTACTACCAGGACATTACTACCAGGACATCAGCCGCCTGCCCAGTTTTCATCCTGGCGCTCGCAAATAAAAGTCAGTTCCCACAGACTTTTATTTGTGAAGCTAGAAGACATCATTTGATGGTTGGCGATTATCGAATGATTTCTCCAGACATGCGAGGGGACGTGTCTTTGTTACACATACCCTCGCATGTAAACAAGGTCATACAGGGAAGGTGGGGGGGGGGGGGGGGGGCGACAGAGTGGACGACTTTCCATAGCGTTCTTTTATGGAAAGTTGTCCACACCGGGGAAAATCGCTGAAACGGGCATAAATCGATCACTGTGTATGGACCTTTAATGTAAGCCTGGATTAGCCGTCACTATTTTATATACTGTAACTTGTTTCAAGGTGAAGAATTGCATTAAGTCCCTGTGGTCGGAGAGCCCGGCACATGGGGTTAATAGCGGCCACAGCACTGAAGGGGTTAACTCTCCGTGCTTCGCTGTTATTCGGGACAAAGGCACTTGACATGTTTTAAACTGTATGAGCGGCACTGAGCTGGGACAGGGCCCTTCTGCAGTGCTGATGTAGTTGTAGCCTGCTTCTGGGCACCAGGCACTGAGCTGGGACAGGACCCTTCTGCAGTGCTGATGTAAGTTGTAGCCTACTGCTGGGCACAAGGCTCTGAGCTGGGACAGGACCCTTCTGCAGTGCTGATGTAGTTGTAGCCTGCTGCTGGGCACCAGGCACTGAGCTGGGACAGGACCCCTTCTGCAGTGCTGATGTAAGTTGTAGCCTGCTGCTGGGCACAAGGCACTGAGCTGGGACAGGACCCTTCTGCAGTGCTGATGTAGTTGTAGCCTGCTGCTGGGCACCAGGCACTGAGCTGGGACAGGACCCCTTCTGCAGTGCTGATGTAGTTGTAGCCTGCTGCTGGGCACCAGGCACTGAGCTGGGACAGGACCCCTCTGCAGTGCTGATGTAGTTGTAGCCTGCTGCTGGGCACCAGGCACTGAGCTGGGACAGGACCCCTCTGCAGTGCTGATGTAGTTGTAGCCTGCTGCTGGGCACCAGGCACTGAGCTGGGACAGGACCCCTTCTGCAGTGCTGATGTAGTTGTAGCCTGCTGCTGGGCACCAGGCACTGAGCTGGGACAGGACCCCTCTGCAGTGCTGATGTAAGTTGTAGCCTGCTGCTAGGCACAAAGCACAAAGTATATGTATTTATGAAATATATGTTTAGTACTGAGCTGAGACTGTAAACATTGTATTGAAGATTGAGGAATGCATTCTGGGCTTAAAATGCACTTTGTACATTTCTGGGGGAAGGAATTTAGAAAATCTTTGTGACGAGGAAATGAGATGCTAAAAAGCCTCCTCCTGTCAGAAGGTCTGTGAGTGGCCAATACACAGCAGGGAGTAGGCTTTGTGTCTGAAGCCCTGTGTAAAGGTGTTAATAAGGAAACTTGTGCATGTGATGTGACACTGAATCCAGGCCATCCTGTGTGTGAGGTGTTGGTAATGCAGACATTTGTGTTTCTTGATGTAATCTTGGTTCGTTATGCACTGGAAGTAAGATGTCAGATTGATATGCAAATCCTAAAGGTTTAGGGAAGGATCTGACCATGTCAGTGTGTTTTCTGTCTATATAAACAGGGCCTGTGAGCCCTGGTATTCTGTACAATCTACCTGATCTGAATGCTGTAACATTACCTGTATGCTGTGCCTCCTAGAGAGATCTAGTAGAGGGCTCTTTTTAGAGCTTCTACTTTGAGCAAATAAACCATCTATTGCCCAAGACGACTGCTTCATCTTGCGACCAACAGAATTACTGCAATAATTCCATTCTCCGGCTGTTCTGGGTATGGCATCCAGCGTCTCCGAGTTCCGCTCTGCCTGCTACCGAACCAGAGGTCTGGTCCGTGACCAGTGGGGAACCAACCGACGCCAGTCGGGGGTGTGTCAGCAGCATGTCGACGCACGCACTGCAGCAGGTACTACTCAGGTGCCAACGTTTGGGCCTGAGGAAGTTTCCGTGGTACAAGGCGCCACGTAGGAGGAGTCTGGTGGTGGCAGTGATAATGGGCGGAGTCAGTAACAGGCGGTTACTGATGGTAACAGGGAATCCCCTATTGGCCAGAACCGTGAGACCAGGAACCGCTATCTGTGGACCCAAAGGGCGTACCCAGAGCGTAAGGGCAGGCATCCGGTCACAGTCCCCCTAGGGTCATCCTTTATTTTGTGATAGTCAGACTCAAGGGCACCCCCCACATACACTCTAGGGCCTTATGGTAGAGCCTCCCTGCTTTTTATCCAGTCCCTGCACTATGAGCAGCCAGGAAGATGCCACCGCAGTTTGTCACAAACCAACATGTTACTGTGCCATACATACTCTGACTCTGTGCTTATTACATTCATTATTTTGTATAGAAAACATTCAACTAAATTTGGACTTTTTGTGAGTTTGTTGTAGCCACTATTGCCTCCGGTGATTTGTACCTCACTGAAAAGTCATAGGAAGTCCATAGTCTTTTCTAACCCAGATCCTATTACATTATGCCACAGATACGGTGGCCTGTGGGGTTTAGCTGTAGTGAACAATGCAGATATAGTGTGCAGCTAATGCTCTGGGCAATGGAGGCATTGTACAGAATACACATAAGGATAGTGATAATATCAGCACAGAAATGTCTCTACTGTAGAACTGGGATAATAGAAGCAATAGAGTAATATTAATATATATATATATATATATATATATATATATATACTGTATATATATATATATATATATATATACACATATATATATATAGCATATAGGTAGACATACCGCAGGGCACTCCAGGGATTTGGTAAAAGCAAATTTAATGCAACAGTTTTGGAGCGCTAAGCTCCTTCATCAGGCATATATATTATACAGTGTATCAGGGCCGTCTTAACATCAGGAAGGGCCCCTGGGCAACCTAGTTCACTGGACCCCCCCCCCAAATTAGTTTGCCCAGGAGCCCACAGTCACCTCCCCAACCCTCACCTCTCTGGCTCCGTGCGGCAGCCAGTCAGCTTCCGGCGGCCGGGGATCCGATCATCTTCGCTGGGGGATCCGGGCAGCGGGATCAGGGCAGCGGCGGTAGCTAGGAGCCTGCCCTGAAGTGGCAAAGCGCTATTAACTGGTGGGGCGGGAAGCGCTGTTGCATTTGAAAAGACTGGCCAGACGCTGATTGGCTGAATTCAGCCAATCAGCGTTCGGCCAGTCTTTTCAAATGCAGCAGCGCTTCCCGCCCCACCGGCAAATAGCGCTAATGGGAAAGATGGTGGCCGGGTGGCGGGGATCCAACCATCCTTACTGGGGAAGGGGATCAGGGCGGCGGTGGCGGTAGCTAGGAGCCCGAAGCGGCGAAGCACTATTTGTCGGCGGGGGCGGGAAGCGCTGTTGAATTTGAAAAGACTGGCCGGATGCTGATTGGCTGAATTCAGTGAGGATGCCCTGATCCCCCTGCCGGATCACCCAGTGAGGGTGATCAGAACCCCGGCACACGGACCCCCGAAATTAAATTCACTGCTAGCTAGGAGGTGAAGCGCTATTTGCCGGCGGGGTGGGAAGATTTTCTGAATTCAGCCAATCAGCGTGGCGGTAGCTAGGAGCCCGAAGCGGCGAAGCACTATTTGTCGGCGGGGGCGGGAAGCGCTGTTGAATTTGAAAAGACTGGCCGGATGCTGATTGGCTGAATTCAGCCAATCAGCATTCAGCCAGTCATTTTAAATGCAGCAGCGCTTCTCGCCCCCCCTGCCGGCAAATAGCGCTTCGCCGCTTCGGGCTCCTAGCTACCGCCACCGATGCCCTGATCCCCCTGCCGGATCACCCAGTGAGGGTGATCAGAACCCCGGGACACGGACCCCCGAAATTAAATTCACTGCTAGCTAGGAGGTGAAGCGCTATTTGCCGGCGGGGTGGGAAGATTTTCTGAATTCAGCCAATCAGCGTCCGGCCAGTCTATTCAAATGCAACAGCGCTTCCCGCCCCGCCGGCAAATAGAGCTTCGCCGAATCGGGCTTCTAGCTACCGCCACCGCCCTGATCCCCCTGCCCGGATCCCCCAGCGAGGGTGAGCGGATTCCCGGACCCCGGCCACCATCTTTCCCATTGGGCTGGGCCGGGGGCCCCTAAGTCCTAGGGCCCCCGGGCAACTGCCAATCGTGCCCAATGGGAAAGACGGCACTGCAGTGTATAACCTGTAGGCCTGATGAAGGAGCTTAGCACTCCAAAACTGTTGCATTAAATTTGCTTTCACCAAATCCCTGGAGTGCCCTGCGGTATGTTACCTATTGCGGGACCTACCTATATGCTGTACATCTGATCCTGGCAAAGGCACCCAGGTTCTATCGCTTTACTGCAGGGAGTGTCGGATCGACATCCTGTATATATATATATATATATATATATATATATATATATATATATATATATACACAGTATACACACAACAGGAGGAGTCCTGGCACTCGTCCTGGGTAGAACAACTACTTGGGATGTCTTTCCATCCCGAATGGGAAAATAGCAAGCATATTCAGATGGCACTCTCAAGATTTATCAAGGCTGCACGGCGGCAGCATAAGCAAGAAGAATAAGTCAAAAACACGGCTTGTGTATATATATATATATATATATATATATATATATATATATATGTGGAATGACTGCACTCAGCTCCTGTATCCTTTAATGGGCCCTGTGACCCGCCATGCTGAGCCAGATATACACCATAGATAGCCGCGACACTGGTGACTTGGTAATAGATGAAATCAACAACCAGCTTTTACTGCTAACGTTTCAGCCTTTAATTTAGGCTTTTATCAAAACAGCTTACATACAGCTTCAACAAGACAGATACAGTGACACAGTGGTCCAGCGATCGTTCAACACTTTATACCATTTTCAAGCTCGTCGCTGGACCACTGTGTCTGCCTTGTTCTTTTTTGCAAAGTCCTGTGAGTGCCGCTACTGGGTAACCGTATATATATATATATATATATATATATATATATATATATATATATATATATAAAAAAACGAGATAGGTCTGGCACATCCACACATCCAGCAAGTTCACCGCGGGTGCCCGCACAGCACAAACGGCATATGTAGAACAAAGGAAATGCAGCACTCCAGCGTAGACAAAAAATGTTATTATTAGTGAATAAATCCAGCAACGTTTCAACACTAACGTGTTGTCCTCAGGCTCAATATACACAGTGAAATAACAGACCTTAAATAGCTCCCAAATAGCCGTCTGCCCGCGAAACCAGCTCACGCTGCAGGCGGCGTGTGCTCAAGTGACGTCATTAAGATGCGGCCTGCTACGGCCGTAATGAAAACAATCAGATCACCATGGAGACCGGTGACGCAATCGTCCGGCTAACCAGCCGTAGATATGCGCCCCGAGTCTGCACGGTGAATATGTGCACGGTAATGCAATCAGTATTAAACATACAATTTTTTTACACAAATCAAAACAACATTGAAAAACCTTACTGTAAGTACCACATAATAGCTATCACACTCAAGTTATATAAAAACATGTTAATGTATCAGAATTACTGCCGGACCGAGTATTGATGTCAACTAAATCACTGTATCCTGGCAACATAAATGGTGTAATTAATGAATGGTAAGGGCCAGCTCACCTCCGCTCAACCTACATCATCCAGCCAGGAGACTGCTCAGATGTCGATAGCCCCTCTAAGATCTCTCAGGGCAGAGACAATTTTCTGAAAATCGGCATGACTGATGCCATATCGGGATTCTACAGAAATGCTTCTGCTCAATGGAAGCCTTCCATCCAACTCCTGTTCATATGATGCCATTCTCATGGAATAACGACATACCTACTCTAAGTGAGTCGCCTATTTGCTTCTTATTTGGCACAAAGCCTGTCCACAGAACAAAACCACATATTGGGAGCTTCAACCTAACCCTAGGGACCCCAAATAATAAAAACTGCATACTGGTAAAGAGCCATAATGGCCTATAGTCCCCCACACGCTGTGTCAGGCATTACACCCCTACCATCAAACTAACCCCTATTCACCCTGTTGGACATCATATCACTGCTGATACCCAGCGGTGACCCGCTAATTGAAGCCAATTTGGTTATTAAATCAAATGAGCGCATTCAGACCAGACGACTCATTTAGACCCCTAGGACTAAGGGTGTCCAATAGGCTTCTCGCTGCAACAGTCGCAAGCCTCGATTACCTCCGCGTATGGAGGCTGGCACATGGTCAATCATCCTATAGCGGATTGATGTCAACGAATGGCGAGCTTCAAAGAAGTGCCTTGCCACAGGTTGTTCACTTTTGCTGGTATTAATGGCAGATTTTATCGCCGACCGATGTGCGGCCATCCGCTCTTTAAAAGCTCGTTCGGTCTTCCCAATATACGAGAGACCACATGGGCATACAATCTGGTAGATCGTAAATTTAGTGTTGCAGGTTAAGGTAAAGTTGATGGTAAGGGTTTTACCTGTATGTGGGTGGTAGAATTTATCACCACCAATCATGAATTGGCATGTCACGCAAGTACAGCGTATACAGCCAAGCATGTTAGTAGATTTAGCAGCCATTATTGGTTCCTTATAAGTTTTGACTAGTGTGTCACGTAGATTGCGCCCCCGTTTGAAGCATGGCATGAGGGTGGTATTCTCCAACTTTAGATCTTTATCAAATTGGACCAAATGCCAATGCTTCTTTGATTTCTTCACAATCTGTTCACTTTTGATGTTGTACTGTTGTATAAAGGGAATTCTAGTACTAGTCGAGGGGGATTTTTTTTGGGGGGGGGATCAAAAGGGATTCCCGCGAATTTTTGAAACTTTTTCCCTGGTTGCTCTGAGTTGATCTGGGTTGTATCCCCGAGCCACAAAATTGGCTATAATCTTGTCCATTTGGACCTCAGCAACACCTGGATCAGAATTGATCCTTTTACACCTTAATAGTTGTGAATATGGCAACCCATATATACTGGCCCTTGGATGACAACTGGAATGGTGCAACAGATTGTTTCTATCTGTTGCTTTTGTGAACAAACTTGTAGAGATGACACCCTCCTCCAAACTAATACATACGTCTAAAAAATGTATTACTGTATTACTTACTGAATATGTGAATTTCACAGTACTAAGGCTGTCATTATGTGTTTTAATCACATCTTCAAGATCAGAGGGGTCTCCCTTCCAGAATAACAGTAAATCGTCAATGTAGCGGGTATAAAATAAAATTCTACCCGCCACACTGACGTCACTGAAAAAGATGTCATTTTCAACCGAAAACATGAACGTGTTGGCATATGAGGGGGCTACCGCCGCCCCCATAGCACAACCAACGTTCTGCAGATAGAACTTATCCTGATATAGGAAAACATTCTTTGTCAAAATAAGTCGAAGCAAATCAATAATAAGTCCAACATCCGGACCGGAGTATGTTATACTCTCCCTTAGAAACTTGGCCATACTCAATAAGCCAAGTTCATGCGGGATCACAGTAAATAGACTCCCCACAGCATTACCGTGCACATATTCACCGTGCAGACTCGGGGCGCATATCTACGGCTGGTTAGCCGGACGATTGCGTCACCGGTCTCCATGGTGATCTGATTGTTTTCATTACGGCCGTAGCAGGCCGCATCTTAATGACGTCACTTGAGCACACGCCGCCTGCAGCGTGAGCTGGTTTCGCGGGCAGACGGCTATTTGGGAGCTATTTAAGGTCTGTTATTTCACTGTGTATATTGAGCCTGAGGACAACACGTTAGTGTTGAAACATTGCTGGATTTATTCACTAATAATAAAAAAAAATTGTCTACGCTGGAGTGCTGCATTTCCTTTGTTCTATATATATATATATATATATATATATATATATATATATATATATATACTCTCGCCTCACAAACTTTCTTAACTCTCACCATCTATTAGACCCGCTTCAGTCAGGCTTTTGCTCTTAACACTCCACTGAGACAGCACTGACTAAAGTGGCGAATGATCTGGTAACTGCTAAGTCTAAAGGCCATTACTCGCTACTTATTGTACTAGATCAGGGGTGGCCAAAAGGTCGATCGCGATCTACCGGTCGATCGCGTAGCCCCCACCGGTAGATCGCGATCAAATGCCCTTCTTTCCTATGTAAAAGGATCTGCTGAAGCCTCTGAGATCTCAGAGGCTTCAGCGTTCCCAGTGATGCAGTGCGCAGGTGACGTCATGACGTCGCCCGCGCACAGCATCTGAGGAGCCTGTCAGCTTGCGGCAGCAGCAGCGTGCCGAGGAGAACAGCACACGGCAGGGGCCGGGGAGATCATCTTCAGCGGGCAGCAGCCGGCCAGGCAAGAGCAGCATGCGGCCGGGGAGATGCTCTTCAGCGGGCAGCAGCGGGCCGGGGAGAGCAGCACACGGCAAGGGAGATCCACTGTGCTCAGTCAGAATGAAGTGCCAGTGGGAGGCTCAGCGGCAGCACCAACAGCGGGGATCCTGACAGCTTCAAAGCACAGTAAGAATTGAATGTGGGTGCATATATGCTGTTATGGGGTGGGAGGGGGAGGTGTCTTCACAATTGTAAATTCATCCTAGATGCTGCTTGTTATGGAGTTTTGTGCCCCCTAAAAGTGTGTGTATGTGTGTGTTATTTTTTTTTTTTGTAAGGGGTCACAAATCTCCATCAGGCAGGCAGCAATTGGGATGAACTTACACTTGTGAAGACACCCCCCCCCCTCCCACCACATGACAGAACATTATTTGTGGCAAAATTTGACTTTCGGACTCCTTCCCTGTGTCAGGATGTGACTTTCGGACTACTTCCCTGCAGGTACCGGAGCGCCCCAGGCAGGGGGGACGCCCCGGTGCTCACCCAATCCACAGGGGGTGATGGGTGCTTCTGCGCGGGAGGGACCTGGGCTCTGCCGCAGCGCCCCACGGTTTGTCGGGCGACGTGGAGTACCCAATTCATTTGGGGGTAGGTGGCGTGCCGGGTGATGGGTGCTGAGGCGCTCTACGGGTAGGAGGGGGCGGGTGGGTTTTGCCGGGTGCAGGAAACTTACCCCTGATGCCTGTGTCCCTGCTGCTGCTCTGATCCTCTCTGCTGACGAAAGGGGGGGGGGGGAGGTGGTTGTGCAGGTGATGCTCCGGTGGGGGAGAGAGTTGTGCATGGCGCTGACCTCCATCCAGGGGGGGTGGGGTGCTCCAAACTGCCACCCTCCAGTGGCCGGCACCCTAGGCAAATGCCTAAGGCTGCCTAGTGGTGACGCCGGCCCTGCTTCCCTGTGTCAGGATGTGACTTTCGGACTCCTTCCCTGTGTCAGAATGTGAATTTTGGGCACATTTCCTGTGTCAGAATGTGAATTTTGGGCACATTCCCTGTGTCAGAATGTGAATTTCGGGCACATTCCCTGTGTCAGCATGTGAATTTCGGGGACACATTCCCTGTGTTAGTATGTGAATTTCGGGCACATTCCCTGTGTCCTAATGTTATATTTTGGCTCAAAACCTGTGTCCTAATGTGAATTTTGGCCTATTCTGTGAGGCATAATGTGTAAGGGGCGTATTGCACTGGGAAGGGAACATTTCTTGCACATGGGGAAACGCCGGTAGATCATCGGTAAGTAAATGTACAAAAAGTAGATCCCGGGTTACAAAAGTCCGGCCACCCCTGTACTAGATCTTTCTGCTGCATTTGATACTGTGGATCACACTCTTCTCTTACAAACACTACACTCCCTAGGTCTTAATGATACAGCCCTTTCCTGGTTCACATCTTACCTATCTGATCGCTCTTTCAGTGTTCGCTTCTCTGACTCTACCTTCTCTTCACTACCTCTGTCAGTCGGAGTTCCGCAAGGTTCAGTCTTAGGTCCTCTGCTCTTCTCAATCTATACCTCCTCTCTTGGCAAACTAATCAGCTCCTTCGGATTTCAGTATCACTTATATGCGGATGATACTCAAATCTATCTATCAACCCCAGAGTTGTCACCTGTGAATTTGGGCAGAGTCTCTGAATGTCTCTCTGCCATCTCATCTTGGATGTCTTCTCACCAACTCAAACTTAATATTTCCAAAATGGAATTACTTATATTCCCGCCAACTAAGAACAGTTACCATCCTAACATCTCCATCGCTGTTGACAACTGGACAATCCACCCTACCCCACAAGCTCGTTGCTTAGGGGTCATCCTTGACTATGAACTGTCCTTTCTTCCCCACATTCAATCTGTCTCAAAATCATGTTACATGCATTTAAGAAACATATCCAAAATACGACCGTATCTCACACAAGACACTACTAAATCTCTTATCCATGCACTCATTATATCTCGCATTGATTATTGCAATAGTCTCCTAACTGGTCTTCCCAAGAAGAGACTCTCACCACTGCAATCCATTTTAAATGCTGCTGCCAGGCTGATCTTCCTTGCAAGACGCTTCATTGGTTGCCTGTGTCTTACCGTATTCAATATAAAACACTTCTACTCACATATAAAGCTATTAACCATACTGCACCAGCATATATCTCTTTACTTATAACAAAATATCTCCCATCTCTACCACTCCGCTCTGCACATGATCTGTGTCTCTCATCTGAGCGGATCACTAGCTCCCATTCACTATTACAGGACTTTCATCGGGCTGCTCCCATCCTATGGAATGCCCTTCCATGCACAATAAGACTCTCCACTAGCCTCCAAACTTTCGAATGTTCCCTGAAAACTCCCCTCTTCAGGCAAGCCTATCATATTTAAGTTCTACACGCATAACCCTCCGAGGCACTTATGTATTATATAGCTTCCCTCCTGGACTTGTAACTTGGTGGGACTGCTATGCTATTACTGGTGCCTGTCCTTGTGTTTCCCTCCTATATTTATTTATTTATTAGCAGGTTCTTATATAGCGCATACATATTACGCAGCGCTTTACAGAGAATATTTGAACATTCACATCAGTCCCTGGCCCAGTGGAGCTTACAATCTATATTCCCTACCACATGTACATGCACAGACATATTAGGGTTAATTTTGTTGGGAGCCAATTAGCCTACCAGTATATTTTTGGATTGTGGGAGGAAACTGGAGTACCCAGAGGAAACCCACGCAAGTACGGGGAGAATATACAAACTGCACAGTTACAGCCATGGCGGGAATCGAATCACCATCCATACTTCCCCATAGATTGTAAGCTTGCAGCCGGGCCCTCTAACCTCCAAGTCTGTCGTTACCAAGTTTGTTTTACCACTTTCTACCATTGTAAAGCACAACGGAATCTGCTGCGCTATATAAGAAACTGTATATATATATATATATATATATATATATATATATATATATATATAAAACCTTTCAACAGGCGGCACTCGTTCTTCATCAAATAACTGAGACCACTCAGATGTAATGAACGTTTTCGGTTTACTTAACCTTCGTCAGATATACATGAAATACATACAATCACCAAATATATAAGCTTAGCTCACCCCAATCTCGTGCTCGATTCAGCCTCGCCTCCTCCCTCTGGCTTCCGGTGTCGGGTGCAAGGGGGATTCGGCTCCGGCTCCAATATGGTTACCATGGTAACATGTACACAATTTCCCGTTACTACGTTAATGTGCACGGAATTTTCAATAAATATAAATACGCGGCAAGTATAAGACACAAACTCTGCAATGTTACTATCCATATAACTGTAATCAAAGTTCACTGGATATTAGTATTTACTTAGTCCAGTTGATGATTTTACTGAAAAGCCATCCACAAAATTTACAAGAAGCATGTTAATGGCAGCTGTTCATTAAGTCCTGCCGGCGCTACAGTATTGAGTTTTTGTATCCAGAATGACTCTCTCCGTAGTAGAGCCAGATTTCTATCTCCTCCTCGTCTGCTTAGAGTCACTTGGTCCAACATCAAATATTTCAAACTAGACAGGTTATGATTGAAATTGAGAAAATGTTTTGCAACTGGTTGTTCGGCACTTTTCTTCTCCAATGCCGTTTTGATAGAGCTGCGATGTTGCGCCATTCTGGTTTTAAAGCTGCATATCGTTTTCCCGATATAATACTTGCTGCATGGACAGATAATACAATAAATAACGTGCGTGCTGTGACAGCTCAATCTATGTTTTATTGGAATTTTATAGCCATCATGTGGATGTCTAACATAGTCCGCAGTTATAAGATGTGTGCATGTGGCACAGCCTGTACATTTATAATTTCCCATTTTTCTTCTTAGGAAGTGTGTATCCTCAATTCTGTCAAAGTCTGAAATATCCGTTTTGACTATATGATCTCTAATGCTCTTTCCTCTGGTATAGCATGGCAGGAGTTTTCTATTTCTGAACCCTTTCAGGTCCGGATCTCTCTGGATAATTGGCCAGATTTGTTTAGCCAATTTGGTGATTTTTTTAGAGTCCGTGGTATAATTGTTTACCCAGACGATTTGTTCTTGCATTTGTTTTGTCATTGCCCCAATTTCTGGTGTTGGTTCTTTGTAATTTAAAGCTTTATCTTTGGCTTGTTTAATCACTTTGTTCTGATAGCCTCTTTGTAGGAACTTCTCTGCCATTTTATTCATTTCTTCTTGTTTGGTTTGTGGATCACTGCAAATGCGCTGGACTCTCAGGAACTGGGAGTATGGCAATCCTTTCAGGAGCGGTTCTGGATGATGACTAGAAGCTAGTAGCAAATTATTGCTATCTGTTGGCTTGGAGAAAATAGTCGTAGAGATTTTTTGGTTGTTAACAAGGAGTTTGACATCTAAATAGTTTATTTCTTGTTTATGTATATTGTAGGTGAATTTGATGTGATCGTCCAATGTATTTGCCAGTTGCATAAAATTCTCAAATTCATTCTTGGTACCATGCCATATGATAAAGACATCATCTATAAATCTGGTGTACATATTTATTTTTGATGAGTATTGAGGATTATTGAAAAAGAGTTTTTCTTCTACTTGAAACATGAAGGAATTTGCGTACGACGGAGCGACACATGCTCCCATCGCACATCCCTGTACTTGGAGGAACAGCTCTTTATTAAACAAAAAGAAGTTTCTTTCCAGCACCAATTGTAATAATTGGAGAAAAAAGTCTATGTCCGGACCCTTATATTCTGGATTATCAGTAAGCAGTTCTCTTACCGCTTGTATACCTCTTGCGTGTGGTATGCTTGTGTATAAACTGACTACGTCAGCTGTACACAGCCAGCTTTGGTCAGTTAATTCTCCTAACTCCTTAATTTTTTGTAGGAACGTATTCGTGTCTTTTAGGTAGGTTTTCTGTTTTTGGACCACCGGTTGTAGGTAGTAGTCTAAATATCTCGCTGTGTTGTAGTACAGGGACTCCCTGGCGGACACTATTGGGCGTCCAGGGGGGTTATCTTTGTCCTTATGTAATTTTGGGACTGTATAAAAGACAGGTATTTTAGAATTGGTAGTTAGGAGTGCTTTCTTTGTATCTTCCTTGATATGGTTGTTATTTACTGCTGTATCCAGAATTTTTTCAAGTTCCTTAAAGTATGTTTGGGTAGGGTCTTGTTGTAATCTCTGGTAGACCTGTGTGTCATTAAGCTGGCGATAAGCTTCTTGTTTATATTGTAGTACGTCTTGTACTACCAGGGATCCCCCTTTGTCCGCCGGACGGACTACTATGTCTGTATAATTTGAAAGGTTTTTTAGGGCTTCCCTTTCAATTTTGGTCATATTGTAGGTACCTTCATATTTCTTTTTACTCATAATTTCACCTTTAATTGTCCTTGTAAAGGTTTTTATAGCCGGATTTACTGATGTCGGATCAAATCGGGATTTAAGTTTAATCGGGCATGTGTTTTCCTTGATTTGTGAAGTCTCTATTTTATCAAAATATTCCTTGAGTCTCAATTGGCGATTTAATCTTGTTAAGTCCACTCTGTTCCGGAGTTCATTTGGTTTATTGGTGGGCACAAAGTTTAATCCTTTATTTAGAACGGACAGTTCTGTTGTTGTTAATAGTCTTGTAGAGATGTTATGTACTATTTGGCTCTTTTTGCCTTCCTGTCTCTGTATTCTCTCGCATTGTTTGCCACGTCTTGTCTTTGTGGATTTGTGCCTCCTCTCGGTCCTTTGGGACGAGCCCCTAAAGGGTGGACTTGTGTAGTAGATGTTTGTTCCCTTGTTGTATCTTCAGATTCACTGTTGGCACTTGAAGTATCTGTGTCAAATCTGTTTTTGTAAGGGCGTCTAGTATTTCTCCTATTGGGTCCTCCTCTCCCCGCCTGGAAGTTGGTCCAATAATATACCCTATTTTCTTCATAATCCCGGCTCACCGCTGCGAATTTTTTCTTTTTAAATGTTATAAGGTCATTTTTGTATTTTTCCACCTCCTTTGTCAATTTGTCCATCCAATCACAAGAGTTATCCGCTTGGAGTATGGGTAGGTTTATGCTTTCATATGTTTGTATTTTGTCTTTGATCAGATTCATTTCTCTTGTTGCTTCTTCTATGACTAATAGTATTAAGTCAAAAGAGGCTTTATTGAGCACCGCTGCCCACCTCCTACAAAACTCAGGATTGTTGCGTCCTATTGTTGGTTTGTTTCTGATTCGAAATCCTCTTGGGATTTTGCGTTCCCGAAAATAGTCTGACAAACAGACCCCATGCAGATAGAAATCAGTGTCCTTGTTTTTCATTCTTAGTAATTGCAGATATTTAGCCTCATTTGTTTCCTGCGGTTCTGTTGTAGATAACTTGTCCTTGAATAGAATCCGTGTTGCATCCACGTCTGAGAGGGATAGGAGTTCCCCCGGTGGAAGTGTGGTATTACGGTACCCCACTACGTCCTCAGGTACTGTTTCCATGGTGTTCCGTGTAGACAAATAACAGTGCAAACACCCGTGCAATAGAATTTAAAATGATATCGATGTTCTTAAGGGTATGATGTGGTGCCTTGGATAAGATTAGGAGCTTTGTAGTCCCCAGTCCATATGTACAATTGTAATGGTCCCGGCACTCCGTTCACTCTGATATAATTTTTGTTCACGGTGCCTTCCTCAGACCAGACGTCTCCATATAAAACCTTTCAACAGGCGGCACTCGTTCTTCATCAAATAACTGAGACCACTCAGATGTAATGAACGTTTTCGGTTTCCTTAACCTTCGTCAGATATACATGAAATACATACAATCACCAAATATATAAGCTTAGCTCACCCCAATAATATCCAGTGAACTTTGATTACAGTTATATGGATAGTAACATTGCAGAGTTTGTGTCTTATACTTGCCGCGTATTTATATTTATTGAAAATTCCGTGCACATTAACGTAGTAACGGGAAATTGTGTACATGTTACCATGGTAACCATATTGGAGCCGGAGCCGAATCCCCCTTGCACCCGACACCGGAAGCCAGAGGGAGGAGGCGAGGCTGAATCGAGCACGAGATTGGGGTGAGCTAAGCTTATATATTTGGTGATTGTATGTATTTCATGTATATCTGACGAAGGTTAAGTAAACCGAAAACGTTCATTACATCTGAGTGGTCTCAGTTATTTGATGAAGAACGAGTGCCGCCTGTTGAAAGGTTTTATATGGAGACGTCTGGTCTGAGGAAGGCACCGTGAACAAAAATTATATCAGAGTGAACGGAGTGCCGGGACCATTACAATTGTATATATATATATATATATATATATATATATATAGTTTACTAAACATGAACTCAGGGTACACAAACTCCCCTGTTGGCAAGGGTAAACAAAGGGTATGTGGCAGCTGTGGAGTGGCACCCTAAAATGAATGTCCCTTAAACACCTCTAATAGTGTTACCGATTTATATAACACAAATTCCGTATCTGAATCGATCTCTTTTCAATAAAAATCAGAGGATTTAGTACCTCTAGGTATGTAAACTTTTTTTCCATTCCACATTTTTTTCTCCTCCTCCTTCTTCCGGATCACTGTTCCTCCTATTCACTCTTTGGATCTAACGGATGTTTTATTTTATATTATTTTTATATATGTACATGTTTTACTATATTTTAATATATGAGTAACGGCAGACTTTTCACTATTTGTAGAGATTTGTTCATTGCCCCTGATGAAGTCAAGACGAAAGTGAAGTCAAGACGAAACGTGCTGGGCTTCGGATTGATCTTTCGTTTGACACCTGTGAAAACGCTGATGAATTGTGAAATCCAATAAATGTCAATTTGTTTTTACAAATTATTGATTCATTTGAGTTAAAAAGTATAAGTAAGTATCAGTGTTATAGCGCACCTCTATCCTTTGTTTCTATGTTCTTCCCTGTACCTTTTTAACAGCAAGGTTCTATAGGGGTGCTGCTCTTTTTCTAAGCGCAATATTAGGGACACTACATTCTTCCTACTTGTTCTTCTGCTGTTAAGTCACCCTATTTTTGCTGCTATCTGACTTTTAGAATGACGTTCTTTAACAGATCTAAAAGATCAGTAAAAGTTAATAACATTTTCCAAGAGGAGGAACATGTGTTTCAAACAGATGAAGATGATTATTATTGCTATTTAAATACAGCAGAAAAACGAACCCTAAGAGAACTTACAAGTTGGTATGATATAGTAACGCTAGAAAAATACCTTGAAGTAGGTCATATCCCAAGGGGATTGAGGATTAGAAAAAATCCTACTATAGGAGGAGGAAATTAAAGTTTTTTTTAAAAACTGGAATTCATTACTAGATGAATGTTCCGCAAAATGAATAACATTAATTATCAATGAAAGAAAAAGAGAGATGGAGCTAATTGAGGATGAGATCAAAAAGATTGATAAACTAGTCGACAAATTTAAAGACAGTGAGGAGTTTCAACAAGATATAGCCAACCTACAACACAAACTGGAGGAAGAAGAAAATACAATTATACATAGGAAACAAAAGACATTTATTAGAGAGAAGAATGACTATATTAACGGAAAAATCAGAAATTGGTCCAATTTCGAAAAAAAATTATCAGAGGACTTACACTAACAAATATGAAAGAAGGGACAACCATGAGGGAAGACGCTTTCCACCTCAACATTGGAGAGATAGAAATTCAAGATTCTATAAGACTGACTATTACCAACAATCGGATCATAGGAACCCAAGAGATTATTCTGGAACCAATTCCGGTATCATGACAGAATTCCATCCTACAGGGACAGAATGCCTTCTTATTGGGATAGAAAACCTTCCCACTATTATAGGGGAAGAGTCCCATCCTATCAGCCAAAGAGACACAATTACAGAACACCTACATCAGATCGATATTCATCTAAACATTTTTTAGAGCCCAAGGAGGGACTAAACCGTCCCCGTTTTCAAAAGAACGAACAACTGTTCGAACGAATAGATTCACCACAAGGGACGAAAATAAATTTCAGTGGAGAGGAAGAGGCAGTAGGGGGGGCCGAAAGAAGCCCCAAGAAAAGAAAAAGTATGTACAACCAGTCGAGGGGATTATTCAGGGATTATTGACATCACTCAGAGGAAACTACTTCCAGCACAGACCGCACTTTTAAGTAAAGGTCTCAAATTTGCGCCTGACAACAATGTAAATAAATTCGACTTATTTATTGATTTGAATAAATTTACAAGAAATCTAACCCTACAGCGTCATTTTTTTTAAAAACCCTCCAAAAAATTTGGAAAATAAAAAAAGACCTCCGAGAGTTGCACTGCCATCTAGATTCTATCCAGTTGTATCCAGAGGCAGTTACATCGATATTTTTTATGATTCAGTCAAGGAAGATTTTAGAAAACTAAAGATCCGTAATACCAAATTTAACAGCAATATAAACCCCCAATAGAAACAAGCAATCAAGCTGTTTAAAAAATATAAGGAGATCATCGTAAAGAATGCACATAAGGGTGGATCTGTAGTTGTTCAGACTACTGAAAACTACCTCATTGAAGCGGCTAAAATTTTGGATGACGAATCAACCTACACCATACTGCCCAAAGATCCGACTTTAGAGTTCCAAGAAGAACTTCGTTTGTTACTCGTTAAGGCTTTCAAAGAAGGATACCTGTGGAGCCCGCGAGGGGTTGCGGATACCTGTGAAGGTATCCGCGTCCCCTCACGGGGCTCGCTGTGCTCACCACGCTTCGGGCTCGGTGGCTCGCTGCGCTCACCACACTTTCTATTCTCAACTCCACGCCGACGTGGATAGTGGCGGTATGAAAAGGTTGGAGGACGCGTACCACTGCCCCTCGCGGGCTAACTGCGCTCACCGCGCTTCGGGTTGACGTTGATCATGGGGTGGCGTTAACAATTGGGGGGGGGCATTTCACACTTGAGGGTGCCTATTTGGGCTCTGTGGGCTATTTAACATTGTTCCCTATGTAAAATCGGGTCAATTGGGCCATTTAACATTGTTCCCTATGTGAAATCGCGGTAATCGCGTTGGTCGCATCACATGCGATTTTTTGGTCGCATGCGATG
This sequence comes from Crinia signifera, assembly GCF_055691185.1. Taxonomy (NCBI): domain Eukaryota; kingdom Metazoa; phylum Chordata; class Amphibia; order Anura; family Myobatrachidae; genus Crinia; species Crinia signifera. The sequence goes on along the minus strand of NC_139219.1, from coordinate 331,811,647 downwards.
CGACCAACGCAATTTTTTACCTTGCGATGCCCAAGATCAAAATCTTGGGCGCCGTTTTAGGTAAAGAGTACCTGCCTATCTTCTATCATATCCCCAAAGTCACAAAAACAAAGAAAACCCACCCGGAAGACCTATTGTTGCTGGGGTGCAATCGTTAAGTGCTAATCTATCTCACTTTATTGACTTAATACTACAACCCTATGTCCAGTTAAACAGGTCTCACTTAAAAGATTCCACAAGTGTCCTACAAAAACTAAGTTCAATGGTTTGGCAAGATGACTATATGTGGCTGACTGTGGACGTTCAAGCCTTGTATTCTTCTATACCATACCAAAAAGGAATTGAAGCAGTGGGATTAGTCCTTTCCAAAGATCCCAAAATTTCCAAAGAAGAAAATGAATTTATATTAGCCAGCATTCGATATATCCTCATGCACAACTTTTTTGAATTTAATGGCAAATTTTATTTGCAAAAAAAATGGCACGGCAATGGGCATTAAGTTTGCCCCTTCCTATGCGAACCTATTAATGGGAGTATGGGAAGAGAAATATATTTACGGTTCCAAATTTGAATGCAATATCCGTCTTTTTAAGAGGTATATCGACGACTTAATCTTTATTTGGCAAGGGAATGAAGAAAACCTCCAATAATTTAACACCTACCTTCAAGTAAATGTTTTCAACCTAAAATTTACTTCAAAATTTGACAAAAAGAATATCATTTTTTTAGATCTTTCCCTCTGTGGTACACCAGGAGAGTTGGTTTCAACTAGAACCTATTTTAAGGATGTAGATGCCAATAGCTATATACCCTATAACAGCAGTCACCACCACAAATGGAAAGATGGAATCCCATTCTCACAGTTCACCAGAGTAAAGAGAAATTGCACCAAGGAGGAAGATTTTGTCATCCAATCTGAAGTGTTGTCCAAGAGATTTCAAGAAAGAGGGTATAGCCCAGGAAAAATCAACATGGCAAAACAAAAAGTAGCCCTATTAGATAGAGAAACCATGTTGAGTGGTAACATCACCTTGAGGAAAGACTAAAAACTACAAGCTGTCCATTTATTACTCAGTTTAATAAAGAAAACGTGTTGATTAGAAAAGTCCTGGAGAAAAATTGGAGCATTCTGCAAAAGGATCCCATTCTAGGCCCCACATTACCACCTCGACCCAATGTTATATTCCGCCGTGCACCCAATTTAAAGAGTCTCATCGCCCCCAGCCAATTTCAATCTAAAACTAAGGAAACAACAACACTAAGCAGAGCACAACACTTTTTGAATGACCAAAATAGATGCACTCCATGTTGCAAATGCATATGTTGCAAATTCATAGAAAAGAAACCTTTTAAGTGGACCATCGATAAAAAGATCTAGTCCTTGAACCACCCATGTACTTGCAACTCCACTTTTGTGATCTACAGAATAACATGCGGTTGCGGTTTACATTATATAAGAAAAACAAAGCGACAACTGAAGATCCACTTACAGGAACATATGAGGAACATCAAACATAAAGTAACCGCTCACAGCCTCCCTCGCCATTATACAGAGAAACGTAATGGAGAGCTAGATAACAAGAATTTTTCCTTTACGGTATTGGAGCACGTTCCTCTGCATCCTAGAGGAGGTGATAGAGAACTAACTCTGTCTAAAAAAGAAACATTCTGGATCTATACCATCATTTCTCTATTTCCACTAGGTTTAAATGAGAGTATAGACATAGTATCCTTTCTATGAAAGGCTCCATCTGATTTCTTCTTTCTTTCTGTCCTTTATTTGTGACCTTGTACTATGTACCATGTGTGTCTTTATGTTAAATAAATTATAACATTACTATATAGTGGTACATACAAATTTTTCTATATATTACTATAAAACAGTTATAGTGTTTTTTTGTTATACATGTAGATTTGCACTATATGTACTATATGTCCCACTGTAAAACAGCCATAGAGGTTTCTTTTTGTTATGTGGATAGCCTATATATAGACAGTAAGGTGAAGTAGAATCAGAGTCATTATTTGTTATAGTATCCATCGATGTTACATGGTCATCAAAGACAAGCAGAGAGGGAAAAGATCTTACTTACTATTTTTATATGGTTTGATTGAGAATTTATAATCATGTGATATATTCTCCTGTGCATCGTTTTTTAATTGATTATTGTATGTATTCATATGTTCATTTTTATCTGTATATCTGCTTTCAAGAATGCGGTCACATGACCCAATTGAACACTCCCCTAATTGACCCTGGAGGTATATATACAGCCTCCCCACACTACCAGTCATTACAGCTCCTGATGAAGACGTGTTAGCACATCGAAACGCGTTGAGCCCCACCATTTGATTGGCCCCAACCAAGAGCCTATACAAAAGCCCTACCAATTGTTTGGCTCCAACCAAGAGCCTATACAACATCTTGCACCAGTCTCCATCGCGGTGAATTCCATTCCGGACCAGCCTCCATCCATCTGTGCTTCACAGGTCCACACCTCCATTGCAGTGACTCTTGGCGGTGGTTTTTCCATCATTCCACCAACCATTCCTGATCAAATTCCACCTGAGGTTACTTGGATCCACATGCTGGGAAATAGACCGGAATCATTCTTTGGTCACCATATGAGACCCTGACGTTTGATCATCATTGGTGGTAATTATACCTAACAATTGGGCCCAAAGAACTGCCTTTTCATCTCCTTTGGAGCTATGTGCATGCATTGACTGTTTTTACCACCCCCCCCCCTTTTTTTTATCCATTGCGCAATTTTCTCATTTTTTTATATACAGTGAATTCTCTTTAACATTGTGTAATGTAATAAATGTATTTGTATTTTTTCAACATATTTGTGCTTGGTCATCATTCAGAATAACCCAAGCGCTGTATACCCTTTTCTTTTTGTCTATTCATTTAATAGGGAGCTTTACACACTCCCATATACAGCAGCTTTAACTGGTTCCGTGGTTCACGTCCTTCTCTCTTTTTTTTTTGAAAAACAATTCATGAAGCTTTTTATCCTGAACGTTGAGCCATTGGAAGAAGAGGCAAACTGCACACTTTTATCCAGAAGAAATCTACATGTAATGCAGTTTTTTCTCCCACACTTGAAACACCCACTCAAAAGATAGCTCACTGGTCAAAATATTCTCCTGATATAAATGGCTTCGGAGCCAGAGTATTTTTCAAATTATTGTTCTTTTTAAGGATATTTTTGGGTTTCTCCCCCAACAAAGAATCTAGAGATTTGTCAGTTTTTAATATCCTATAAGTTTTGTTTATGATATTCTTCATCTCCATAGAGTGAGAATTAATCTTAGAGATAAATAGGGATTGCATTTGAAATCATCATTTTGATTAGATTTAGATTTACAGGTGTATTCTTTTTTCTCAAATAAACTATTTATTTTTATATAAAGTACATTGTTAAGGGCTACATCCAGTAAATCAGGAGGATAGCCTTGCTCCAAAAATGATTTTATCAGCTGGTTGCCTGATGTAAAAGGTGTCTTGATTAGAACAATTCCTCTTAAGTCTAAGTAAATGGCTTTTATTTTTAAGCCATGGGCAGTGGTGACAGCTTTGAAAATGTAAGTAGTTGTTGCAGTCAACTTCTTTGGTACTTATTTCCTGGCACGGCGCCCACGATCTACATTGTATGTGTCGGGCCGAAATCGCAAGCATCGCATGCATCTTATGTGTTTGTGCGGCATAAGATGCATGCGATGCATCCGATTTAAGCGATTAAAGTACTTTTTTATAGTGTCCATTTTTATCTCAACGATTCTATCGGATGTCATGTTTGTGCGGCATAAGATGCATGCGATGCATACGATATCGGTGATAAAACTACTTTTTGATCGAGGTCATTGTAAATTGCATCGATTGCATCGGATAACAGTACCTTATGTATACAATGCATGCAATGGATGCGATCTGTGCGTTTTTAAAAATTTCCCGCTCCCAGGCCCATCTGTAATAGGTCTAATTACCCTTATTCTGCATAGTAACATCTGAAATAGGTCTATTAACCCTAATTCTGCATAGTAACACATGTTTACATTACACATAACATGATACTACACATCCATCACTGTAAGTCCAACCCCCTGTGTGAGACCGACCCCCTGTGCCATCTTCTCAGAAATTTCTTTGTGCATTGATTTGTCTGAGAAGTGGAGGCGTATTGGAGAACTAGCGCGTTTTTGCTGATTGTTTGCTGATTCCAGATTCCTGACTGAGTTGCTGATTCCTGACTTATTCCTGATTCCTGAGTTGCTGATTCCTGACCCTGATTGCTGTGTTGCTGATTCCTGACTGGCCTGATTACTGTGTTGCTGATTCCTGACTGACTCCTGTTTGTCCCCTGATTCCTGAGATGGCCTCTGAGATTAATATATTTTCCTTGCCCCAGACGGAGGTGGAGGCAGTGGAATTTCTGCAGCAGCATCACTTGTTGCCACAGGAGGCAACTTGTGGAAATGGCCATCCAATGCGGCTGAGCCAAAAGGAGGGGATGTGGTGCTGCCACGTGAAAGTCTGCGAGCAGGACTGTTTTTCCCTGGGTGCCGCTTACCCTTCCTCACTATAGTGAGGTTTATGCGGCAGGCCTGTCTGCTGGATTTAATGGTGCAGCCACAGCGTCGTATCGGTGGTCCTGACAAGATTGTCGAAGTCGACAAGACGCTGTTCGTCAGGAGGCAGTCGAATGTGGGACGCATGTTACCCCAGCAGTGGGTGTTTGGGGGTATCTGCCGGGAAACTGGGCAGCGTTTTGCCACAAAAGTGGACACCCGGGATGCCCCCACTTTAATAGCCGCCATCATTGCTAATGTGGAGCCTGGTTCAAGTATATATACTGTTTGTGTGCCTACAATGCAGACCAGCTCCAAGCGGCAGCTCCAGCTCCATCATGCCCTGGTGAATCACCGATACAATTTTGTGGACCCCACAAAGGGGGTTCACACACAAAATATTGAGCGGATGTGGGGGCTTGTAAATGGCGGAACAATCGGCACAGGGGAACCACCAGGCACATGTTGCAGAGTTACCTCAAGGAATTTATGTGGAGGAAAAGTCTTGGGATGGATGATCCATTTGCCCGAATCCTCCAAGCATTAACATGGCTGCAAAAAGACAATTAATTTAGACATTTTGGACTTGCATTGCCATTGTTGGCCAAAGACATTTAATGTATGCATTTTGGACTTGAATTAATATGGACAATTTCTAAATTAATTTATTTTTACTTCTACATTTTTTTCCTGTTTTCAATGTTTTTGTTGATTATTAATCTTTCAAGTAAATTCTTCGTTATATTTAACAAATGTTGTCTTTACTGTGTCAGTTGGCTGATATTGCATGGATGAATGCATTTACATACACACCTGAATTAGGCCCATTTTTCTATTTGAAAAAACAACCATAAGTTTATTCTGCTTATGAGCAGAATAAACATTTCCATTGCAGTATACAGTGGGAGCCATAGCAATATTCTGCCTAGAAATCCATTATTTCCTGCTGACACCTCTCACACTACTTCTGTGTCACTGAGGATCACAGCACTGCTATTTGACAAACACTTCACCGCAGTTAACATAGAAATCGCGTTGATCGCATTGATCGTACGCATTGTACTGTATGGAGTACAGCGCAATGCGTGCGATCGATGCGATCAACGCGATTTCACGCCCTCCTGTCACTCTAAGTGCAAAAGCGCCAAAAGGACACTCAGGAAGTGAACCAGCAGCCATTTCACAGATTACAGGCTGCGCAGCACACCTCAGGCGCCCTGCCCCTGCTGAAAAGTAAGTTATTTTTACACCTTGTGCATAAGTGGGGTTTGCATACACAGTGGAGGCGGGGTGGTGGGGGTAGGGGGGGAGGGGGACGTTGAGAGGGTTAGGGGGGGGGGAATCATGTCCATATGTGGGTATTGTGATTATTTACATGGGTGATCATGTGCAGGATTGAGGTGATAATGTCTATACAGTACGTGGGCACTGTTAATATGTGCAGGGTGGGGTTTGAGGTTATAATATGCAGGAAGTGTTCATGTACAGGTGCAGGGGGTGATCATGTGCAGGATTGCGGATGAGGTGATAATGTTGGTACTTGTGTATTATCACAGCCCCCATCACATGCCATCACATACCATATGTAGTGGTATGCGATGGCATGCGATGTGATGTGATTTTCATGTTATTTTAATGGGGGGGGGGGGGGTTGCTTATAGAATAAAAATCACATGCGATTGCATCCAATTGTAAGTGATGCGATTTTTTTATTGTATATCCTTAAAAGGCCTTAAAATGGGGGCATATAATGTTGAATGCACCCCCATTGTTAACGCCTCCCCCACTATCAACGCCAACCCGAAGCGTGGCGAGCGGCGGCGGTATGCATCCTCCAACCTTTTCATACCCCCACTATCCACCTCGGCGGAGTTGAGAATAGATAGTGTGCGAGCGCAGCACGCCACCGAGCCCGAAGCGTGGCGAGCCCCGCGCGGGGATGCGGATTACGAGCCCGAAGCGTGGCGAGCGCAGCGATCCCCGCGAGGGGCCATGGAATACATGTAAAGTAATCCGTGTCCCCTCGCGGGGCTCGCTGCGCTTGCCACGTTTCGGGCTCGTAGTCCACGTCCCCTCACGGGGCTGGCTGCGCTCGCCACACTTCGGGCTCGGTGGCTCGCTGTCTATTCTCGACTCTCGACTTTTCTTTTATCTTTCTATTGTAGTTGCTGTTATCAGTTGAATTTGGTCCATTTTTGGTTCCTGCAGTTCCATTTATCCGTAAGGTAAATGCTAGTGGAGTTATATTGCATATTAATCGTTACCTTTACATTGCATTTAATTTCCTGGTAGTATAGCCTTCAATTATTCATAAATGTTTTTGTTTGTTTTCTATTTTTCAGAAATGCCCAGAAAAATGGACACTTAAAATAGCTGCCTGTGGGACAAATCGCACAAAGACTATCACAACCAGGCGAAGAGGAGTGAGGCGTACCGAAAATTGGTACATTACAGTAGAACACGTGACAGTGGTGTAGACTCAAGTTGGATTCGGAAGAAGATTGTGAATTTGCAGACAGTGATGGTGAAGGAGTATAATCGAGTCCTGGAGTCACAAAGTTCAGGAGCCGATACTGCCGACCTTTGCACACCGAAATTGTGGTATTATGAGTGTATGAAGTTCATCTTGGAGCAAAGATCAAGGAGTGGAACAGAGGGTACTCAGACGGATGATGGCTCTTCGTCCAGTGAATTGGAGAGTGCGGACGTAGTAAGTTTTTGGTGTGACATGTCTTCCATGTAACCGACGATGTAACTGTAAAATGTAATGATATTACCATTTGTCCCTTTGTTTTTTTTCTAGGGAGCTCCCCCTGAGACGGAGTAGCAGTCTGGATCGGTGTCTGAGGTGGTTGCTCCTACGGTGGAGAGCACTCTACCAGCTCTCTCGAGGAGGTGCAGGAGGAGACAGCCGACCAGATCTGCTTCAAATATCCAAGGGCATTGTTGCAGGTATGCGGAGGAAGCAATGAGAAACCCCCCAGATACATTCCAAAGTTTTCCTAATCATGTTGCCTTCGAGATGTGGAGCATGGATCCAGACCAGCTCCACCACTTTAAGCGGTTGGTATATTGCTGTATGTCGCGTGCAACAGAGAGAAGTTTGTCTGATGAGTGCAACGTACAGCCATATGCCACGAGCCAAAGGCGATTTCCCCCAACGCCCAACAACCCCCATCACTACCCTACGTACAGTGCGCAGGTTTATCCTCCGCCTCCCCCTTCTATTTATGCGCCAAGGCCCCCTACGCCATCTGCCACTGACCCCTCGTCTTTGCCTGGGACTATGTACAGTGCAATGTTAAGTACACAAAGCCCAAACCCAGGTGAAGAGCGTGAATTTGACTAAATTCTAAGTTGGCTTTAATTTGATACATTTATTTCTTGCAACAATGCCCTTGTTCCACTCTTTGATTACTTTGCTCAATGATGAACTTTATCGCTCATGTGCCATAATTTTGGTTTGTGAAGGTCGCAGTACGGTACTCCTGAACTTTGTGATGTCTGTGCTCGTTGTGCTCCTTCACAAATCACTGTTCTGCATATTTGCTTTTTCTTCCGAACCCAGCGGATGTTTGCAGCACTGATTACGATGTTCTACTGTAATCATCATTTGTTGTACTTTGAGATTTATTTATTGGACTTTGAGATTTAATTCGTTATATATCCTGATGGTTTAAATGAGACAATTGAACTGAATACAGCATTATAAGAACGACATTTCTTGGTATCTCCTGCTTTCTGATAAGTGATTATGAATAGATATAATGAGATAGATAAAAGTAAAACGTTAATAAAATATATGTAATTGTCTCCTTATTGCGACTACTCTATATTTTCTGATCATTATTTCCATTATGTCTCTATATTGATTGTATGAAATATTACAACTAACTTCTATATGTGTTTATTTCTGTTGCTGTGTAATGTATTATTGATTATATGTTTTGTATTGGAGATGCGCTGGTCGCGTCATACAATAAGATATTTAGTCATTATTACTCAAAATTATGTGAATGTATATGGAGAAAAGTAGCTCCGTTTTTGTCAATCAGGCCGGTGGGCGGACCAGTTAGGTTTGCCACCATGGCGACCAGTCCTATGAGCGTTGTCATGACGACGCAGATAGCATCCTCACTAACACAGACGTGAACCCGGTGACGTCTGGTAGTGGCCGCGTTGCTCAGGCGCGCGGCACCTGACATACATCCGGGGGAGAGGGATGTGCATGTGGGGAACTATCTGAGCTGCACGGCACGTCCGAGTCACGTGACATCACATGACCGAGCTTTGCCTAGCAGCACATTGGACGCAGCCAGGGGGAGACGGACACATTCCCTGCTGATAACGGCAATCGTCGGTCGGCGGGAGTATTGGACGTGATAAGCCGGCATGCATGACCCGCCCAGTAAGCCTGATTCGCAAAATAAATGTGTTATTGATCCTTTTTAAGACATAATACTCAACGGAGTCTTACTTCCGGGTCACATGATCGGAACACCAGTATGTGACACATGAATTATCTTTTTTAAAATATTGTATTTACAAAAAACTAGGTTTGTTTAATCAAATATTGCCTCCTATCTATAGAGAGTTTATTTAACTACCAAAGTATACACGGTTCTCTTATTATGTTTGCTTAATAATCTAAGTACTGTATCTCACATGTGAATCAGTGAATCAATTATCAATGCAGGTATATAACCTAGGACAAACTGTCCCATTACCACACATGCTCCTGAGGACGCCGGAGGTTCCGGGAAAACGCGTTGAGCATTATCTGAATTGAGCATCATCTGAATTGCTGACTGCATCCACTATTGAAGGAAGTGACCTGGTTTATTATCCCGAGACGTCCCCCTTTGGAAAAACACTTGGACACCATTGTTGGGTTACAGCTTTATCCCTAATTTATCCAAGGAAAGGAGGATCGTTACATGGGAGCCATGAGCCTTTGCAATTATATGGCAATTTAGAACCATTGCTGTCACAGAATTTCTGGCTACAAAATCGACCAGAGACACTGGATGGTAACATTTCTTGTCAGCTTCTATTACACCCCCCCAATCACGGGACTATTGCTATATCTATATCGCAAAGTGAGATTTATAACAAAATTGATTCACATACTACGAGATATTTTTTTATATATTTTTTATTTTTCATATTAAATGTGTAATTGTAAGTTTATATATATTTTATATTATTAAATTACTTAATTGAGAGGACCGTGTAGTCAATTATTGAGACAGCAAGCGCTGGCACAAACCTTTTTCATCATTTGTTGTACGCCTCATTCCGATTTGTCTGGTTGTGATAGTATTTTTCCAATGAGGCAGCTATTGTCCTTGAATATATCAATGAACTTCCCCCAAAAATCTTGGCCATCCCAGGCTAAAAAAATAAATACAATGAAAAAATAACAAAAGGTTGAATTATATTAAATGTGTCATCTCATTTAATTAAATGTAGAGTGTTGGAAATGTCATTTATTGAGAAAAAGGGGAACTAGTAATCGCACAGGAAATAGGAGTCAAATGGATGGGTTACCCCTCTTATATTCATTCAATAATACAGTGTATATCGATATATTCCAATGAGGGTGTGCTACCACTGGACACTGTTTTAGCAGAATTTATGGACAGAGAAGAATGTCACTTTGTGGTGCACCTTGAGAATTTTAATTAAAATGTAACCTTTATTGATATCTGGCACTAAAATGTAGCGAAATAAAAGACACAAAACATGAAAACATACACAAGTTTTTTAAAAAAGGATAAAGATATCCTTGCAACTTGGGACCCCACGCCCCTTATAACAAAGTGTACGGTCGGCGTACGCTTCGCTAGTGAAACGTACGCCGACCGTACACTTCGTGGGCTATCCCCACCCCCCTTCCCCATTGAAATGTACAAAAAAAAAAACTATTGATCTAGCTAGCTTAAAAGGTGTGAGAGGGATGTGCATAGTTAAACTGCGAACTATCAGCCCGTTGGCTGTGAGAAGCGACAGAGCGCATGCTAGCGTGTCACCGCTGCCTCTCGTTTGTGCACAGTGTGAGACGGCGTGTCTTTGTGGAACGCCCCACACTCCGGTGCACACAGGAATCGGAGACACGACCTGCATGTAGCAGCAGCACTACGACTCTCGGTGCCCCACACCAGATATTTGCAATAGGAGCTACAACCTGACTACCGTGTATACTTAATACTCAGCAGGTGTAAGCCGGGCACTGCCAGTATATAGGCGAGAATCACACAGTTGATGTACTTTTGCTGCTGATATACTGATAATCACGGAGCTGATATACTTACGCTGCTGATATTCTCAAACGTGCCAGATTCCTACCTGAGAGTTTATTAAAATCCACATCTGACCTGATTGACAGGCAGGGCTTGATCCCGAATAAACCATAAGGAATCCACTAGTTCACTACTCTGCCGCATACCAGAGTTGATTCATATACTGTATATGTGATTAGACAGCGTACATATCACTATTCTAGTGAAAAATAGTTGTTATAAGGGGCGTGGGGTCCCACGTTGCAAGGATATCTTTATCCTTTTTAAAAAAAAACTTGTGTATCTTTTCATGTTTTGTGTCTTTTATTTCGCTACATTTTAACCAGATATCAAAAAAGGTTACATTTACATTAAAATTCTCAAGGTGCACCACAAAGTGACATTCTTCTTTGTCCATAAAAAAAAAAAAAAAAAAAAAAAGAGTCATTTATTGTAATGTAAATTTGAGTGTATAACGGTGGTTGCTATGTGCAATAGCGCATAGCAACATATGCCACCAACATATAATATTGTATAGCAACGCCTAGGTACAATAGGCGTTGCTATGCAATATTATATGTTGGTGACATATGTTGCTATGCGCTATTGCAGATAGCAACCACCGTGACTATGTAAAATGTGAATGTATAACGGTGGTTGCTATGTGAAATTGCACATAGCAACATATGTCACTGCATAGCAACGCCTACCTATGCGTTGCTATGCACTACCTAGGCGTTGCTTTGCAAAATTTCATTTTAATCACACCACACCATATTTAATTGTAATGACCCATGTAAAGCACAGTACAGTAGGCCATACGATCCATACAATTTGTTCCCTATACAATCATCATTGCATAGATTGTACGGCACTACAGTACTCTATGGCATACGATGCATGCGATTTAACTGAAGGAATCGCACGCATCGCACAGATTGTATGCCATTTAACATTGCAAATAAGGTACACAATCCGATGCGATGGGCGCCGTGCTAGGAAATAAGTACCAAACTCTCTCTCTCTAACTCTTCAAAGGTTTCCACTGCTAAAATATCAGCTTGATCCAGCACAATGGGAACCCCTACAGCAGGGGTGCCAACCCGCGGCTCTTGAGCCGCATGCCGCTCTCCCCCTGTTAAAGTGCGGGTCCTGCTACCACTCCCCTCTCATACATTAACCCCTTGAGTGGTGGGTTTTGCTGGTGCAGGACAAACCTACCAGGGCAGGTTTCGGTACTTGTGTATTGTGTATTGTGAATACATTACATAGGAAAATCAGATCGCATTGCATCGCATCGCATCGCACAGCCTTTACAATGGCCCATGCAATGCGATGCGATTTTCCTACTCTGCCGTACGTAAGAATATTGGGTGCCGTAATAATACACAAGTACCCAGGTTTGTCCTGCCGCAGCAAACCCCACCACAAGACATTGGAAGCCCCCCCTGCCCTCCCCCCCCCACCCCCCCCCCCACACTCATCTCCGCTCCGGCGTTTGTACGGGGGATGTTCGCGGTGGCTTGGGAGGACTCTGGTGCCTGAGTGCTCCCGAGTCCCCCCGAGCCATGCCGAACATACCTGAGCCTGCCGCCGACATCACTGCTGCTGTAAAATGAGTGTCAGCTGGAGGCATGGCACCTGGGTCAGGGGAACTCCGGGCAATGCCGGAACAAAAGTGATGGAGGTAGACTGGGGTGTGTGTGTGTGTGCGATGGAGGGGGGCTCTAGAGGTGCTGCGCCAGTGGTGCACACCTGGACACCACTGGCATGCACCTATTCTAGATTAGTGGTATGCGCAGAAATTTTCCTGGACAGCCCACTCCGGCAGTGCAGCTGAGCCCTATCAGACCTTTCTGTAGGTCTAGATTTGACTGGGGTGAAATTAGGATTTTTTCTATAATTTTCCATGGTCTAGTGTGCTGTTCCCCTTGTCCCTTATTCTCTCTTCCCACATATTGGGAATGTTTTCTCGAGTGCTGAAATTCATTTCTATATCCTCTATTATAGCTTCTGACATGACCATTCTTGTAGTCAGTGCTATCTCTATGTAGTTTATTATTTTTGCTGGTAATCAGGGTCTTTTCATATTCCTCAATTTTTTGGGTTGGTCTGTAATCGTAATCTCACAAATCTACTCTTAGGATATCAGTGAGTATCCTTACCATTGGGCTATCAGTGAGTATAGTTACTGTTGGGCTATCAGTGAGTATTATTACCATTGGGCTATCAGTGAGTATAGTTACTATTGGGATATCAGTGAGTATTATTACCATTGGGTTATCAGTGAGTATAGTTACTGTTGGGCTATCAGTGAGTATCCTTACCATTGGGCTATCAGTGAGTATAGTTACTATTGGGATATCAGTGAGTATTATTACCATTGGGCTATCAGTGAGTATAGTTACTGTTGGGCTATCAGTGAATATCCTTACCATTGGGCTATCAGTGAGTATAGTTACTATTGGGATATCAGTGAGTATTATTACCATTGGGCTATCAGTGAGTATAGTTACTATTGGGATATCAGTGAGTATTATTACCATTGGGCTATCAGTGAGTATAGTTACTGTTGGGCTATCAGTGAGTATCCTTACCATTGGGCTATCAGTGAGTATAGTTACTATTGGGATATCAGTGAGTATAGTTACTATTGGGATATCAGTGAGTATAGTTACCATTGGGATCTATGTGAGTATGTTTTCCATTGGGACCTCAGTGAGTATCCTTACCATTGGGATCTATGTGAGTAAACTTACCATTGGAATATCACTGAGTATACTTATCCATGGGATTTCACTGAGTATCCTCACCATTGGGATCTATTTGAGTATTTGAGAAGAAAGAAAGAAGGATGAAGTCGAATGGAAAAAGGAAGAAGGAAGAAGAAGTGTGAAGGAGAAAGAACGAAAGAAAGAAAGAAAGAAAGAAAGAAAGAAAGAAAGAAAGAAAGAAAGAAAGAAAGAAAGAAAGAAAGAAAGAAAGAAAGAAAGAAAGAAAGAGATGAAGTAAGAATAAGGAAGAATAAGATTAAGGAAAAAAGAAAGACAAAGTAAGAATAAGAAGAACGAAGGAAGAATAAGAATAAGGAACAAAGAAAAAGACGAAGAAAGAAGAAGTAGAGTTATTAAATGAGTGGGGCTACTCCAAGAGGATTAGAGGACAGCACTCGAACACCACGGGGACTACTTCAATTGCAGCTTGCAGCTTGCAGCAGTGGCAGCTATCCCAGATATGTGAGTGACATTGACTGTCCCCCCAAATTTCCAATATCCATTGGATTCCAATGGGAACAGGGCCTGCTTTAAGAAAGGATCAGCGGGGTGCATTTCCCAAAAGCTAACCTTATCTATCAAAGTGGAGCTATATATCCGATCAGGCCAGCACCAATTTCATGCTATTTTACAGTATCTATGATATGGTTTTTAGTGATTTTTAATATGTTAATCATTAATTAATAAAAAATTTTAAAAAGTGCAGTTAAATTTTTTTTATTTTTTGTCTATTTGTTACTTTCCATCACAATGTTAATTTGAACTAAATGTAACAAATGTGCAAGAGTCTAAACCACTGCAGTTTACCATATTCTACAGCACAAAAATAATCGTTAAATAGGTTTGGGTCTCTCAAATAATACCTTGTGTATCTCTTTATGACGACATCTTATGATAAATATTGTCTGCCATGCTGCCAATCACTGCTGATCAGACCACCCACTCGGCTGCACAGAGGAGTAGCTGAATGGGAAATGTAAAATATACCCCCCTCAGACCAACCAGTATACATGGAGGCTGCTCAGATGAGCAGTTTCTAGAGCAGGGCTGGGCAACACCGGCCCTCCAGATGTTGATGAACTACACATCCCAGCATGCCTTGCATCAGTTTCAGCATGGCCACATAGCAAAACTAATGCAAAGCATCCTGGAATGTGTAGTTCATCAACATCTGAAGGGCCAGTTTTGCCCAGCCCTGTTCTAGAGAGATCAAAGTCCAGATGGTCCTGATTTTTTTTTTTATGCAATTGTTCTACATAAGTATAAAACTATGTTCATGGCCTAATTCAATCATAAATTGCTTAATTATGGCAACAAAAAATTCATTTGAATTATACTTGAATCTTTTTTTTGTTTTTGTTGGTTCCTTTTTTCCTTTTTAATAAAGTTGGGTGTTTATATTCATTTAACCTTTTTGGAATAGGAGAAAATAAAAGTGATTTTTATCACAATGTTGCCCACACACTAGAAAGATCTGCGATCGTAAGATGTGAGCATAAAATAGCCTTGACATCTTTTGTCCATCCTGGACAAAAGATTTCAGGCCAGCGCACATCTTCACCAAAGATTTTTCTTAAGATCCCAGGTGAGTTCCTATGGATCTTTTGTTACATCTTCTGATCTTTCGTGCAGCACGTAAGATCAGAAGATTTAGCAAAAGATCCACGGGAGCGCGCATCGGACCGATATCGGCCAAAAAATCGTTCTAGTGTGTGGGCACCTTAAGTGTCAGTCTGCCACCACTTCTCCATACCGTATGGCTTCTGGCTTCAGCTGAAATAATTATCCTGTCTGCAACACAGAACGCTTGGTCAATATTTTTGAAAATGCTTTTTTCACCTCATTGTTCCTCAGGCTGTAGATAAAAGGATTTAACACCGGAGTCATAACACCATAAATAAGAGAAATATACTTCATGCTGGATGAAGAAGTCTTTGTTTGTACCAAGTACATGGTCATACTGGTCCCATAGAATATACACACCACGGTCAGGTGGGAAGCACACGTAGAAAAAGCTTTAGACCTCCCACCGGCTGAGTGGATCTTTAATATGGCTATAATGATACAGATGTAGGACACCACAATGAAAATAATTGGTGCTAATAGTGTAAACAAGCTTCCTATAAAGATAGATATTTTATAGAAACTGAGGTCACCACACGCCAGCTCTAGAAGGGCCAATATCTCACACACAAAGTGGTCCAAAATGTTTGTTCTACAGAACACAAGAGGCTTGAAGATGGAGATAGATGATGAGATTAAACTTCCTGACCACATAACTACTGTAATGATGTGACATGTCCTCCAATTCATGTATACGGTATAGTGTAAAGGGAAGCATATGGCGATATACCGGTCATACGCCATCACCGCCAGTAGTAAACACTCAACAGTTCCTAGAAATAAAGTAATTTTCATCTGCACCAGGCAACCATTGATGGAAATTCTAACTCTCTTAGAAAATACCTCAAATAACATCTTTGGAAGAGAGCTGGATGCATAAAACAAATCCAGGAAGGATAAATTGCAGAGGAAATAGTACATAGGGGTGTGCAAATGAGGGCTGAGGATAATAGTACATATCAGAAAACCATTCCCCAAAATGATCAACGTGTACGACAGTAAGAACATAACAAACAGTAATATCCGAGTCTTCAAGTCCTGAGAAAATCCAGTCAGGATTATTTCATTAAATAAGGTTTGGTTTCCATTCTCCATGTTACAATATACTTTCAGAAGTTACGCACCTGTAGATGACAAAGTACATATGGTGTTACTGAAGGTGGCACAGATTATTAATTAATATTAAGCACGCTCAAAGCAAAAAAAAAAAATATATATATATATATATATATATATATATATAAAAAGTCTGTGGGAACGGCACTCCCTAATGCTTTAGAGATAAATGTGCCCTGGTGCCTTCCCCAACTCAATGACTGCGTACATACAGGAACACAGGAAAGGCGGCACTCAGAGACGGGTGATATGTGAAACCAAAAATAGGTTTAATGTGTCATCAGGCAACGTTTCGGGGCTGCGCCTCTTTATCAAGCCAACAAAACTGTGAAAACATAACCAAAGCAGTGTATAAATACCTTAAACTAAGCAGGTGCCACATCCTACTCCCTGCGGTCACATGCTGCACGCCGTATCTCACATCCGCCCGTCCATAGCCTGCTCTCACCAGGCTGATGACGTAGGCGGAAGCTCCGTTGTCAACTGAGCCTGGGGGGGGAGCGTCTCTGTTACCAAGGTGACAGAGACGTTACATAAACAAACAATAAACGCAAGACATGGACATAAATTAAAAACATGGACATAATGTAATAATTGTGTGAAATGAGACCTCTTCTGAGGTGTGTATATGAGTAACATGTTCCCTGCAAAGGGGGATCAATGTTAGAAACATCTAAATGTATGCAATATAAATCACTTCTCAGAACTATCAAACAAACTACACACAGCAAACACACTGGCCCCCCTATCATGATAAGGTTTGAACTTGTTGACATGATACATCTTCTGCCTCTTACATCCCTCCCCCTTTTCCACAATGTAATTAACATATTTGATACGTTGTACTACAGTGTAGGGACCCTCCCAGGCAGCCTGTAGCTTGTTCTGTCTCATGGGAACCAGAGCCAATATTTTTTGCCCCACCTCAAAGATACGTTCTCTAGCCTGTCGGTCGTACAATTGTTTTTGCTTGGTCTGTGCAGCCTTTAGGTTGCTCTGTGCCATTTCCATTAGAAACTGCATTTTCTCCCTGAATTGCACCACATAGTGCACCATGGATGTTTCAGGGGTGATCAACTTTCAGTCCCACTCCTGTCTAATCAAATCCAGGGGCCCACGTGCATGGCGCCCATACAGGAGTTCAAAGGGGGAGAAGCCTGTTGATTCTTCAGGTACCTCCCTGTAGGCGGCAATAACCTTTCCCAGTCCCTTCCCTGGGACTCTACAAAGACCCTCAACATCTGTTTTAGGGTACCATTGAGGCGTTCACAGAGGCCGTTCGTTTGGGGGTGATAGGCAGAGGTGATGAGGTGATCCACCTGCATCCTCTTACAGAGACTCTGCATGAGTTTGGACATGAACTGAGTACCCTGGTCAGTTAGCATTTCCTTTGGGAACCCCACCCTGGGGAAAATGGATATGAGTGCATCCGCCACTTTGTCTGCACGGATTGAGGAGAGCGCTACCGCTTCTGGGTATCTCGTGGCATAGTCCACCACAGTGAGAATATATTGTTTCCCTGAGCTGCTGGGGATAGCTACACCAACCCTTTCAAATGGTTCTGAGATAAGTGGTAATGAAATGAGAGGTGCTTGGCCCTTGTCCCCGGGCTTCCCAGCTAACTGGCAGGCATGGCAGGAGTGACAGTAACTTTTTATATCAGTCCACATGCCAGGCCAGAAAAAGTTGGGCCCCAAACGAGCTTGGGTTCTTTTCTGACCCATATGTCTGGCTAAGGGAATTTCATGAGCTTTTTTCATTAACCCTTCCCTATAGGTCTGTGGGACCCCCAGCTGCCTGCGAGGACCTTCATCTTCAGGGTCCTCTGAGGAATGTGGCTCACAATATAACAGCCCATTTTCCATAAAACATCTGTCTTCACTATCCCCCAGGTGGACCTCCTTGGTTTGCTCTCTGAGAGCGGCCAAGCTGGGATCAGTCTGCTGTTCTGCCTTCAATGCCTCACTTCTTAGCAGCTGATCAGTGTGGGGAAACAAGGCAGGCAAGCCCCCCCCCCTCCAAGACAGTATCTAAACTGGAGATTTCTACAGGAGGGGAGGGGGCTGGAGGGGGATCTATTTCCAGGGAATCCCCTTCCACACAGGCAGGGGTTAAATCACAGCTGTTCTGGGCTGCAGCTCTCCTTGTCTGCACTGCTAACACAGGGGTTGCCTCAGTATTCTGTACAACCCCTGATACTGGTACTTTCACAACATTATCTGGCAATGATACATCACATAATTCTACCTTGGTACAGGCATTGTGACCCACTTCCCCCCTGTACAATTGCAAAGGGTTAGGTTCTGCTAAACACAAATCTGCAACATCACATAAATTGACATTACTGTTGTAAAGCTCAGCAGGGGTCGCCTGAGGGACGGAAGAGTTAGCTAGTAACACAGTGTCCTTACCAACATCACATTCATTTACATAGGCAGTGTGAATCTTTCCAAGATTGATAACTATAAGACATGCTTAGCCATTGTATTTTATTATAATAATCAATATTGCTTCAAAATAAGAAAGAATTCTTAACATATTAGCCTGTAATTGCAAAGAGAAAGCACCTGCACTTTGGTTTCAGAGAAGAATCATATGTCAGCTATTTGCACTCACCACAAAGTCAAACTAGACAGCCTGTGACCACAAAGATAGATGTGCAAAGAAACTGTAGCTCAACAGACACACAGGTGTGAACCCAAAGCTATATGAAACTATAAGGGGCGCTGAGCTTATCGGCGGTGGAAATCATCTATTAGATAGGGGACGCTAGACATAGCATTTACTGGAAATAACCTTTATGTTACCATATGTACGAGGGGATTTTTTGTAGTCTGTACGCCCTGTTTTGGGCAGGATATGTGTGGGCGGCCAACTATGGCTGCATATAAATATGTAAGCTGTGCAATAAACTTTAGAATGCTTTGGAGACATAAATGTTTGGTGGTGTCTTTTCACATCGTGTTCTCACCAATGCATTGGTAAAAGGTATCTGAGAGGTGACCTGATTAATTGAAGGAATTTCTTAGTGATCCAAACAGCGTTTTCAATATGGTGGCTCGTCCGGGATGACACGTCAAAGGATCGACATCTAATGGCACACTTCTGAACTGGATGGATCTTGGAGACTCTGACTGATAACCCGGGTGAGTGAAGGATTGATTTCAGTCTATTTGCTCAAGTCAGACTCTTTGAGTTTCATCTAGTATTTTGTAGAAAACTACACATTTCCTGTCTTTCCTTGCTGTCATTATAGTAACCCAATTAACTGGTCACACACCCTAGGTTATTTTGAGTTGTATTGTAGTTGTATTGTATTATTTAATTTTCAAGATATAATAGACTACATTGCTGTTATATATGTTTATATGTTTTGGTCCGCCTGCCGCCTCAGTCGACAGTTTGTTGTCTCGTGTCTGTGTCAAGTAAACGTTGAAAAAAATTGTTTTAAAGTTTAAACCAAATGAGTGTAAAGTGTATAAGGGCTGTTAATTAGTCCATAGGTACTTAAAGACCACCCTTGGCACTTGTTACTATAGGCTTGACCTGTCTCTTGTCAACGGTGGCCCCTGGATGTTCCTAAGGGACCGTACCAGCTCAGCCTTTACAATTGATCGAATTATAGTCATGTCTGTATAAGTCAAACGTGTTTGAATGACTGGTCCAAGTACTTGCCTTTACCCTATAGGCACTTGTACCCATTGTACAACCAGCATTGTATTGTGGTATAAACCAGTATCCAGTTTCAGTTATTATGCAACTTTAACCAGTGTTTTACAAAATAGAACACCTTTTAAGATAACCATTTCAGAAAAGGAAAAGGTTTTAACAGAGTTTGTTGTTATTGTGGGATGTCATTTGAATGCATAATTATTGTCAGGATATATAATTCTATCATATCCTTCATGTTTAGACAAATTACCAATTAATCATTGCAATATACCAACAATTTGTCCAAATTTTTTTCAAGAATTATCAAAAATTAAATACGGTGTTAAGATTTCAAATATCATAGATGTAGGATATCTTCCTAATGTTAAACCCAGACAAATTAAGTGGGTTAATTTTCAGACTAAACAGAAGAGATTGGGAAAGTCAGTGTCTAAACAAAAGCCAGCCAGTGATACACAGTTTACTTCCCGCACAACTACACATCCCGCTTCACCGCAATTGGATACGGCCAATACCCATAGAGCTTAATTACCTCTATCGGAGGGAACGGGAGTAAGATACAGGAGTACTCACTTACAGAAGTTGTTGCGGAATGGGAAGGCAGGAAAAGGTATTAAAATCATTAATACCATTTTTAAGAGGACTAATTTTCCCAAGTAAGGGACATTAGATCCACAGCAGTCTTGGAAAAGTTTCCAAGTCACAGACGGTCATTGGTTACAGAGGAAGAAGGGTTATTTAGACACTGTACAAATATGGCAAATTGTTTCACAAGAAATTGAAGTAGGAAAAAAGGTCTAAACAGGAAAATTATATGACTGAGATAATGCCACCACCGTATATGTTCCAATAATACATAATACTGTTGACAATGTTGAAAGTGTTGTGGTGGGGTCATCACAATTATTAATGCTCACAAATGTAGAAGAAATGACACCTGAAAAACATTATTTTAAAACTCTAAGTGTTTCAGAAAAACCAGAGGATACACTAAGTCTTAAAAGACGTAATCCACTATCCTGAGAAAAAAGTGCCCTGTTTGTGGGGAATGTGTACCGGAGGGCAGTGAAAATGGTTTATTTTGTAATATTAACTTGATACAAAGGAGATTATGTGATTACAATACTAGTCCCGATTTTGTAATATTGACTTGATGCAAAGGAGATTATGTGATTATAATACTAGTCCCAATAGAAATAGTAGTCCAAAGTCAAGATTTAACATACCTGGTAATGAATACCAAATAATGCCTGTCAGAATGAATAGACATCCTAACCCCAGACATTCAACTAATTTAGGACCTAATGATGTTGGGTATGTTGCAGAAAATGTAGAACAGGAAAAGTACATACCATGGTTTCCCTCAGATATTATGCACATTGCAAATGATTTACCAGATATCAGAAAGAGTCCAGCAAAATTTGAAAAGAGAATCAAACAACTGTGTACTATTTACACACCATGTTGGGTTAACTTATAACAGATTCTTAAAGCCTCTATAGGAATAGGTGAATTCAATACTGTTCAAGCCATAGGTGCCCAACAAGCACAAGGTGATAGAGGGGCAATTGAGGCAGCCCCCACTCCTCCTAATCGCTACACTACAGCTTCAGGCAAACAGTTGTTATATAGAGTGCAATACAGATGTGATCAGATTAGAGACACTACACCAGCCGAGCCTGATTTGGTGCAAAATAACCTCACCATAAGACAATAGTGTAACAGATTTGTCATGAAAATGAAGGATTTTCCCCTTAACAGAGGCAGTGATGTCAGACTGTTCCAACTTCTTTCCTTGTAAATGAAGAACTTACACCTGTACCTAATGAATTTTTAACCTCACCTACATGTCCAGTGAATCTGCTTGGAGCTGATATCCTCAACATCATGCAAGTTACTTTCCAATATACCCCAAAAGGGATCAAGTATACCAGTAATATTCCAGCTGCCATGAAGCCCAACATTGAAGCTGCAATCGAAGTTTACCTATTACAAGAAACTGCCATAGGGGTAAAATGCATTTAAGTAGAGTTTTATACAAGGTTCTAGCAGAAAACAACATTCAAGGTTACACCCATTTTGTTATGTTATGTTTTAAGTAAAGGTAGATGTTTATTAAGAAACCATTATTTGGCCAGTTGCATTGTTTTCTTCTTCCCAAATGGGGGATGAATATATATATATATAGAATGGGAAGAAGAGAGATCAATGAGTTAATTACACATGATGAGGTCATTAGTAGCATTAGAACATGTCTTATTTGCAGAAATAAATTTGCTGGGTCAACATTAGTATTAGTACCAGAGTTTGGTGTTGATTGGAAGCATAGAGGTTATTGCGTACTTTCAGGTACACCTAATGCACATTCACAAACTGTAATAACATTGATGAAACATAGGAGGTTTGCAGTTATTAAATGCCAAGATCATATTAGACAAATTGATCTTGTTTCTGGGGGTAACGAATGATTGGTTGGTTGACATTGTTACTAGGGAGGTACCTCCCATGTAATGACACATATAACAATAACTGTTGTTTGGTTTTGTTATTATATTAAGATTGATTTACTGAAAGAGTATCAAAAGGAGTAGTAACTCTTCAAAAAAAAACACTGACATTTATTAGATGTTATAACACTGTATTTGGATAAAGTCAGAAAATAAAAGAGTAACATCAAAATAATTACCGAGAGTTATAAAAATGAATAAAGCCAAATGGCAAAGTAGTATTATTTGTTGAAGAAATAATTAAGAGACAAAGGTGTTTATGAAATAAATTAAGATAAAACATTTGTAGAGGTTACAAATCGATATTATTGATTTTATTCAGTTACAGAAAAGAAGGTTTATGTACGTATATGGAAGTGCTTATATGTTAGAGGTATGGCCTCAAGTGTCTGAAATTGAGCAGTTTACTGCCAGAAAAATATTTTGCAAGAATTGGTATATAGATATGGTTTATCAAGTGTCATAGAAAATGACCAAGGAACACATACAGTATTATAGGGAAAGTTTTTCAAATAATGTGTGAAATGATGGGAATGGAATCAAAAATACATATGTCTTTATATCCAAGGGTGGTTAGGACGGTATCTTACAAGGGAGAAAGGAGTGGCATGACCAGAAGCACTGCACTAGCGCTTCATAGTATTTATACCACACCTGGGCCTCTGCTTAACCTCTCTCCACATAAATTCAGATGGCAGACCAGATACGATACGGTACTGTTCCAAAGACTGACTTTGAAATTGCATCATCATTTGACTGTTCAATATGTTATCCACTTATTTAAGCAGTTACAAGACCTTCGTCAAGTTCAACACGAGATCCAACGTCTTCTTCATTTGGTCCATAGCAGGATACACAGCCTGGAGACCATGTTATGGTGAGAAGTTTCTTGCATTCAGGTTCCCTTGCAGATTGATGGGACAGTCCTTAGCAAGTATTGCTGACAACAGATACAGCTATGAAAGATGCTGAGAAGGACATTTACCTGGATTCGCAGGTCACATTGCAAAACGGTGAGAGGTTCAAGTTTTAAAATCATCAAAGGCTAAGCTGTGTGCATACACAGAGACTTTAATAGAGTTCTTCAATCAAGATGGAAAGCATTGTTTATAACTGACTGTATACTTACGGGACAATGTTAAGGACAATATTCAAGTTGCGTGAGTGGAGTAATCATGGACATTGCAGTATTTGAAAGCAACAAAGATGTGAGTGTCCCCTCCAATGGTGCCAAAGCAATAGATACAGGAAATATAAGGAAGTACACCCCTTATAGATGGGAAACAATCCTCTTCTTCAAAGTACGACCACAAGTTTTAATGTTCACAATTTCCGCCAAATGGTACCAATGGGGATTGCAGTATTTATAATTATCTACTTTGGAGAGGGGCCCAGTCGAGGTTCATGGTCTGAGTACCTGTCCATTAGTATGGACAGGGGTTATTTCTCTAAGTCCAATTCCTTTGTCCCTTCTAAGCAGGTCAACAAGAACATTTAAGGATATTTATAAGGAACAGGGTACAACACCCTTTGAAAGATGAATTTGTGATTATTGTACTCTAACCAGAGGAGAAAGATATACTCTGATGTATGGATAACATGGTATATTATTCAAAAGAATATCTAAGTCGACGGTATCATTCACTGTATGGACAGGTAACAAATGCAACTGATTGTTGAGTATGCATTAACACACCATTGATGAGTAATAACATGTCAATGTTGGGATGTTATTATTATATGTTTATTTATAATTTGTTATTATTATATGTTTATTATTATATGTTATTATTATTATATGTTATTATTATTATATGTTTCATATAAGGAAATAAATAAATAGTTACTTTAGGAAATTTGTGGAGAAAAAAGGATTGTGATTTATATAAGATATCATTATTTTGTTTCAGCAAAATTATAAGTGAGATGAAACTAGATTTTAGGTAAACTGAGGAATGTACACACTTCCACTACCAGGAAATGCCATACAAGATAAAAGTTTATGTAGGATATTGCAACAAAATTGTTACAATGCATACGCCATACAGTATGTTCTGCTGAACCATGTGAAAATAATTTTAAAGGTTTTTGGTTTATCGTATGGTGCATACGATAAACCAAAAACCTTTAAAATTATAAAGTATTTGAGTTTACATTACGTATGAATGTTCCAGAGTTTAAAGTTATAAGTTAGGAATAATGGTTTCCACCATAGCTCTAGAGTTTGATGTTCTTTTTCTTTATGCTAAAACCAAAATTTATAATATTGGTTAAAAATATGGTTTGAAAAGATTACCAATAAAGTTTGAAGATTTTGCTATTTGGGAATAAAGGGAATATATACCAAAGTCTTATACAATAACCCATGATGAGTTGAATGAATTCTTTTCACAGGTCAATCGACATCTAAAAAGAGACATTAATCCGGTTATTAGGAAATATATTCCATTTATCGATTCTCCAGTAAAAATCATATGGATACCACCTTGGAAAATATCTATGGAAATGGTGGTTATTTGGACAATCAACAAGAGATTATTGATTTTGCACAAGTTATGGACAATGTTACTGAACTTTACAATGACATTTTTAAATATGATGGACATGATCTAAAAGCTAAAAAGCAATGAAATATTACAACAATTATTTCGGACTTCATCTCATTACTGAAAGTTTGGATAGGAAAAATGTATCATTTACTAAGCCCCGAGCCAGACAAAGTAATTTACTGATGTTTTCTTTTAAAAGCTGTTGGAATTGCAATCATACTATATCTGTGTTTTAAGATACTGCTTTGCTGTTTTTCAGTTTGTCAAAAACGGATAAAGAAAGTTTGTGAATCCTCTAAATATAAATCATTGCAGAAGAGTCTGGTAAAAAAAAGTCCAACAGCAGTCTACCTTAATGGAGATGCGCCAACAGTCCGCCAACTGGAAACAGCCAAGGACCAACTCACTTGATGGGGTGTAGCATCCTACTTGTGGAAACAAAGCCATGTTTTTTACGCCACTAGAGTAGACTGTTATTGCTTAGACTTGTTGGGCAGAGATATTGTAATACCAGATAATTCTGTAGTGTTTGATTATTATAAAGACGTGGGAAATGATAACTATAAGACATGCTTAGCCATTGTATTTTATTATAATAATCAATATTGCTTCAATATAAGAAAGAATTCTTAACATATTAGCCTGTAATTGCAAAGAGAAAGCACCTGCACTTTGGTTTCAGAGAAGAATCATATGTCAGCTATTTGCACTCACCAAAAAGTCAAACTAGACAGCCTGTGACCACAAAGATAGATGTGCAAGGAAACTGTAGCTCAACAGACACACAGGTGTGAACCCAAAGCTATATGAAACTATAAGGGGCACTAAGCTTATCGGCGGTGGAAATCATCTATTAGATAGGGGACGCTAGACAAAGCATTTACTGGAAATAAACTTTATGTTACCATATGTACGAGGGGATTTTTTGTAGTCTGTACGCCCTGTTTTGGGCAGGATATGTGTGGGCGGCCAACTATGGCTGCATATAAATATGTAAGCTGTGCAATAAACTTTAGAATGCTTTGGAGACATAACTGTTTGGTGGTGTCTTTTCACATCGTGTTCTCACCAATGCATTGGTAAAAGGTATCTGAGAGGTGACCTGATTAATTGAAGGAATTTCTTAGTGATCCAAAAGTCCCCAAAAGCACACTGGCAGGTAGATTGTCCAGCACCCCAACATCACGGATGCCTCTTCCAACCCCCCAATCAATCAATACAGGGTGCTCTGTAGCTTCTCTGTCAGCAGTTGCTTGGTAATGCTGCCTTAGCTGTACGGCGATTGCGGGGTCCATGTCCTTCATTTGCCTGACAGCAGTTTGAAGGTAACTCTGCAGTGTAGACTCACTGTTCCCAGCAGATGCATCTGACCCTGGCGGGGCATCACTTGTGTTGTCTTGTGCCGACTGAGCCCTTGGAGTAGGAGTGTCCCTGGACTGGCTTCCTCCAGCAGCTAGAACCCGATCGGCTTCCATGAGTGCCCGAATCATGAGTTCCTTACTCAGGCCCGACCAAGGGATGTCCCTCCGCATACATATAGTCGCCAGATCATCACACTTCATCATCGGGTAAACAGACATCCTGAGTCTCACATTTGTCAAATAAAAAGATAGGAAAGAAAAACAAGAGCAGGGAGGGGCACAGAGATTGCACTCACTGTGCGACTTTTAACTATAGTAAAGCTCTGAGTTCTGATTCTGGTGATGTGGGTATTTCTCACAAAATTCTACCCACACTAATTTAAGTTCTTAAAGAGAAAAATGAATTCTCCACTCCACCGCTTGCCACCAAATGTCACGGACCCACCAGTTGCCTGTTCAGATACGTCAATCTGAGCAGCTCCGGCCGTGACTGGGGTTCACTTTGGACACTCGGGTCCTTTCTTTGAGGTACACTGCCACCAACCAAAGCCTGATTTTACCACTTGAAACTATGCAGGGAGCGGCTTGGCTCGCACCTGACCACACAATGCAGTATAAAAATAAGGTAACGCTGACCATTCTTCTTTGGCTCAAAAGGTTCTAAGAATCACAAAATCAGAACTGGGAATATGTATTATTTATTACTAGAAATACTACAGAGCTTTAGTGATAAAAAATGGTTACAAGATATTACAATGATTTTAAAAGTAGACACTAGAGAAATGCAATTCAGAAATTACAAAAGACAGAACTGTATCTTACACCTAAGTACTCATTCTGTAGTGGGGGTCTCCACAAGAAATCTCCGGTCGCTTACAGCCAGTTTGCTGTACCCCCAATTAGTGACAACAGTCTATAGTGTTTTAGTTATACTTGCAGGCTCCCTCATCCCTCCCACCCTTGGGATTTCACCCCTTACCTCCTGGATAAATGAAGAATTGGTCCACTGCTTTGAAGTAGTTTGTACACATTCCTCAAGTGATAAGAGGTAATTTAGTGGAGGGGCAGAGCACCTTTGGCCTGTTGGCCGGACACTATTGCTCTTCCCCCAATCTTGTTTATAAGGGGTCTTTGATCTTATCTGACATCCTAACTTCAGAGAAGTCCACAGATTATTACACTCCCATGGTCACCAATAGTTTACACACATACTACATGACATGTCCTGATCTCCCACATAATAATAGCAGACATGATTTTACACCATACCAGAAATACATTGATCTCACTCCTTATAATAACAGGAGGCATGCTTGATCGCAACACAGTGATAAAACAAACTGGGTAACAACAGACAAACTTGGAGGTTTGAGGGCCCTGCTGCAAGCTTACAAATTATAAGGATATAGGAGGGAAACGGAAGGACGGGCACCAGTTATAGCATAGCAGTCCCACCAAGTTACAAGTCCAGAAGGGAAGCTATATAATACATAAGTGCTTCAGAGGGTTATGCGTGTGGAAGTTGAACATGATAGGCTTGGGAATGCATGAAAGCGCAATGTGCCCAATTAGCTCATTTTCATATTTGGTGGCTGATGAAAGTTGCAGCAAGAGGAACTCAGGGAAAGAGAGAGAACTCTACCCAATATTCAGATGCGAGGACACCAGATAGTAGACTGACCTCTAGGTGGGGATCAGTTTGGGACAATCCCACCATATATGAAGTGGCCATCAATTAGGATTCCCTCCAATATAAAACTGGCACATGTGCTGAAAATAATGTATATGCTGTCTTTAAGATCCAACCTCTACATGAGCTTACAATCATTTAACTAGAACACATAGGGAACGGGAAGCCGAGGATGAGGACTGTCTGAGACATAATATTTGAAAGGTGATGAAGGGTCAGGAGCAAAGTCTATGTTTTATAAAGGAGTGAAAGTTATGGATTTGTAAACAGGAAAAAGTTATCTTTAATGTCAGAGAATGACGGGATATTTATGTATCTCCTTGATAAAGTCTGATGAATGAAATGTGTAGTGATTTTCTCAATGACCGCTTACAAAAAGATAAGGTATACCTCTTATTGGGGGTTATTCTAGTCCATTCTTTCTGACAAAATCCTTCTTAGCTGGACAAAACCATGTGCACTGCGGGTGGGGCAGATGTAACTTGTGCAGAGAGAATTAGATTTGGGTGGGGTTTTTCTTCAAAGTGAGATCTATATTGCAGTGTAAAATCATGCAGTCAGTATTTTCCCTGCACAGAAACAAAAAAACTCACCCAAATCTAATTCTCTCCGCACATGTTACATCTGCCCCCCTGCAGTGCACATGGTTTTGTCCATCTAAGAAGGATTTTGTCAGAAAGAATGAACTAGAATAAACCCCATTGTCTTGTATCTTATTGCCTTTTATCATTCCACTTTAGAAATACACAATAGTGTTAGAAATAAATGATATATTGCTTTTCTGATCTGTTTTATACCACTTTCACACTGCCTAAACGTTTAAAAATAACGGTATTTAAAATGGGTCTGAGCCTTGACATTGCAGTAGATTACCGTTTTAAATACCATTTAAATACCATTCACATCAGTCAACCCATTTCAATCCCCTCAACACGTTTCAAGGCAGAATGCAGGGGACAGCCTATCACAGGTCTGTAATCTGTTGATTTTACTAAATACCGTGTCAGAGCCATTCTCACTGCATAAAGACCGGCTCTGAAATGTGTAGGACTCTGCTTTGTAAACGTTTTGAAATACCGGTTATCTTTAACCGGTAAATCAACTCTGGCACTTTCCCACTGCAGCCTTAAATGTGTTGAAATGTGAAAAAAATGGCAATATACCGTTTCACAAGTGTGGTGTGAAAGGGGTATTAGAGAGACTAATTTTTTTATATTAGTATTTTAATGAATTTTATGTGTCACCAGTGTTCGCTAAATACCACCTCTCTATCTCTCCAGGTCCAGGTTTCAGAGCAACAGCATCAAGAAAACTGATGTGATCAAGGTTTGTCTGATTAGCAGCACCTGTGGCTTCCTAATTAAAGTGTTTCAAGGGCAGGAGGTAATTGCTCCTGATGGAACAGCTGCCCAGGAGATAGGCCGGGGTGTGGGCTACAGAACTGGAACATTCTGAAGAGTTTGTACTATGCTGTGACACCTGTATTCTGCAATGCTGTAACTATACTTGCCTATTCTGTGTACTTGGTTTGCTGTGACCTGCTCCAAAAATAAAGACTTCCTCTATATCTAGTGAATGTGATTCATTGTCACAGTGTATTGAAAACGAATAATAACGAATAATTAATTAATGAGGCTGCAGTTCTTATTGTAATAATTAAATTGACTAATAAAGGCTTCATAACCCATATATAAAGCAAACTCTTTTTTTTTTAATAATAAACTCTCATGCCATATTTCTCAGTGTCCTGGTGGTTATTTCTGTATGTGACTTTCAGTCTAGTATGGTATGGTAAAAAATTGTTATTTCATTTCACATAAAGAAACCTTATAAGTTGTTATTCCTATTCTAAAGCTGGTAACGCACAGAAAGATTTATCTGTCCAATCTGTCTGGTGGGAACAATAATCTGGCGATGTATAGGAGCAGATGACAGTCAGCCATGTGCTCCCAAACAAAACCAAATATATACAGTAAACTGAGCGTAAAAAAACGAAGCTGCAGCTGAAGCTAAGGGATACTCAACCCTTAATAAGGAGAATCAAATGAAAACAAAGAGTAAACAGCACTCATTCTGTTATATTAAAACAAATTAAATATTTTTTTAAATAAAGAATATATAAAAACAGACACCGGCCGGTGAGACAAACAATTCAATTTAATCACATATTAATGTGACATATAGGGGGAAATTTACTAAAGGAAATTTGTAAAAAAAATAGGTGTATTTGTATCCAGAAATACACTTATTATTGACATTTACTATCCCGAAAATACAGCAATTCGTATTCGTATTGATAGCACATCAACACGACTACGAATTGCCGTATTTTCAGGATAGTAAATGTCAAAAATAAGTGTATTTCCGGATACAAATACACCTATTTTTTTTACAAATTTCTTTTAGTAAATTTCCCCCATATTCTCAGTAATACCAATGGTTACATTTTGACAGCAAAATAGCTTGAATTAAATATTAATGAAATAACTTAGTATGCAAGATAATCATAAAATACTTTTTCAAAACTTCTTATATGACTCTATAGATATAAAGGCCCTTAATCTGATTGAGTCGGATGGCTCCGAGTGCGGACGGACGGCCGATGGTTGGTGTTTGCGCATGTGCGGAGGTGTATCTGCGCTTGTGCGAACGCCACGCACGTCCGGATACGGCATGAATTCTGTACAGAAAATTATCATACGGAACCATCCGAGCAGGGGGTAGAGAGGGGCGTGAAGGACTGTTTGGGCTCATTACCATATCCGGCCATGACGCATGTGTGGGGGACGGACAGCTGACATATCCGGATGTCAGCTGCCTGCCCATATCCCTGCTTTCATACAGAAAAATGTCCGAGTGCTCTAGAGCCCTCGGTGCTGCCTGACCGCTTGGTCCTTCATTCGATGGTCGGCGACCAACGGAGGATGTGGGAGGTTCCCACAGATGGGGTAGGAGTTCACATGAAACATCCACTCGCGGTCCGTTCGGTCTGCGTTTTACCGCATGCGGACGGTGTGAGCTATCCGTCCGATAGGCGGGGTTAACAAGAATATGGGCCAAAGAGACAAATTTCTTTCTCTCTGTGCTGGATTTATTGGAGCATAAATTGTTAGTCTGTAGCAGCATTTAGGTATGCGGACATACTGTATACTTTGTTTCTTTTTAAACAGCAAGATGTAAGAAAGCTACAGTAAGTTATACTGTACATTCATCCAAGCAAGATGAGTTAGGGAGCTCAGTGTGGCAGCTGGTTAGTGCTCATTCGTGCAGGTTAGAACAATCATTATGCTTAAGCTGGCCATACATCAGAAAGATCGATCTTAAGATCGATTGCGCTCATGATTGTGTACAATTTCCCTTGAAATCCCCGGCAGTCCTTGGTGGTTTTTGGACACACAATCTACACACAATCGATCATACAATCAATCATACAATCCATCTACTGCATGATTGTGTACACAAGATGTGCACACAATCTGCATACAATCCATCTTACAATCAGTTGAGATTGTATGATTGGGTACAATATCTTTCTGATGTATGGCCACCTTCAGACTTGTAGCTGCAAAGTCACACAATTTGTCACAGGAATTGTGCTGTTATGGAGCTGGAATTAATTAGTCGTCTACCCAAACAGAATGAGTTAAGCTGGCCATACATCAATGCAGCAGATGGATTGTATGACTGATTGTATGATGGATTGTGTGTAGATTGTGTGTCCAAAAACCACAAAGGACTGCCGGGGATTTCAAGGGAAATTGTACACAATCATGAGTGCAATCGATCTTAAGATCGATCTTTCTGATGTATGGCCAGCTTTAGTGTATAGGCTTAGTTTAGCAGCAATTCATTAATGCAAATTCCAGTAGCAAGGCTTTATACTTATGTTTGGTGGCTGCATAGACTTTGTATATACATTACCAGCAAAAAAGGATGTTTATGCATAGAATCATATATAAAAATGCAAAGTATATTTAAATACACAATACCTCAAACACGGTCTCTCTCTCTCTCATTCCTTTTTATTTTATTTTTTGTTTCTTCAGGACATTTATATACACTGTCAGAAGGAGAAAATGCTCTTTAGAGATTAATTACTACAAATGTTAGATAAATCTCAGTCGCACGTATTTATTTATCCGCCCTCTATGAATTATTTCCCCCTTGTACATAAAGTGAAGGGAAAGTTCCCTGGTGACACCCAGGAGGAACAGAGCAGAATTCACCCATTTGTTACCAGGTAACATTTCACAATGTCACTCCTGATTCAGGACCAGCTGCACAGACAGCAGCCCCACAATGATCCAATGTATAAGATCTGATTCAGAACCAGCTGCACAGGCAGCAGCCGCACAATGAACCAATGTGTAAGATCTGATTCAGAACCAGCTGCACAGACAGCAGCCCCACAATGATCCAATGTATAAGATCTGATTCAGAACCAGCTGCACAGACAGCAGCCGCACAATGAACCAATGTGTAAGATCTGATTCAGGACCAGCTGCACAGACAGCAGCCGCACAATGATCCAATGTGTAAGATCTGATTCAGGACCAGCTGCACAGACAGCAGCCGCACAATGAACCAATGTGTAAGTTCTGATTCAGGTCCAGCTGCACAGACAGCAGCCGCACAATGATCCAATGTGTAAGATCTGATTCAGAACCAGCTGCACAGACAGCAGCCGCACAATGAACCAATGTGTAAGATCTGATTCAGAACCAGCTGCACAGACAGCAGCCGCACAATGAACCAATGTGTAAGATCTGATTCAGGACCAGCTGCACAGAGAGCAGCCGCACAATGAACCAATGTGTAAGATCTGATTCAGGACCAGTTGCACAGACAGCAGCCGCACAATGATCCAATGTGTAAGATCTGATTCAGGACCAGCTGCACAGACAGCAGCCGCACAATGATCCAATGTGTAAGATCTGATTCAGAACCAGCTGCACAGACAGCAGCCCCACAATGATCCAATGTGTAAGATCTGATTCAGGACCAGCTGCACAGACAGCAGCCGCACAATGATCCAATGTGTAAGATCTGATTCAGGACCAGCTGCACAGACAGCAGCCGCACAATGATCCAATGTGTAAGATCTGATTCAGGACCAGCTGCACAGACAGCAGCCGCACAATGATCCAATGTGTAAGATCTGATTCAGGACCAGTTGCACAGACAGCAGCCACACAATGATCCAATGTGTAAGATTTGATTCAGGACCAGCTGCACAGACAGCAGCCGCACAATGAACCAATGTGTAAGATCTGATTCAGGACCAGCTGCGCAGACAGCAGCCCCACAATGATCCAATGTGTAAGATCTGATTCAGGACCAGCTGCACAGACAGCAGCCGCACAATGATTCAATGTGTAAGATCTGATTCAGGACCAGCTTCACAGACAGCAGCCACACAATGAACCAATGTGTAAGATCTGATTCAGGACCAGCTGCACAGACAGCAGCCGCACAATGATCAAATGTGTAAGATCTGATTCAGAACCAGCTGCACAGACAGCAGCCGCACAATGATCCAATATGTAAGATCTGATTCAGGACCAGCTGCACAGACAGCAGCCACACAATGATCCAATGTGTAAGATCTGATTCAGGACCAGCTGCACAGACAGCAGCCGCACAATGATCCAATGTGTAAGTTCTGATTCAGGACCAGCTGCACAGACAGCAGACACACAAGGAACCAATATGTAAGATCTGATTCAGGACCAGCTGCACAGACAGCAGACGCACAAGGAACCAATATGTAAGATCTGATTCAGGACCAGCTGCACAGACAGCAGCCGCACAATGATCAAATGTGTAAGATCTGATTCAGAACCAGCTGCACAGACAGCAGCCGCACAATGATCCAATATGTAAGATCTGATTCAGGACCAGCTGCACAGACAGCATCCGCACAATGATCAAATGTGTAAGATCTGATTCAGGACCAGCTGCACAGACAGCAGCCGCACAATGATCCAATGTGTAAGATCTGATTCAGGACCAGCTGCACAGACAGCAGACACACAAGGAACCAATATGTAAGATCTGATTCAGGACCAGCTGCACAGACAGCAGCCGCACAAGGAACCAATATGTAAGATCTGATTCAGGACCAGCTGCACAGACAGCAGCCGCACAATGATCCAATATGTAAGATCTGATTCAAGACCAGCTGCACAGACAGCAGACGCACAAGGAACCAATATGTAAGATCTGATTCAGGACCAGTTGCACAGACAGCAGCCGCACAATGAACTTATGTGTAAGATCTGATTCAGGACCAGCTGCACAGACAGCAGCCGCACAATGAACTTATGTGTAAGATCTGATTCATATCTCCTCGCGAGACTGCGCATATTCGCTGCTTATTGAGCAGGTAAAAGTAGCCCAGCCGAATGCATGCCCCATCATGTGACGCCAGCCACCTGCCCCAACCTGGCATGGACACACCTGTGTTCCCAGGGGTATGCCCAGTTTATCTATGGGCACATCCATAAAATGCTGGGTGGTTCTCTGCATCCTCCCCATGCCTGCCTCCTGCCCACCCACTATTGAGCAAACGCCCACACATCGGCTGGAAGAGTGAATTCGGACCTGAGCAATCAGCTCTGAATCGCCCACAATATCTACTGCATAGCACATGCACGGGACCCATACTGCGCATGCTCCACACAGAGACCTGCATCTGAGAACACAGCGAGGCTGCAAACGTCTGGTGACTGACAGCCTGCAGCCAATTGGGAGAGGAGGGGGGGGAGCAGTGATGGTCTCCATTTCACAATATGTATGAATCATATCTCTATTTTGTGACAAGGTCGAGGACAAGGTCTCAGTCTTCCGACTGACAATTTACCAGCCTCCGCGACGAAGCTGCGACTTACAATCTGTATTACATCAAGGTACCTCAGCCAGCCTGTAGTGATCTGACATTGCCAAGGTTCCTCAGCCAGCCTGTAGTGATCTGACATTGCCAAGGTTCCTCAGCCAGCCTGTAGTGATCTGACATTGCCAAGGTTCCTCAGCCAGCCTGTAGTGATCTGACATTGCCAAGGTTCCTCAGCCAGCCTGTAATGATCTGACATTGCCAAGGTTCCTCAGCCAGCCTGTAGTGATTTGACATTGCCAAGGTTCCTCAGCCAGCCTGTAGTGATCTGACATTGCCAAGGTTCCTCAGCCAGCCTGTAGTGATCTGATATTGCCAAGGTTCCTCAGCCAGCCTGTAGTGATCTGACATGGCCAAGGTTACTCAGCCAGCCTGTAGTGATCTGACATGGCCACGGTTCCTCAGCCAGCCTGTAGTGATCTGACATGGCCAAGGTTCCTCAGCCAGCCTGTAGTGATCTGACATTGCCAAGGTTCCTCAGCCAGCCTTTAGTGATCTGATATTGCCACGGTTCCTCAGCCAGCCTGTAGTGATCTGACATGGCCAAGGTTCCTCAGCCAGCCTGTAGTGATCTGACATTGCCACGGTTCCACAGCCAGCCTGTAGTGATCTGACATTGCCAAGGTTCCTCAGCCAGCCTGTAGTGATCTGACATTGCCAAGGTTCCTCAGCCAGCCTGTAGTGATCTGACATTGCCAAGGTTCCTCAGCCAGCCTGTAGTGATCTGACATGGCCAAGGTTCCTCAGCCAGCCTGTAGTGATCTGACATGGCCAAGGTTCCTCAGCCAGCCTGTAGTGATCTGACATTGCCAAGGTTCCTCAGCCAGCCTGTAGTGATCTGACATTGCCAAGGTTCCTCAGCCAGCCTGTAGTGATCTGACATTGCCAAGGTTCCTCAGCCAGCCTGTAGTGATCTGACATGGCCTCTTTAGATTCAGGAGAGGACAACACATGTACAGGACCCAGTATACAGTCCTGCTGAATTAGTATATAGAATGCTCGCATCGCTGCTGCTTCCAAGGGAACAGCAACAATTCCCTTTCCATTGAAGCTTGACTCTATTATTGCAGGTGCCAGATACACTGTGGGGAAGTGCTAGATATATGGTGATTACCCATCGTTTAGAGAAGCCTGCACTAATGGGGGACAGTCCTGGACTCCCTAGCAAATAGTAGAGGAAACAAAAGGGCAATGTGCTGGTACTTTGGGGTTAAGGCAGTCAATGTACTTGTTTTAAATGCAACTGGGCTAGAAGTATGAGGCCGGGAGCAATAACTGTGAAAATGATTTTAATTTAAGTAAAGTCCCTCTATTTTTTTAGAATATTGTTATTAAAACTGTAGATATATAATTGACTATACAAAATGTATAATTTAGAATTTGTTTATGTTCATAGCGAACCCCTGATGAAGTCCCATGTGGGGACGAAACGCGTTGGGTTCGTCTATAGTGCTGTTACGAACTGTACCACTGAACTTTTTATGATCTGATCTAACCACCATTGTAGTGTGGAACCAGAGACATTTTAATAAATTTATATGAATTTTGGACTTTACTTTCATGTGTATGGAATTCCAACTTAAGGCTACACAGACCTAATTAACGAAGGTCTCACTAAGGGGCGCCAACCCACAACTGCTATCCATATTCCTCTTGTCCCCATCCAACAGGGGTTCCTGTGAGTTCGGCAGCCCCAACACAGTTATCACAAATTAGTGGCGCGAAACGACAGTCTGTTCCCCATATATATATATATATATATATATATATATATATATATATATATATATATATATATATATATATATATTTGATTTTCCACACTTGCTGCTAATTCTTCAGACTGTAGGTGAATATGGCATCTTTTAGTGCTGTGTTTGAAATTGAACCCTTGATGAAGAATACTTGACCAATATTTTCTGAAATGCTTCTTTAACTTCATTATTTCTCAAACTGTATATAAGAGGATTCAACACCGGTGTCATTACACCATATATTATTGAAATATACTTCAGCCTGGATGAAGAAGTCTTTGTTTGTCCCATGTACATGGTAATACTGGTCCCAAAAAACATGAACACCACGATCAGGTGGGAAGCACACGTAGAAAAAGCTTTAGACCTTCCACCGGCTGAGTGAATCTTTAGAATGGATATAATAATACAGATGTAGGACACCACAATGAAAATAAAGGGAGACAATAGTGTAAATAAACTTATAAAAAATATAGCAATTTTATAGAAGCTGAGATCTCCACACGCCAGCTCTAGTAGGGCCAATATCTCACAGACAAAGTGGTCCAAGGTGTTCTCTCTACAGAACACAAGAGGCTTTGCAATAGTGGGAACAGTTGCTATAAGGAAACTCCCCGACCACATAATGACTGTAATGGTTTTACACGTCCTCCAATTCATATTTGTGGTGTAATGCAAAGGGAAACATATGGCGAAATACCGGTCATAGGCCATCACCGCCAGTAGCATACACTCTGTACCCCCTAGAAACAGGCCGGTGTTCATCTGTGCCAAACACCCGATGATAGAGATTGTCCTGCGATTAGAGAATACATCTAATATCACTTTTGGGAGAGAGCTTGATGAGTAGCCCAAATCAAGAAATGCTAAATTGCAAAGGAAATAGTACATAGGGGTGTGCAACTGAGTGCTGGTGATAATAGTACATATCAGACAACTGTTCCCCAGAATGGTCAGTGTATAAACTAGTAAAAAGACTACAAAGAGTAAGATACAGCTCTGCAGGTTCTGGGGAAATGCAGTCAGGATAAATTCTGTAAACAACGTTCGGTTCCCAAACTCCATGTTGAAAATCGCTATTCGAAGTAGACATTTCTGTAGAAACAACAACAGAACAACAGAAGTACTCTATGAATAGTAACTATAGTAATAGTGACATTGCCCAAAACTAGTTTCATCTTAATGAATACATTTTTATTGTAAATTTTATTCAGTCCTTTATTTACTGTACCACTTAATCTCCCTCCCATTTACCTCCAAATCATCAGAGCAGTTTGACTATATCCAGTTGTTCTACTTGCTCCATTTCAGGTAGACTATTTTCATCTCATGTGCTTCCACTTCAACTTGATCCACTCCAGGTGGACTATATCCACCTGATCAGCTTTTTCTTTTACTTGATCCACCCAGGTGGACTATATATCCATCTCATCAACTCACTCTTCTACTTGGAAGACTTCAGCTGGACTAAATCCACCACATCAGCTGCGTCATCTTCTTGATCTACCAGATGGTCTATATCCACTTCATCTGCTTCCTCTTCTACTTGATCTACTCTAATCTGGTTTATAGTTCCTCTAGTCCTCTGAGTCTGGTCTTTCTATCATCACTAAGAGCTTATTTCTGCTGAACCTAAAGGCCATTTCTCCTCGCACAATCTCCAGCTTTCAACGCTATTGACCGCCTCTACTGGAAGAGCCTTGATCCCCTTAATGTCATTTGTCTCCTACCTTACCCATACCTCCCAACATGACCCTTTCCAGGAGGGACAGAATGCTCGGTTCCTGAAATTCCCTCTTAATGTATTATTACCATCACCTGTGGTGAAGCAACTTTCTTCAATTGACCTGTTGAAAACAGGTGATGGCAATCATACATTAAGAGGGTAGTCCAGGAACAGAGCATTGTGTCCTCCTGGAGCGGGTCATGCTACCAATTGCTCCTTCTTTCTTTCTGCATCCAACTTTTTCTCCATTCCTTTCTGTCTACAACATATTGGATTCCCACAAAGATCCGTCCTCCTCTGAACAACTACTTCCTTGATAAGCTGGGATACGGTTGCTAGTATTAACACGCGATCAGGAAGATGGCGCCCGTTAGAGTAAAATCCTGCCTGGTGAATTACTGTGCTCGCTGTACGATCGGATGTGTACGGCTACCAAAAACTTCACAGCCAAGCAAAAAATTTCAAAAACCATTAGGAAGACGCTCGCCATGGAATGATTTCCCCGCTGGTCACCACTGCTCGCAGGCTCTCCGTATCCAGAGACCTATTTCTCAGCAGCTGCGATTAAATCAACCTGATCGAGGTGGGAAATGACATCACACACCCCTCCGTAACAGGCTTGGGCACATCTGCGTATTCCCTAGGCACTCCCATGATATTACCAATCCTAAAACCCCGTATTGTATTATCAATGTACTGCATAGGCGCATGGACCATACGCATATGCAGTACATCGATAATACATTATGCAAATTTGTCAAGCAGCGATCAAATCTGTATTCCCACCCCCCCCCCCCCCCCCGACTCCCGAAAACAAGGAAGAGCAATATTTGGTATTTAAATAAAAGATTGTTTAGTAAGCATGTTTGCACAATGGTAACAAAGTTGAAGGGTGATCTGAATAGCATGTGGTGGGTGTTAGGTTCAATAGAGGTGATCTGGGTAACATTGTGGGGGTGCTAGGCTGACAAAAGGATATCCTGGGTTTTAGGTTATGCTGTAAGTCAGTGGTTCCCAACCCTGGTCCTCAAGTACCCCCAACAGTGCATGTTTTGCAGGTTTTCTCCACCTGTGGATCTTTTCAAATGTGCCTGAAAAATGAGTGCACCTGCCGGGTGACCTGGAAAATGAGCACTGTTGGGGGTACTTGAGGACCAGGGTTTGGAACATCCCTTCACTAGGTTTCCGGCGAAGGGATGCTAGGGTGTAGAAATATGGTCTAGAAAGCAAGTGGTTGGTTTAAGGGATGGTCTGTGTAGCAAGTGATTGGTGTAAAGCAGGGGTTCTCAAACTCGGTCCTCAGGACACCACACAGTTCTCAAGGTCACCCGGTAGGCGCACAGGTGCATTCATTACTCATTGACACATTTTAAAAGATCCCCAGGTGCAGCTAATTATTTCCCTTGTGATTCTGTGAGGAGAAATGCAAAAGATGCACCATGTGGGGTCCTGAGGACCAAGTTTGAGAACCTGTGGTGTAAAGGATAATCTGAATAGCAAGTGGGTAGTTCTAGGGGTAGTTTGGGCAGCTTCTAATGATTTTCTGGGTTGCAGGTAGTTGGTGCTGTGAGTGTTCTCAGAAATAAGTGGTTGGTGCTGTGAGTGTTCTCAGAAATAACTGGTTGGTGCTAGATATGTGCTATGGGTGGTCTGGATAGCATGTGGCTGGTGCTAGTGATTGTGTGGATATCAAGTGGTTGGTTTTAGCGGTGTTGTGTGAAGCAAGTGGTTGGTTCTAGGGGTAGTCTGGGTAGTAAGTGGTTGGTGCTAGGGGTGTTCTGGGTAGTAGGTGGTTTGTGCTAAGGGTAGTCTGGGTAGTAAATGGATGGTGCTAGCAGTGTATTGTGTAGTAAGTGGTTGGTGCTAGCGGTGTTCTGTGTAGTAAGTGGTTGGTTATAGGGATAGTCTGGGTAGTAATTGGTGGGTGCTAGCAGTGTTATGGGTAGTAAGTGGTTGGTGCTAGCAGTATACTGGCAAGAAAGTATTTGTTGCTAGGGGTAGTCTGGTTAGTAAGTAGTTGGTGCCAACAGTATATTGGGTAATAATTGGTTGATAACAGGGGTAGTCTGGATAGTAAGTGGTTAGTGCTATCAGTGTTCTGGGTAATAAGTGGTTGGTGCTAGCGGTGTTCTTAGTAGTAAATGGTTGGTGCAAGGGGTAGTATGTGGTTGGTTCTGGGGGTGTTTTGGGTAGTACGTGGTTGGTGCTACAGGTGTTCTGGATAGTAAGTGGTTGGTGCTAGGGGTAGTCTGGGTAGTAAATGGTTGGTTACAGGGATAGTCTGGGTAGTAAGTGGTTGGTGCTAGCAGTGTTCTGGGTAGTAAGTGGTTGGTGCTAGCAGTGTTCTGGGTAGTAAGTGGTTGGTGCTAGGGGTAGTCTGGGTAGTAAGTGGTGGGTGCTAGCAGTGTACTGGATAGTAAGTGGTTGGTGCCACAGGTGTTCTGAGTAGTAAGTGGTTGGTTATAGGGATAGTCTGGGTAGTAAGTGGTTGGTGCTAGGGGTAGTCTGGGTAGTAAGTGGCTGGAACTAGCAGTGTTCTGGGTAGTAAATGGTTGGTGCTAGAGGTAGTCTGGGTAGTAAGTGGTGGGTGCTAGCAGTGTACTGGATAGTAAGTGGTTGGTGCTAGCGGTAGTCTGGGTAGTAAGTGGCCGGAGCTAGCAGTGTTCTGAGTAGTAAGTGGTTGGTTACAGGGATAGTCTGGGTAGTAAGTGGTTGGTGCTAGCAGTGTTCTGGGTAGTAAATGGTTGGTGCTAGGGGTAGTCTGGGTAGTAAGTGGTGGGTGCTAGCAGTGTACTGGATAGTAAGTGGTTGGTGCTACAGGTGTTCTGAGTAGTAAGTGGTTGGTTATAGGGATAGTCTGGGTCGTAAGTGGTTGGTGCTAGGGGTAGTCTGGGTAGTAAGTGGCTGGAACTAGCAGTGTTCTGGGTAGTTAGTGGTTGGTGCTAGAGGTAGTCTGGGTAGTAAGTGGTGGGTGCTAGCAGTGTACTGGATAGTAAGTGGTTGGTGCTAGCGGTAGTCTGGGTAGTAAGTGGCTGGAGCTAGCAGTGTTCTGGGTAGTAAGCGGTTGGTGCTAGGGGTAGTCTGGGTAGTAAGTGGTGGGTGCCAGGGGTAGTCTGGGTAGTAAGTGGTTGGTGCTAGGGGTAGTCTGGGTAGTAAGTGGTGGGTGCCAGGGGTAGTCTGGGTAGTAAGTGGTTGGAGCTAGCAGTGTTCTGGGTAGTAAGTGGTTGGTGCTGGGGAAGTCTGGGTAGTAAGTGGTTGGAGCTAGCAGTGTTCTGGGTAGTAAGTGGTTGGAGCTAGCAGTGTTCTGGGTAGTAAGTGGTTGGAGCTAGCAGTGTTCTGGGTAGTAAGTGGTTGGAGCTAGCAGTGTTCTGGGTAGTAAGTGGTTGGAGCTAGCAGTGTTCTGGGTAGTAAGTGGTTGGAGCTAGCAGTGTTCTGGGTAGTAAGTGGTTGGAGCTAGCAGTGTTCTGGGTAGTAAGTGGTTGGAGCTAGCAGTGTTCTGGGTAGTAAGTGGTTGGAGCTAGCAGTGTTCTGGGTAGTAAGTGGTTGGAGCTAGCAGTGTTCTGGGTAGTAAGTGGTTGGAGCTAGCAGTGTTCTGGGTAGTAAGTGGTTGGTGCTGGGGAAGTCTGGGTAGTAAGTGGTTGGAGCTAGCAGTGTTCTGGGTAGTAAGTGGTTGGAGCTAGCAGTGTTCTGGATAGTAAGTGGTGCCCAGAGCATTCCTTGGATGCATCAGACCACCCTGCAGGAGTATTACAGGCTGTAGTGTGCTGTGAGGTGATAATACCACCTCCTAAATCCTGTCCAATGACAAAACTTGCACATGGCTATGGCCCCAGGTACTAACCCACCTGGTACCAAGGTAGTGAACGGTGGTAAGGATAGCAGCAGGTGGTGGGTGCAGCTCACTTACAGCAGCTGGGATGGAATATGGGTCATCATTTTATATTCCGCAGGAGTTACCTTCACTACATCCAGATGGCAGAACTAGTAACCACTGCCGGTTACATTGCTGAAACAAAAAACAATCATCATTTTATATTATTAATGTAAAATGATTACTTACAGTAAATGTGTATTTCCATAAACTACCCGCACACATACAGTACATGAAGTAACATTAGCTTTACTGTAACTAACACTGATAACGTACTGTTTGAGTATTACATTGACCTTGCACGTTCCGGATGTACTGTAACTAACACTGACAATGTACTGTATGAGTATTACACTGACCTTGCACCTTCCCGATGTACAGTACTGTAACTAACACTGACAACATACAGTACTGTACCAGTATTACACTGACCTTGCACGTTCCGGATGTACTGTAAATAACACTGACAACGTACTGTGCGAGTATTACACTGACCTTGCACCTTCCGGATGTATAGTACTGTAACTAACACTGACAACATACAGTACTGTACCAGAATTACACTGACCTCACACCATCTGGATGTACTATAACTAAAACTGACAACATACAGTACTCTACCAGTATTACACTGATTTCACACCTTTCGGATGTATTGTAACTAACACTTACAACATACAGTACTGTACCAGTATTACACTGACCTTGCACCTTCCGGGTGTACTGTTACTCACACTGTCAACATACAGTACTGTACGTGGATTACACTGACCTTGCACCTTCCAGATGTAATATAACTAACACTGCCAACATAAAGTACTGTTATGTCATCATTTTTTACCTGTTGACACCATGATGGACCTGGAGAGAATGTGTTCAGCAATGTCTAGGTCGAACACTAATGACAACAGTGACTAGGCCGGCACCTAAGAATGGTTGAAATACCCTCGGTTGACATTGACACAAGGTCGACAAAAGTTTAAGGTCGGCATAAACGTGGTTGACATGAATAAGGTCAACATGAGTTTTTCACGTTTTTATTTATTTAAAACAAAGTGGTTGTTCATACGTTACTGTCCGATGCGATTGTACCAGTATTACACTGACCTTGCACCTTCCGGTTGTACTGTTACTAACACTGACAACATACAGTACTGAACTAGTATTACACTGACCTCACACCTTCTGGCTGTACTGTGGCTAACACTGGCAACATACAGTGCTGTACGTGGATTACACTGACCTTTCACCTTCCGGATGTACTGTAACTAACACTGCCAACATAAAGTACTGTACCAGTATTACACTGACCTCACACCTTCCGGGTGCACTGTTACTAACACTGACAACATATAGTACTGTCCAGTATTACACTGACCTTGCACCTTCCGGGTGCACTGGTACTAACACTGACCACATACAGTACTGTACCAGTATTACACTGACCTCACACCGTCTGGATGTACTGTAACTAACACTGACAACATACAGTACTGTACAAGGATTACACTGACCTTGCACCTTCCAGATGTACTGTAACTAACACTGACAACATACAGTACTGTACCAGTATTACACTGACCTCACACCTTCTGGATGTACTGTAACTAACACTGACAACATACAGTACTGTACGAGGATTACACTGACCTTGCACCTTCCAGATGTACTGTAACTAACACTGACAACATACAGTACTGTACCAGTATTACACTGACCTCACACCTTCTGGATGTACTGTAACTAACACTGACATCAAACAGTACTGTGCGAGGATTACACTGACCTTGCACCTTCCAGATGTACTGTAACTAACACTGAC
This sequence comes from Crinia signifera, assembly GCF_055691185.1. Taxonomy (NCBI): domain Eukaryota; kingdom Metazoa; phylum Chordata; class Amphibia; order Anura; family Myobatrachidae; genus Crinia; species Crinia signifera. The sequence continues at coordinate 331,767,434 of NC_139219.1, read as the reverse complement.
AACATACAGTACTGCACGAGGATTACACTGACCTCACACCTTCTGGATGTACTGTAACTAACACTGACAACATACAGTACTGCACGAGGATTACACTGACCTCACACCTTCCGGATGTACTGTAACTAACACTGCCAACATAAAGTACTGTACCAGTATTACACTGACCTCACACCTTCCGGGTGCACTGTTACTAACACTAACAACATATAGTACTGTCCAGTATTACACTGACCTTGCACCTTCCGGGTGCACTGGTACTAACACTGACAACATACAGTACTGTACCAGTATTACACTGACCTCACACCGTCTGGATGTACTGTAACTAACACTGACAACATACAGTACTGTACAAGGATTACACTGACCTTGCACCTTCCAGATGTAATATAACTAACACTGCCAACATAAAGTACTGTTATGTCATCATTTTTTACCTGTTGACACCATGATGGACCTGGAGAGAATGTGTTCAGCAATGTCTAGGTCGAACACTAATGACAACAGTGACTAGGCCGGCACCTAAGAATGGTTGAAATACCCTCGGTTGACATTGACACAAGGTCGACAAAAGTTTAAGGTCGGCATAAACGTGGTTGACATGAATAAGGTCAACATGAGTTTTTCACGTTTTTATTTATTTAAAACAAAGTGGTTGTTCATACGTTACTGTCCGATGCGATTGTACCAGTATTACACTGACCTTGCACCTTCCGGTTGTACTGTTACTAACACTGACAACATACAGTACTGAACTAGTATTACACTGACCTCACACCTTCTGGCTGTACTGTGGCTAACACTGGCAACATACAGTGCTGTACGTGGATTACACTGACCTTTCACCTTCCGGATGTACTGTAACTAACACTGCCAACATAAAGTACTGTACCAGTATTACACTGACCTCACACCTTCCGGGTGCACTGTTACTAACACTGACAACATATAGTACTATCCAGTATTACACTGACCTTGCACCTTCCGGGTGCACTGGTACTAACACTGACAACATACAGTACTGTACCAGTATTACACTGACCTCACACCTTCTGGATGTACTGTAACTAACACTGACAACATACAGTACTGTACAAGGATTACACTGACCTTGCACCTTCCAGATGTACTGTAACTAACACTGACAACATACAGTACTGTACCAGTATTACACTGACCTCACACCTTCTGGATGTACTGTAACTAACACTGACAACATACAGTACTGTACGAGGATTACACTGACCTTGCACCTTCCAGATGTACTGTAACTAACACTGACAACATACAGTACTGTACCAGTATTACACTGACCTCACACCTTCTGGATGTACTGTAACTAACACTGACATCATACAGTACTGTGCGAGGATTACACTGACCTTGCACCTTCCAGATGTACTGTAACTAACACTGACAACATACAGCACTGCACGAGGATTACACTGACCTCACACCTTCTGGATGTACTGTAACTAACACTGACAACATACAGTACTGCACGAGGATTACACTGACCTCACACCTTCCGGATGTACTGTAACTAACACTGCCAACATAAAGTACTGTACCAGTATTACACTGACCTCACACCTTCCGGGTGCACTGTTACTAACACTAACAACATATAGTACTGTCCAGTATTACACTGACCTTGCACCTTCCGGGTGCACTGGTACTAACACTGACAACATACAGGACTGTACCAGTATTACACTGACCTCACACCGTCTGGATGTACTGTAACTAACACTGACAACATACAGTACTGTACAAGGATTACACTGACCTTGCACCTTCCAGATGTACTGTAACTAACACTGACAACATACAGTACTGTACCAGTATTACACTGACCTCACACCTTCTGGATGTACTGTAACTAACACTGACATCAAACAGTACTGTGCGAGGATTACACTGACCTTGCACCTTCCAGATGTACTGTAACTAACACTGACAACATACAGTACTGCACGAGGATTACACTGACCTCACACCTTCTGGATGTACTGTAACTAACACTGACAACATACAGTACTGCACGAGGATTACACTGACCTCACACCTTCCGGATGTACTGTAACTAACACTGCCAACATAAAGTACTGTACCAGTATTACACTGACCTCACACCTTCCGGGTGCACTGTTACTAACACTAACAACATATAGTACTGTCCAGTATTACACTGACCTTGCACCTTCCGGGTGCACTGGTACTAACACTGACAACATACAGTACTGTACCAGTATTACACTGACCTCACACCGTCTGGATGTACTGTAACTAACACTGACAACATACAGTACTGTACAAGGATTACACTGACCTTGCACCTTCCAGATGTAATATAACTAACACTGCCAACATAAAGTACTGTTATGTCATCATTTTTTACCTGTTGACACCATGATGGACCTGGAGAGAATGTGTTCAGCAATGTCTAGGTCGAACACTAATGACAACAGTGACTAGGCCGGCACCTAAGAATGGTTGAAATACCCTCGGTTGACATTGACACAAGGTCGACAAAAGTTTAAGGTCGGCATAAACGTGGTTGACATGAATAAGGTCAACATGAGTTTTTCACGTTTTTATTTATTTAAAACAAAGTGGTTGTTCATACGTTACTGTCCGATGCGATTGTACCAGTATTACACTGACCTTGCACCTTCCGGTTGTACTGTTACTAACACTGACAACATACAGTACTGAACTAGTATTACACTGACCTCACACCTTCTGGCTGTACTGTGGCTAACACTGGCAACATACAGTGCTGTACGTGGATTACACTGACCTTTCACCTTCCGGATGTACTGTAACTAACACTGCCAACATAAAGTACTGTACCAGTATTACACTGACCTCACACCTTCCGGGTGCACTGTTACTAACACTGACAACATATAGTACTGTCCAGTATTACACTGACCTTGCACCTTCCAGGTGCACTGGTACTAACACTGACAACATACAGTACTGTACCAGTATTACACTGAACTCACACTGTCTGGATGTACTGTAACTAACACTGACAACATACAGTACTGTACAAGGATTACACTGACCTTGCACCTTCCAGATGTACTGTAACTAACACTGACAACATACAGTACTGTACCAGTATAACACTGACCTCACACCTTCTGGATGTACTGTAACTAACACTGACAACATACAGTACTGTACGAGGATTACACTGACCTTGCACCTTCCAGATGTACTGTAACTAACACTGACAACATACAGTACTGTACCAGTATTACACTGACCTCACACCTTCTGGATGTACTGTAACTAACACTGACATCATACAGTACTGTGCGAGGATTACACTGACCTTGCACCTTCCAGATGTACTGTAACTAACACTGACAACATACAGCACTGCACGAGGATTACACTGACCTCACACCTTCTGGATGTACTGTAACTAACACTGACAACATACAGTACTGTACGAGGATTACACTGACCTTGCACCTTCCAGATGTACTGTAACTAACACTGACAACATACAGTACTGTACCAGTATTACACTGACCTCACACCTTCTGGATGTACTGTAACTAACACTGACATCAAACAGTACTGTGCGAGGATTACACTGACCTTGCACCTTCCAGATGTACTGTAACTAACACTGACAACATACAGTACTGCACGAGGATTACACTGACCTCACACCTTCTGGATGTACTGTAACTAACACTGACAACATACAGTACTGCACGAGGATTACACTGACCTCACACCTTCCGGATGTACTGTAACTAACACTGCCAACATAAAGTACTGTACCAGTATTACACTGACCTCACACCTTCCGGGTGCACTGTTACTAACACTAACAACATATAGTACTGTCCAGTATTACACTGACCTTGCACCTTCCGGGTGCACTGGTACTAACACTGACAACATACAGTACTGTACCAGTATTACACTGACCTCACACCGTCTGGATGTACTGTAACTAACACTGACAACATACAGTACTGTACAAGGATTACACTGACCTTGCACCTTCCAGATGTAATATAACTAACACTGCCAACATAAAGTACTGTTATGTCATCATTTTTTACCTGTTGACACCATGATGGACCTGGAGAGAATGTGTTCAGCAATGTCTAGGTCGAACACTAATGACAACAGTGACTAGGCCGGCACCTAAGAATGGTTGAAATACCCTCGGTTGACATTGACACAAGGTCGACAAAAGTTTAAGGTCGGCATAAACGTGGTTGACATGAATAAGGTCAACATGAGTTTTTCACGTTTTTATTTATTTAAAACAAAGTGGTTGTTCATACGTTACTGTCCGATGCGATTGTACCAGTATTACACTGACCTTGCACCTTCCGGTTGTACTGTTACTAACACTGACAACATACAGTACTGAACTAGTATTACACTGACCTCACACCTTCTGGCTGTACTGTGGCTAACACTGGCAACATACAGTGCTGTACGTGGATTACACTGACCTTTCACCTTCCGGATGTACTGTAACTAACACTGCCAACATAAAGTACTGTACCAGTATTACACTGACCTCACACCTTCCGGGTGCACTGTTACTAACACTGACAACATATAGTACTGTCCAGTATTACACTGACCTTGCACCTTCCAGGTGCACTGGTGCTAACACTGACAACATACAGTACTGTACCAGTATTACACTGACCTCACACTGTCTGGATGTACTGTAACTAACACTGACAACATACAGTACTGTACAAGGATTACACTGACCTTGCACCTTCCAGATGTACTGTAACTAACACTGACAACATACAGTACTGTACCAGTATTACACTGACCTCACACCTTCTGGATGTACTGTAACTAACACTGACAACATACAGTACTGTACGAGGATTACACTGACCTTGCACCTTCCAGATGTACTGTAACTAACACTGACAACATACAGTACTGTACCAGTATTACACTGACCTCACACCTTCTGGATGTACTGTAACTAACACTGACATCATACAGTACTGTGCGAGGATTACACTGACCTTGCACCTTCCAGATGTACTGTAACTAACACTGACAACATACAGCACTGCACGAGGATTACACTGACCTCACACCTTCTGGATGTACTGTAACTAACACTGACAACATACAGTACTGCACGAGGATTACACTGACCTCACACCTTCCGGATGTACTGTAACTAACACTGCCAACATAAAGTACTGTACCAGTATTACACTGACCTCACACCTTCCGGGTGCACTGTTACTAACACTAACAACATATAGTACTGTCCAGTATTACACTGACCTTGCACCTTCCGGGTGCACTGGTACTAACACTGACAACATACAGGACTGTACCAGTATTACACTGACCTCACACCGTCTGGATGTACTGTAACTAACACTGACAACATACAGTACTGTACAAGGATTACACTGACCTTGCACCTTCCAGATGTACTGTAACTAACACTGACAACATACAGTACTGTACCAGTATTACACTGACCTCACACCTTCTGGATGTACTGTAACTAACACTGACAACATACAGTACTGTACGAGGATTACACTGACCTTGCACCTTCCAGATGTACTGTAACTAACACTGACAACATACAGTACTGTACCAGTATTACACTGACCTCACACCTTCTGGATGTACTGTAACTAACACTGACAACATACAGTACTGTGCGAGGATTACACTGACCTTGCACCTTCCAGATGTACTGTAACTAACACTGACAACATACAGTACTGCACGAGGATTACACTGACCTCACACCTTCTGGATGCACTGTAACTAACACTGACAACATACAGTACGGCACGAGGATTACACTGACCTCACACCTTCTGGATGTACTGTAACTAACACTGACAACATACAGTACTGTACGAGGATTACACTGACCTTGCACCTTCCAGATGTACTGTAACTAATACTGACAACATACAGTACTGCACGAGGATTACACTGGCCTTGCACCTTGCATAGCTCTTCAGTGGGATATACAGCTCTCTACAATCATTAATGCCGGCAGCAAAATCCTGGCATTGCCGCATCTTTAGCGCATGTAATTTAGCATGTTTGGATAATCGAATAGACCCCAAGTGTCAGTCCTATCACATTCCCCAATACATAGGCAGGATGAGGAGAACATCATTCCTGGAACACGTCATCATTTTTTACCTGTTGACACCGTGATGGACCTGGAGAGAATGTGGTCATCAATGTCTAGGTCGAACACTAATGTACAACAGTGACTAGGTCGGCACCTAAGAATGGTTGAAATACCCTCGGTTGACATTGACACAAGGTCGACAAAAGTTTAAGGTCGGCATAAACGTGGTCGACATGAATAAGGTCAACATGAGTTTTTCACGTTTTTGTTTATTTAAAACAAGGTGGTTGTTCATACGTTACTGTCCGAGTGTGCACAGAGTGAGAATATTATAGTGTGCCGAGTGTACCGAGCCGTGCGAGGGGACGTTGTACACTTATATGGTGTCCATGTCGGCATAGGTCGATGTAGACATAAAAATGTCACCCTTAATGTTAGCCAGGTCCATGTCGACCTAAAGCTTGTGTCGTCCTTCTGTCAATGTTGACCTAGGGTATGTAAACCATTCTTACAGTAGGTGTCGACCCAGTAACGGTCAACCAAGACATTGTCTGTCATCTATTCCGTAACCCCTGGGGATCACCTGTCTCCCTTTCCTGTACTCATCATATGATTATACATTACAGGTGAGGCTGGGCACAGGTGTGCAGGTGTATTCTGTACTGTGCCGCATCATACAGTCACTCCCATCCTTACACATTGACAATGCATACCCCTGTGCTGCACCCTGTCCTGTACTCACCGTATGATTATACATTACAGGTGAGGCCGAGTGCATGTGTGCAGGTGTATTCTGTACTGTACCACATCATACAGTCACTCCCATCCTTACACATGTACAATGCATACCACTGTGCTGCACCCTGTCCTGTACTCACCGTATGATTATACATTACAGGTGGGGCCGGGCACAGGTGTGCAGGTGTATTCTGTACTGTACCACATCATACAGTCACTCCAATCCTTACACATGTACAATGCATACCACTGTGCTGCACCCTGTCCTGTACTCATCATATGATTATACATTACAGGTGAGGCTGGGCACAGGTGTGCAGGTGTATTCTGTACTGTACTGCATCATACAGTCACTCCCACCCTTACACATTGACAATGCATACCCCTGTGCTGCACCCTGTCCTGTACTCACCGTATGATTATACATTACAGGTGGGGCCGGGCACAGGTGTGCAGGTGTATTCTGTACTGTACCGCATCATACAGTCACTCCAATCCTTACAAATGTACAATGCATATCACTGTGCTGCACCCTGTCCTGTACTCACCGTATTATTATACATTACAGGTGATGCCGGCACAAGTGTGCAGGTGTATTCTGTACTGTACCACATCATACAGTCACTCCCATCCTTACACATGTACAATGCATACCACTGTGCTGCACCCTGTCCTGTACTCACCGTATGATTATACATTACAGGTGAGGCCGAGTGCATGTGTGCAGGTGTATTCTGTACTGTACCACATCATACAGTCACTCCCATCCTTACACATGTACAATGCATACCACTGTGCTGCACCCTGTCCTGTACTCACCGTATGATTATACATTACAGGTGGGGCCGGGCACAGGTGTGCAGGTGTATTCTGTACTGTACCACATCATACAGTCACTCCCATCCTTACACATGTACAATGCATACCACTGTGCTGCACCCTGTCCTGTACTCACCGTATGATTATACATTACAGGTGAGGCCGGGCACAGGTGTGCAGGTGTATTCTGTACTGTACCACATCATACAGTCACTCCCATCCTTACACATGTACAATGCATACCACTGTGCTGCACCCTGTCCTGTACTCACCGTATGATTATACATTACAGGTGAGGCCGGGCACAGGTGTGCAAGTGTATTCTGTACTGTACCATGTCATACAGTCACTCCCATCCTTACACATGTACAATGCATACCACTGTGCTGTATCCTGTCCTGTACTCACTGTATGATTATACAGTACAGGTGGGGCCGGGCACAGGTGTGCAGGTGTATTCTGTACTGTACCATGTCATACAGTCACTCCCATCCTTACACATGTACAATGCATACCACTGTGCTGCACCCTGCCCTGTACTCACCGTATGATTATACATTACAGGTGGGGCCGGGCACAGTTGTGCAGGTGTATTCCGTACTGTACCGCATCATACAGTCACTCCCATCCTTACACATGTACAATGCATACCACTGTGCTGCAGCCTGTCCTGTACTCACCATATGATTATACATTACAGGTGAGGCCGGGCACAGGTGTGCAGGTATATTCTGTACTGTACCACATCATACAGTCACTTCCATCCTTACACATGTACAATGCATACCACTGTGCTGTACGCTGTCCTGTACTCACCATATGATTATACATTACAGGTGAGGCCGGGCACAGGTGTGCAGGTGTATTCTGTACTGTACCACATCATACAGTCACTCCTATCCTTACACATGTACAATGCATACCCCTGTGCTGCACCCTCTCCTGTACTCACCGTATGATTATACATTACAGGTGAGGCCGGGCACAGGTGTGCAGGTGTATTCTGTACTGTACCACATCATACAGTCACTCCCATCCTTACACATGTACAATGCATATCACTGTGCTGCACCCTGTCCTGTACTCACCGTATGATTATACATTACAGGTGAGGCCGGGCACAGGTGCGCAGGTGTATTCTGTACTGTACCACATCATACAGTCACTCCCACCCTTACACATGTACAATGCATACCACTGTGCTGCACCCTGTCCTGTACTCACCGTATGATTATACATTACAGGTGAGGCCGGGCACAGGTGCGCAGGTGTATTCTGTACTGTACCACATCATACAGTCACTCCCATCCTTACACATGTACAATGCATACCACTGTGCTGTACCCTGTCCTGTACTCACCGTATGATTATACATTACAGGTGAGGCCGGGCACAGGTGTATTCTGTACTGTAGTACATTATACAGTCACTCCCATCCTTACACATGTACAATGCATACCACTGTGCTGCAGCCTGTCCTGTACTCACCATATGATTATACATTACAGGTGAGGCCGGGCACAGGTGTGCAGGTATATTCTGTACTGTACCACATCATACAGTCACTTCCATCCTTACACATGTACAATGCATACCACTGTGCTGCACCCTGTCCTGTACTCACCATATGATTATACATTACAGGTGAGGCCGGGCACAGGGGTGCAGGTGTATTCTGTACTCTACCGCATCATACAGTCACTCCTATCCTTACACATGTACAATGCATACCACTGTGCTGCACCCTGTCCTGTACTCACCGTATGATTATACATTACAGGTGAGGCCGGGCACAGGTGCGCAGGTGTATTCTGTACTGTACCACATCATACAGTCACTCCCATCCTTACACATGTACAATGCATACCACTGTGCTGCACCCTGTCCTGTACTCACCGTATGATTATACATTACAGGTGAGGCCGGGCACAGGTGTGCAGGTGTATTCTGTACTGTAGTACATTATACAGTCACTCCCATCCTTACACATGTACAATGCATACCACTGTGCTGCACCCTGTCCTGTACTCACCGTATGATTATACATTACAGGTGGGGCCGGGCACAGGTGTGCAGGTGTATTCTGTACTGTACCGCATCATACAGTCACTCCTATCCTTACACATGTACAATGCATACCACTGTGCTGCATCCTGTCCTATACTCACCGTATTATTATACATTACAGGTGAGGCCAGGCACAGGTGTGCAGGTGTATTCTGTACTGTAAAACATCATACAGTCACTCCCATCCTTACACATGTACAATGCATACCACTGTGCTGCACCCTGTCCTGTACTCACCGTATGATTATACATTACAGGTGAGGCCGGGCACAGGGGTGCAGGTGTATTCTGTACTGTACCGCATCATACAGTCACTCCTACCCTTACACATGTACAATGCATACCACTGTGCTGCATCCTGTCCTGTACTCACTGTATGATTATACATTACAGGTGGGGCCGGGCACAGGTGTATTCTGTACTGTACCATGTACAATGTATACCACTGTGCTGCACCCTGTCCTATACTCACCGTATGATTATACATTACAGGAGAGGCCGAGCACAGGTGTGAGGTGTATTCTGTACTGTACCACATCATACAGTCACTCCCATCCTTACACATTGACAATGCATACCACTGTGCTGCACCCTGTCCTGTACTCACCGTATGATTATACATTACAGGTGAGGCCGAGTGCATGTGTGCAGGTGTATTCTGTACTGTACCACATCATACAGTCACTCCAATCCTTACACATGTACAATGCATATCACTGTGCTGCACCCTTTCCTGTACTCACCGTATGATTATACATTGCAGGTGAGGCCTGGCACAGGTGTGCAGGTATATTCTGTACTGTACCACATCATACAGTCACTCCCATCCTTACACATGTACAATGCATACCACTGTGCTGCACCCTGTCCTGTACTCACCGTATGATTATACATATTACAGGTGGGGCCGGGCACAAGTGTGCAGGTGTATTCTGTACTGTACCACATCATACAGTCACTCCCATCCTTACACATGTACAATGCATACCACTGTGCTGCACCCTGTCCTGTACTCACCGTATGATTATACATTACAGGTGGGGCCGGGCACAGGTGCGCAGGTATATTCTGTACTGTACCACATCATACAGTCACTCCCATCCTTACACATGTACAATGCATACCACTGTGCTGCACCCTGTCCTGTACTCACCGTATGATTATACATTACAGGTGGGGCCGGGCACAGGTGTGCAGGTGTATTCTGTACTGTACCACATCATACAGTCACTCCCATCCTTACACATGTACAATGCATACCACTGTGCTGCACCCTGTCCTGTACTCACCGTATTATTATACATTACAGGTGGGGCCGGGCACAGGTGTGCAGGTGTATTCTGTACTGTACCACGTCATACAGTCACTCCCATCCTTACACATGTACAATGCATACCACTGTGCTGCACCCTGCCCTGTACTCACCGTATGATTATACATTACAGGTGGGGCCGGGCACAGGTGTGCAGGTGTATTCTGTACTGTACCGCATCATACAGTCACTCCCATCCTTACACATGTACAATGCATACCACTGTGCTGCACCCTGTCCTGTACTCACCATATGATTATACATTACAGGTGAGGCCGGGCACAGGTGTGCAGGTGTATTCTGTACTGTACCACATCATACAGTCACTCCCACCCTTACACATGTACAATGCATACCACGGTGCTGCACCCTGTCCTGTACTCACCATATGATTATACATTACAGGTGAGGCTGGGCACAGGGGTGCAGGTGTATTCTGTACTGTACCGCATCATACAGTCACTCCCATCCTTACACATGTACAATGCATACCCCTGTGCTGCACCCTGACCTGTACTCACCGTATTATTATACATTACAGGTGAGGCCAGGCACAGGTGTGCAGGTGTATTCTGTACTGTACCACATCATACAGTCACTCCCATCCTTACACATTGACAATGCATATCACTGTGCTGCACTCTGTCCTGTACTCACTGTATGATTACACATTACAGGTGAGGCTGGGCACAGGTGTGCAGGTGTATTCTGTACTGTACCACATCATACAGTCACTCCAATCCTTACACATGTACAATGCATATCACTGTGCTGCACCCTTTCCTGTACTCACCGTATGATTATACATTGCAGGTGAGGCCTGGCACAGGTGTGCAGGTATATTCTGTACTGTACCACATCATACAGTCACTCCCATCCTTACACATGTACAATGCATACCACTGTGCTGCACCCTGTCCTGTACTCACCGTATGATTATACATATTACAGGTGGGGCCGGGCACAAGTGTGCAGGTGTATTCTGTACTGTACCACATCATACAGTCACTCCCATCCTTACACATGTACAATGCATACCACTGTGCTGCACCCTGTCCTGTACTCACCGTATGATTATACATTACAGGTGGGGCCGGGCACAGGTGTGCAGGTATATTCTGTACTGTACCACATCATACAGTCACTCCCATCCTTACACATGTACAATGCATACCACTGTGCTGCACCCTGTCCTGTACTCACCGTATGATTATACATTACAGGTGGGGCCGGCACAGGTGTGCAGGTGTATTCTGTACTGTACCACATCATACAGTCACTCCCATCCTTACACATGTACAATGCATACCACTGTGCTGCACCCTGTCCTGTACTCACCGTATGATTATACATTACAGGTGAGGCCGGGCACAGGTGTGCAAGTGTATTCTGTACTGTACCATGTCATACAGTCACTCCCATCCTTACACATGTACAATGCATACCACTGTGCTGCATCCTGTCCTGTACTCACCGTATTATTATACATTACAGGTGGGGCCGGGCACAGGTGTGCAGGTGTATTCTGTACTGTACCACGTCATACAGTCACTCCCATCCTTACACATGTACAATGCATACCACTGTGCTGCACCCTGCCCTGTACTCACCGTATGATTATACATTACAGGTGGGGCCGGGCACAGGTGTGCAGGTGTATTCTGTACTGTACCGCATCATACAGTCACTCCCATCCTTACACATGTACAATGCATACCACTGTGCTGCACCCTGTCCTGTACTCACCATATGATTATACATTACAGTTGAGGCCGGGCACAGGTGTGCAGGTGTATTCTGTACTGTACCACATCATACAGTCACTCCCACCCTTACACATGTACAATGCATACCACGGTGCTGCACCCTGTCCTGTACTCACCATATGATTATACATTACAGGTGAGGCTGGGCACAGGGGTGCAGGTGTATTCTGTACTGTACCGCATCATACAGTCACTCCTATCCTTACACATGTACAATGCATACCACTGTGCTGCACCCTGTCCTGTACTCACCGTATGATTATACATTACAGGTGGGGCCGGGCACAGGTGTGCAGGTGTATTCTGTATTGTACCGCATCATACAGTCACTCCTATCCTTACACATGTACAATGCATACCCCTGTGCTGCACCCTGACCTGTACTCACCGTATTATTATACATTACAGGTGAGGCCAGGCACAGGTGTGCAGGTGTATTCTGTACTGTACCACATCATACAGTCACTCCCATCCTTACACATGTACAATGCATATCACTGTGCTGCACTCTGTCCTGTACTCACTGTATGATTACACATTACAGGTGAGGCTGGGCACAGGTGTGCAGGTGTATTCTGTACTGTACCATGTCATACAGTCACTCCCATCCTTACACATGTACAATGCATACCACTGTGCTGCATCCTGTCCTGTACTCATCATATGATTATACATTACAGGTGAGGCCGGGCACAGGTGTGCAGGTGTATTCTGTACTGTACCACATCATACAGTCACTCCCATCCTTACACATGTACAATGCATACCACTGTGCTGCACCCTGACCTGTACTCACCGTATGATTATACATTACAGGTGGGGCCGGGCACAGGTGTGCAGGTGTATTCTGTACTGTACCACATCATACAGTCACTCCCATCCTTACACATGTACAATGCATACCACTGTGCTGCATCCTGTCCTGTACTCACCGTATGATTATACATTACAGGTGAGGCCGAGTGCATGTGTGCAGGTGTATTCTGTACTGTACCACATCATACAATCACTCCCATCCTTACACATGTACAATGCATACCACTGTGCTGCACCCTGTCCTGTACTCACCGTATGATTATACATATTACAGGTGGGGCCGGGCACAAGTGTGCAGGTGTATTCTGTACTGTACCACATCATACAGTCACTCCCATCCTTACACATGTACAATGCATACCACTGTGCTGCACCCTGTCCTGTACTCACCGTATGATTATACATTACAGGTGGGGCCGGGCACAGGTGTGCAGGTGTATTCTGTACTGTACCACATCATACAGTCACTCCCATCCTTACACATGTACAATGCATACCACTGTGCTGCACCCTGTCCTGTACTCACCGTATGATTATACATTACAGGTGAGGCCGGGCACAGGTGTGCAGGTGTATTCTTTACTGTACCTGGTCATACAGTAACTCCCATCCTTACACATGTACAATGCATACCACTGTGCTGCACCCTGTCCTGTACTCACCGTATGATTATACATTACAGGTGAGGCCGGGCACAGGTGTGCAGGTGTATTCTGTACTGTACCATGTCATACAGTCACTCCCATCCTTACACATGTACAATGCATACCACTGTGCTGCACCCTGTCCTGTACTCACCATATGATTATACATTACAGGTGAGGCCGGGCACAGGTGTGCAGGTGTATTCTGTACTGTACCACATCATACATTACAGGTGAGGCCGGGCACAGGTGTGCAGGTGTATTCTGTCCTGTACCAGGTCATACAGTCACTCCCATCCTTACACATGCACAATGCATACCACTGTGCTGCATCCTGTCCTGTACTCACCGTATGATTATACATTACTGGTGAGGCTGGGAGCAGGTGTGCAGGTGTATTCTGTACTGTACCAGGTCATACAGTCACTCCCATCCTTACACATGTACAATGCATACCACTGTGCTGCACCCTGCCCTGTACTCACCGTATGATTATACATTACTGGTGAGGCTGGGAGCAGGTGTGCAGGTGTATTCTGTACTGTACCAGGTCATACAGTCACTCCCACCCTTACACATGTACAATGCATACCACTGTGCTGTACGCTGTCCTGTACTCACCATATGATTATACATTGCAGGAGCAAGGTACAGACAATAACGTGTGAGCTCTGCAGCCCAGTCTGTCTTTCTTCTCCTTTCTGCGGGACTTTTATACGTTATTTTATAGGGAGATAATACTCTGAAGAGAAAAATTATTATAACAGACTTATTCTTAGCCACATACATTTATGTTATTGCCCACTATGGATTATTTCCCAATGTACATGATATTAAGTCACAGTCCCTAGGTGACCCCTTGGTAACACAGAGCATCAGTCACTTATTCCCAGCCTGATAACAGAGAACAATGTCATTAAGGTTACACAATCTGAGAATATTTGGTAACTATTTTGGATAAAACTCAATATTTAGGGTTGTACACTTGTATATAGATTCATTTTTTCACAATCGTCATAGCCCTGCAGTTTGCTTTTCTGGGTGTCGGCTCCTGCCTTGCTGTGTTGAGTTCAACCTCTATGCCTCTCCTGCCTTGTGACTCTAGGGGCCCTCTGACCTCCGGCAAAGCCTGGACTGCTCCCTCGGGATCCCGTGGTTGCCTACTGCTTTTTGTGCCCTGCCCAGGGAGTTGATAGTGTTCGTGGCAGTTTTGTGGATTTTTCTGCCAGTATGAGGCCTGCTGCGGTGTAGAACGGAGTGGTGCCTCTGTGCCGTGGCTTGGTTCCCATTCCCTGCCTCCACTTATATTCTTCCAGTGAATAACTGTGACCCGTGTACTACAGTTTGGTCCCGATAAACCTATTTTTACAAGGTATCAACAAAATTGCTATCTCCTTTTCTGATCTTATCTCGGCAATAAATGCCTCAACACGTTGGTTGTGTCATTTGCTATCCACTACCTGTCACTGCTCAGTCCCCCTCCTCTACCTCTGCTCAATGTGATGGAATGACTGAGGCAGATCCATCATCTTCTTCCATTCCAGACTTCCCTACATATCATGTTGCTGGCTGCCCTGAGATCATGTCTGCCCCAAAGGTGCCCTGCTTTCTGGAGAAGTGCTCACATCAGGCCTTTTCTCTCACAGAGTGCAACTAAGCTGATCATCCACTCACTGGTCATCTCACAGCTCAACTACTGCAATGTTCTCCTCACTGGCCTCACTCAATCCCAACTGGCTCCTCTCCAATCTGTTCTCAACTCTGCAGCCAGGCTTATCTTCCTCTCCCGCTGCTCTACTCCTGCCACACCCCTTCAACAAAATCTGCACTGGCTTCCATTCCCCTACAGAATCCTCTTCAAACACCTCACACTCACATACAGGGCCATCTATAATTCCATTGCTCCATATATCTCTAACCTCATCTCCTTTCATACACCCTCCCGCCCTCTACGGTTGGCCGATGACTGTCGTCTCTCCTCCACCCTGATCACCGCTTCCCACGCTAGAGTTTAGGACTTTGCCTGTGCTGTACCCCTTCAGTGGAACGCACTCCCTCGCTCCATTAGACTGTCCCTGACCCTGCAAAATGTCAGGTGCAGCCACAGTGGCGCACAGCGGGTTCACTACTCATCCCTCCATGTCCACTGGCCGCTCTCCTGTTGTGCAGCGGGTCCTGTGCGGCAGGCTGGCGGTGGCAGAGCTTGGGCTGGAGGGCTCAGTGAAAATTGCAGGTCCCAGCATCAGTAGTGACTCTGGCTCCGGCGCGAGGCCGATGCCGCCATTTTGGGTGAGGGCAAAAATCCCCATTGGGCCAGCCAGGCCAGTTTCTGCCCGTCTGGACTGGTCAGCCAATGGCAGTTGCTCTCTAGGTATTTAGGGAGGCTGTCTAGTGCAAACCAGGGTCAGTGCAAAAAGTCTTCCTAGCTTGCTACAGCTGGAGACTCCTGGCTTACTGCAGCTCACTTACTGCTTCTTTTCCTCGTAGACCTTGCCGTCCTGGGATCCTCCAATCTTGGTCACAAGCCTCTCAAGTTCGGACCTGTCAGCATGTCTGTTCCTGCCTGCCTACCTGCTGGGTGTCATGTCAGTATCCTCTGCCACCATCCCACTTGCTGAGAAAATCAGACTTCCATCAATTCTTCACAGTTGCATCATCTCTGCCATCCATCAGGTCTTCCAGTTTTCCACCATTACATCCTATTTACAGTATCCAGTCCATCCCACCGCAAGTGCATTATTTTCCTGTATTAATCATCAATCATCTCATCCAGCTCCACAGAGATTTCTTCCTTGTTTATACGCCAAGGGCATGATCCTGAGTTAATAACTTTTTCGTTCTAAGACTTTCAGTTTATTTTTGTCCAGCTCAAAGAAGTATTTGAGTACCATTGCTTTCACTTAAAGGGACACTTCCTTATTTGTGAATTCTTTATGAAACTTCTATAATAAAACAAGCATGTTTTAACCCTACCTCTGCTAGCCCTAGAGTGGTTCCTGAGCACCACCCGAACACTCCCAGTCCTCCACTTGTGACACAAAACTTCAAACGGGCACTAAAAACTCACCTATTCATCAAAGCGTACCCTTCAATTGCATAAACTAGTACTGAGGCTGGTTCTCCGACCCCTGCCTGCCCACAGCCTGCAATCAAGCCACCTGCCGACTTGCTTGAACCTCATGTAATCTGTCTGTCTCCCCTTCCTACTAGATTGTAAGCTCCTCAGAGCAGGGCTCTCTTCTCTCCTGTTGTCAAAGCCCTCTTCTCTTCACATTTCACTCACGGCTCTCAGTAACCATCTTTGTCCACATACTCATCTCCATCATTGGCCACAAGCCTCTAGTAGTATGTAAATTGAGTCCTCACTACTTTTATTTAAGCTGTAATGTGTATTGAATTGTGGCACTCTTTATTTGTACTCTATTTTTGTTATTTATTCATTGTAATACTAAGTTTTGTCTCCTTGTACTATTCCTTTGTATGGCGCTGCGAAACACATGTAGGTGCCTTATAAATAAAATAATAATAATAAAGTGCTGACTGTCGGGACTTGAATGCAATTGTGTCGCAATGGGTCAACTGGGAATTTCCCCTATTCTACATACTAACCTTGGAGAGGGAATGCTATGTTTTCATGTTTGAAAAGCTTTGCCACTTGGCCGGATTAAAGATAAAGAACTGCTTTGACTTGCCTGTTTCCAGTTTTTTTTTTCTTTTTAGGTTTGCTTTGTTGGATATTCTGTTGATTGGATTGCATTGGACATTTTTGCTATTATTCTACAATTTGCTTATCCTGATACTATATATGCGTTTAATAAAATACATATTAGACCACTACAGGAGAGCTGGGCCACCATGCTTAAGGCCAATATATACTTTGCCCTGTTCATTTTGAGAGAGGCGCGATAGGTATAGTTTGTTAGATAATCTGTAGGATAGGGGTGTCTTTTTTTAAGAGATCCAAGTATGCTTGAGTTGTGGGTAGGTTATACAGGGTGGGGGGTATTAATGTCAATATAAATATAACCAGATGCATAATAAGTGAAGTGCGCAGTTACGTACTTTGTCCATAAACCACTAACCCTTTATTTCTAGCTACGTGCGAACAAAGCCTTAAGCAGCGCAGCGAACCTTGTCCGTGTATAGTACATGCTATACCAATACCTATGAAACAGTATCCTTTCGCAGTACACGGTATCCTATTGCAGTACTTAGTACCCAATTCAAGTACACCTTTTAAGGACAAATTCCTTATTAAACCTTTGTCGCTAAATGCGAATAAAACCCAAGACTCAAGTATAAATTATGGAATAAGAAGATAAAGTCTCCAAATCATGTATTTAGTCCCTAGCGGACAACAGGGGGTTAAAGAAAGAGAGAGAAACAATATAACACAGTGTACAGTTTGTAATACAATACAAAGTATGCTTTAAACTACTAGTGGAAAGACAACAGATATAAAATACAATCAGCCACACTACAGAATACAAATACAGGAATGCAACAGTTACCGTGTCATGTGTAGCGCTGGCGCAACCCGGTCCGAAATCGCTATATTCTGTCCAGAATTTAGCCCAGTGAAGTATAGGAGGAAAAGTGACGGAGTTTAGGTCATGCTTGACCTCTTCTAGTGTCCAAGTAGAGGGGGGGTAGTGAGGGTCATCATTGGTCAGGAGATAGGATGTCGCTTCTCTTGGATTGGTGAAGGAGAATGCACCTAGGTTTCTTTGTCTTCAGGTATCGTCATAGGGGTCATAGCTCATGCTGAGAAACCTGTTACATTCGGATCTTCTGGTTACTCTGTCCTAGTGGCGAAATAACAATGAAATATGGAATAGTTCCATAACTTCTGGCCGTTACAAGATATGAACTTCTAACCTGGACCGGAGCGCTGCGCATGAGAGATGGAACACAGAGATGTGAAATATATACATGAAAGATTGTGTATTACCATTTAAACTATGTGCTGTGAATTAAAACCATATTAACTATGTGGGATATGAATTTATGTGTATTAATATGGCAGCATGCTGGGTTTGCCTTATTACAAAACTTGGTTATTATACTTTATTTGCGTAACTCTGTGAACCAAGATGGCAGCCATACCATTCTAAAATGGTGTGTTTAACTCGACTTCGACAGTCCACCCTTTGACAGTAAAAATAAACCTGTCATATCTCAAAATTTTCCTAAAAACACAAAAGAAATTCATAATCCTATAACAGAAATTATTTGGGATATCTGAATAAAACATAAAATGGGAATAAACCATCTACGCTTTGTCCAATCCTAGAATATGAATAAATGGGGACCACATTTACCTAACAGTTCACTTGGGGTGACGAAGGATAGTGATGTACAGTTTTTTGGGACCAAAATAAAAACAGGGGTGTTACATTATATACATTTTTCAGATATGGTTTCCTTCAATGGATAATGGTTTAAATCCTAGGGTCATATACCAAACCCTTGTCTTCCTGTGAGTCCCTCGTTCTTACACTCATAATTTCGGTATATTTTGTTTTACCCCGAGTCAACATTTTAACACACTTAAACAAAAACATAAAGACCATGATGGCACCACAGATACAAAGAAGCGGTTTTTCTACTGACTATTATTCCTTGTGCCCATTCTCCTAACCCAGAGAACCAATGCATTGGATTCAACCAGGAGGTCCATTCGCTGACCCTGTCACCTACTTCTGCCAGGCTGATATTGTGTTCCCTTCTGAACTCCCATTTAAGCTGAAGAATCTCATCGATCCGATGATCGATGATTTCTTCTGGGTCTTCAGTATGGTCGATAATGTACGTACAACACTTACGCCATACTGATTGGAGAGGGTGACACAATATCCTCCTGACATGGCTGTCAGATAGTTCAACACCATTCGATGTTGAACTAACTCCACTTTTATAAGCTTGCAACTCCTTTACAGTGTACCTGAAAGTGTCATCATAAATCTCGGTACTTATGTAATATCTGGGCTCCCGTTTTTCTTATGAGACCGCGTCCCCTCGTGGGGCTCGCTGTGCTCGCCACGCTTCGGGCACGGTGGCTCGCTGTGCTCGCCACACTATATAAAATCAACTACATGAGTAGTTGTATAGTAGGGGTATGAAAAAATGGGGTGCATTTAACATGGGAGCCCAGATAATACATATGTACCCAAATCTCTGTAATGTTGTCTATCTAGCCTGCAAGTGCTTGGATATACTTAAAATTTATGACTCCTCTGGCAGTATGGGTAGAAAATAAGGGACAGAATATTTCATGATCTTGTCACACATTATCCATAAAAACATTCCAGTCACCTGCTCCCTGACCTGTTCTTCACAAGTTTCTGGCTGTAGGGTCATTTCACAATAGCCTGCAGATACTCTGCCAGCCATCACCTTTTCTTTCTTTATAGTATAAATGTATTTATAATGTCTTCCACTGGTGCAGATTTTTTAACAGCAATTCTTTATCAATAGGCTCTCCATCTGGCCACTGTGAATAAGTTATCATCTGGTTAAACCATATCACTTCCCAGGTACCAATCTGTCTGGAACTAGAGAAGTTCATGCACACCAGGAATTTATACACCTGGTATGGGTGCAGTCTAAGGCTAGGGGACCTGGTATACAGGTATTACTTATCCAGTGGCCTCCCTTTATTTAAAGCACTTATCTCTGATAGCTTTAATGGATATGGGACTAGGCCTACATTACTCTGCTTATGTAGTACTTGCGAACACACCCAGCATTCTGTTTGGTTTAAGATCTTACCCACTAATGAGTGGTAATCACTCAAAGGATGTCGGCTCGTTGTAGTTTTACCCATCAACTGACATCTCTGGATGCATTCCTCCTCCATTTTTGGTTGGCAATATCTACAAACACAGTATTCACCAGACAATAACTCATTACATCGACCTTGAACTGCGTGTTCCTCATACCTCTTACCATCTCCGGTTCTGGATAAAATATCAGGCTTACTTAGAGATTCTATCCCTCCCTGATCTGGGTCATCTAATACACTTTCAGATCTCCGCTCTATTCGCTCTAGGGTTTGGCAGCCACAGAATGTCCTTGGGTAGAATGAAAAAAAGAAAACAAGAGAACAAAAATAGAACCAAGAACCTGTTGATTGTAGTCCTTCCATTCTTTGTTACGCTGCCTTTTTGTAGCTTGCACAGGTTGCTTGACCGTGGCTGCTTTTCAGTCCTCCCGGAACACTGCCTCTAGCGATATTTCTTCTCTTTCGCTCTCAACACAAGGAACTTCCGGGTTTCTGGCCTTCTTGCAGTGGGACGAATGTACCCAAATCTCTCTCTCTCTCTGCAACTTTAATTGATGTAGTGCTAGTCAACAAGACTTGGTATGGTCCTTCGTTGGGATCTGTCAAACAACCTGAGCATAATTTTTTTGGGATCATAACAAAATTCCTGGTTCAAAGTTAAGACAGTTCTCAACAGGCATGTCAGGTGTCAACAAGTTCAATTCCTTTTGCTGTTTCCTCAGCTGTCTGTTCATCTTTAGTATGTATTGCACAGTCAGTTCATTGTTACACTTTAGATCATTCTGTGGGTCTATCATGATGTGTGGCTGCCGACCAAAAAATATTTCGAAGGGGGACAAGTTAAGCGGAGCTCTGGGAGTGGTCCTTATACTATACAGCACAATAGACAGTGCCTCTGGCCATAGTAACCCTGTTTCAGCCATAAATTTTCCCAGTTTGTTCTCAATAGTACCATTCATTCTCTCAACTTTGGCGACCGCTTGGGGTCGATATGGAGTATGAAGTTTACTATTAAATCCCAGGAGTATACACATGATTTGGAAGACTTCTCCTGTGAAATGAGTGCCTCTGTCACTCTCGATAACCTTTGGGATACCATATATGCAGACAAACTCTTGACATACAGTAGGAGCCTGTCTCATCTGTCTTCCTTTGGCCATGGCTCAGGATGGCTAGCCATGGCTATCCTATTGTTCTCAGCTTCAATACAATACATAGAACAATAGAGTAGTGCAGTGGTTCCCAAACTGTGTGCCGTGGCTCCCTGGGGTGCCTCGGGACACTTGCAGGGGTGCCCCAGGTTGGTGGTTCAGGACCAATTCAATGTATTTATGGTTAATTATTTATAGGCAAAACCAGTGCTGGAGGCTGCCAATCATAAAATGTGTACAAACAGAAGCAAATCCTGCCCATTAGCACATAACTGACCCTAAGAATCGCATATAAACCCAATCTAATTCATTGTTTTTGGGCCTAGGGGTGCCGCAAAAAAATTCTGATACGCTAGGGTGCCATGATTCAAAAAAGTTTGGGAACCCCTGGAGTAGAGGATTAGCAGAGTAATCCAATTACTGACTTAATCCTATTATAGAGATAGATGTCAGTGGCTCCCACAGTATTTTCTTAGCCGTGAAGGTAGCAGTGTTGGAGGCAGCAGGGAAAGCCTCCACCCAATTGGAAAATATATCGACACATACTAACACATACTTTAAATTTCTACAGGGTGGTAACTGTATGAAGTCGATTTGTATTACCTGGAAAGGGCCTTCTGTAGGAGGGATGTGGGATGGCTCTGTTGGGTGGCTTTCCCAATGTTTTTCCTCAAACAGGTGAGGCATGACATTGCCACTCTACCTGCTTGAGAAATTAACCCTGGTGCACACCAGTAGGCCTTTACCAGCTTGCACATACCTTCCTTTCCGAGATGTCTCAGCCCATGAGCCACCTCGGATAAACTAGGAAGGTATGCCCTGGGGGCCACTGGTTTTCCATGTCCATATCTCCAGAGTCTGGTGGACTCTTGACCACATCCCTACGACTTCCATACTGCCCTCTCCTGTAGGGAACACAAATTCTGCATGTCTATCAGTTTTGATGTGGATACCATGTTAAGTGTGCAAATATTCATAGGGGAAGAAGAAATATTTACAGGGCATGCAGCCCTTTTCGCTGCCTCATCAGCACGGCTGTTACCAAGGGACACTGGGTCCTTTTCTGATATATGGGCTTTGCACTTGATAACAGCCACTCTGTCCGGCAGCTGGTTAGCCACCAGAAGTCTTCTGATGTATGACGCATAGGTGTGCCAGCTGCCGTCATGAAATTTCTGAAGCGCCATAGGGCCCCAAAATCATGCAATACTCCAAAAGCATACCTGGAGTTCACATGCTCTGGTCAGTGCCACCAGTTCCGCTACTTGTGCAGAGTGAGGTGGTCCAAGGAGTTCAGCTTCCACAATACCTTCTCCATCTTATAGAAACATAGAAACATAGAATTTGACGGCAGATAAGAACCACTTGGCCCATCTAGTCTGCCCCCTTTTTTAAACATGTTACCTCAAACCATATTTGATCCTTATTTTTTTGTAAGGATATCAATATGCTTATCCCAAGCATGTTTAAATTGTACTACTGTATTTGCGTCTAAAACCTCTGTTGGGAGGCTATTCCACTCATCTACTACTCTTTCTGTGAAAAAATTCTTCCTCGCATTTCCCCTGAATCTTCCTCCCTCTAGTTTCAGTGCATGTCCTCGTGTTCTGTTGCTCCTCTTCCTGTGAAGAATGTCTCCCACCTGTACCTTGTTAAAGCCCTTGATATATTTGAAAGTTTCTATCATGTCCCCCCTTTCCCTTCTCTGCTCTAAAGTATACATATTAAGATCTTTTAGTCTTTCCTGGTACGTTTTGTGATGTAGGCCATGCACCATTTTAGTTGCTCTTCTTTGTACAGTCTCTAATGTATTTATATCCTTCTGGAGATATGGCCTCCAGAACTGAACACAATACTCTAGGTGAGGTCGTACCAATGACCTATACAGTGGCATTATTACTTATTTCTTTCTACTGCTGATACCTCTCCCTATGCAACCAAGCATCTGACTTGCCTTCTTCATTGCTTTGTTACATTGCCTACCTGCTTTTAAGTCCCCTGAAATAGTGACACCTAGATCCCTCTCTTCCTCAGTAGTTTCCATTATAGTGCCATTTATACTATATTGAGTCTTTGGATTTCTTAGACCCAAGTGCATGATTTTGCATTTTTTGGCATTAAACTGTAGTTGCCATTCTCTTGACCATTTCTTTAATCTGCCTAGATCCTCAATCATTTGTTTTACCCCTCCTGGTGTGTCTACCCTGTTGCATACCTTTGTGTCATCTGCAAAAAGGCACATTTTACCCTCAATTCCATTTGCAATATCACCAATAAAGATATTAAAAAGCACCGGTCCAAGTACAGATCCCTGGGGTACTCCACTTGTAACCTTTCCCTCCTTTGACTGTACTCCGTTTACTACAACTCTCTGTTTTCTGTCCTGCAACCATGCTCTTATCCATTCAACTATCTTAAAATCCAATCCCAAGCTTTCAAGTTTATTTAACAGTCTGCGATGTGGGACAGTGTCAAAAGCTTTACTAAAGTCTAGATAAGCTACATCTACAGCCCCACCTTGATCTATTACTTTAGTCACCCAGTCAAAAAAGTCAATAAGATTTGTTTGACATGATCTTCCCCCAGTAAACCCATGCTGTTTTGGATCCTGTAAATTGCTGGTTTTAAGATATTCTACAACTCTTTGTTTTAAGAGTGTTTCCATCAATTTCCCTACTACTGATGTAAGGCTCACTGGTCGATAGTTGCTTACCTCTTCCTTGCTTCCACTTTTGTGCAATGGGACTACATTCGCTGATTTCCAGTCCTCTGGGATTACTCCAGTAGCTAGTGACTGGTTGAATAATTCTGTTATTGGTTTTACCAGCTCCCCTTTAAGCTCTTTTAGTATCCTTGGATGTATCCCATCTGGCCCCATTGATTTATCCACTTTATACAGCGTAAAGCTCTCCCGTCTCCGTTTGTCTATGACAACTGCCATCAGTGAACAAGGTTATGTCTACCTCACCTAGTGGGCTGTCGCTTATGTCAGTATGTGCTGAAAAGGTCTGATTCAGGTAGGTCATGCAATCATGAGGTAGGAATGTGGAATGTGGCAATGTGTTGCATCACTTTATGGTAACATTTACTGGGGCCATCAGTGCCAGTTCCCACTTGGAGAACCACGCTGAGGACACATGTCGAGTTTGGGTAGAATTTAATAGGGCTGAAACAGCATGAGGAGCATAAACAGTTAAATTGTGTCCTAGCACCACATCCTCACTCTTGTTTACTAGTTGTGCTATTGCAGCAATGCTTCGTAAACAAGTTGGGAGTGAGCGTGCTACTGTGTCCAATTGGCCACTGTAGTACGCTACTGGTCTGTTGGCATCACCATGTGTTTGGATAAATACTCCTGCCGCACACCCATCTGATTCCGTACCATACAATTCAAAGGGTTTCCCGTAATCTGGCATTCCCAGTGCTGAGCCTTTGTTAGGCTCACCTTTAGTTACTCAAAGGCCAACTCGGACTCCTCAGTATGAGAGACCCGATCTGGCTTAGTAGAGGAAACCATTTCTTGCAGTGGTAATGCCAGAATACAGAAACCTGGGATCCAATTGCGACAATATCCACACATGCCTAGGATTGTACGGATCTGATGCTTTGTCTGCGGCAGTACCATGTTTTGAATTGTTTGGATTCGGTCATCAGTGAGGTGTCTCAACCCTTGGGTAAGACAGTGGCCCAAATACTTAACCCTGGTCTGGCATAATTGTAATTTATCCTTCAACACTTTATGTCCTGTATCTGAGAGATGCATCAGTAGCTGTTGAGTGTCATCTACTGATGACTCCAGCGAGTCAGAGCACAGCAATAGGTCATCAACATATTGTATTAGTATCGAGCCACTTAAAGGCTGGAAGGATTGTAAACAATCATTCAAAGCCTGGGAGAAGATGCTAGGGCTGTCTATAAATCCCTGATGAAGGCAGGTCCAGGTGTACTGTACCCATCTGTAGGTAAATGCAAAGAGGTATTGGCTGTCAGGGTGCAAAGGGATAGAAAAGAAAGCCAAACAAAGGTCAATAACAGTGAAATGCGTACAGTGAGGCGGAATTTGCATCAGGATGGCAGATGGTTTTGGCACTACAGGAAATTGGCTCTCAACTACTTTGTTTACCCCTGTAGCCCCTCCCTCCACTCTTCTTCACAGGGAAGATGGGACTATTGGCCGTGCTAGAGGTTCGGACTAGGATTTCCTGTTGAAGTAATCACTGTATCACTGGGTACAATCCTAGCTCGACCTCAGGTTTTAAAGGGAATTGTGGTATTTTGAGGGCTATCCTGCCTTCTTTTAAATGGATTTCTACTGGAGCTACGTTTGCCATTAACCCAGCATCCTGTCCATTTTTAGTCCAAAGGGAACTCGGTATTTGGGCTGTAATTTCAGCTACCTTAGATGGGTTAGAATCTATAACTGTTGAATGCAACATTAGCCTCTGAGGAGTGTCCAGCAAATCTTGCACTTCTTGTGCAAAAATTTTAGGGTTGTCCAGAAATACACCATCAGGGGTGCAGTAGATGACACATCCCATCTTACATAGTAGGTCTCTGCCCAAAAGGTTGGTCGGAGCCGTTGCAGCCAACAGGAAAGTATGTTTGGTATGCAGAGGCCCGATGGTAACCTCTGCTGGTCTCGTCAATGGGTAATGCTGCACTTTTCCTGTTACCCCAATTGCTGCTACCGTTTGATTGGTGAAAGCCAAATTTAGAGGAGTGTTCAGAACAGATCTGGCCACCTCTGTATCAACCAAAAAGGTTTGTCTTACAACAGCTACATTTACCTTTACCAGAGGTTCTTCGCTAAGGTGTTGTGTCAATCTAACCGGCTGTAGGATACAAGTATGACCTGTTTCCTATTGGCACAACTGTGTTGCCCTTAAAACTGAGTTAGCCAATAAATGAGGTGGGGGCATGTTGCGTGACCTGTCTCCTCCCAATGTCTTGGTGCTGGGTACCTACGTGTCTCCCCTTGGTGAGGCTCCCAGTCCCTTCTATGTGAGTTGTTCTCTTGTGGGGTCCTGACCTGCAGTTCTTTGCTGAGCGTCCCTCTCTATTGCAGTTGTAGCACACCATTGGCTTCCTACCTGTATCTCTGGTGGTGGTATGTTGTGTGATCTTGTTTGGGACATTACTAAAAGCTTGGATGCTAACAGTCATAACATTTTCTGTTTCCATCTCTCTGCATTTCTTTATGTTTTTGTTATGGTCGACAGCAGATTCCCATAGGACAGGGGTGGCCAAACCAGTCCTCGAGATCTACCAACGGTCCACGTTTTCCAGATCACCTAGCTGGTGCACAGCTGTAGTCATTACTAACTGTCACATTTTAAAACCTGCTGCATTCATTCCTACTATAGATCCACAGGTTGCCTGGAAAACATGCACCGTTGGTAGATCTTGAGGACAGGTTTGGTAACCCCTGCCTTAGGGCAACCCCCCTCCAATTGGGGAAAGATGTCTGGACCCTGATCTTGAGATTTTCTTTAAGACCTTCCACTAGTACAAAGACAATCATTTCCCTCATGTGTGAATTATCCTTAGGATCGGAGACACCAGTGTGTTTTGTTACCATTTGCAAAACTCTGTTGTAATATTAGCTGGCAGATTCACCATCCTCTTGTTTGACGGTGAATATCTTGCTATATTCCACTGCTGCAGGAAAATGTACACCCAAATGTAAGTTTATTAGGCGTATATTTTCCTGATTGATCTCATCATTTATTTCCTTATCAACCTTCAAACCACTGTCCTAAATGAATTTCTGGATGTCTATTTGGGTAGGAAGACTGGCCCTCAACAGGATTCTCTAATCCTTATTGGTGGGTTCATCAGAATTTCCCAGATCCTTTATAAATTTTTCACACAGTGCCAGATCTTTTCTTGGATCAGGGAAATCTGAAATGATGGATCGCAATTCTAACCGTGTCCAAGGATTTAACATTGTTATGGTCCTTGTAGGTATCAACCCTTCTCTGTCTGCCTTACCATAAGGAACCTCCAGTGTGCATAGAGGGTAAGTTTGTACCATGTCCGCATTGCTGGATACTGGCACGGGGACAATTGTCTCTGTACTGTGTGGTGCTTTCTTACCTGGGTCTCTGACTGTGTTGTTGACATCAGCCGTCTCCTCTTCTTGAGCTGAAGCCACAGAAGCAGTCTTTGCTGGCTCAGCCTTTCCATCATGCTTATTAATTGCATGGGAGATGGCTGATGTCAACAATATATAATTTTCCTCTGTGGTTTCCTTGTAAGGGGATAAAACAGGGTACAAGTTAGTTACATGTGTATTTTTGCTCACTTCCCTTTTGATGACCATTGCCTCCTCTGGTACATATGGAGGGGGTGGTGCAGTTGCATTCCTAGGGCTGATTGTATTTACATCTGCTGAACATCCAATTCCCCTTTGACCTTGGCCTTCCCTCTGCCAAAAGTTAAGTATTTCATTATGAATCACTCTTTTTTTGAGCGATGAGAGTAAGCATATTGTATCTCAAACTGCAGATAAGATTTCTGGGTCAAAACTACCACAGCTAGGAAAAGTTGCTGCCCTTGGGCATTTCCTTCCACTTATTTAAGTAAACTACTGTTGGTTCACCATACTTCATACTCATTATGAACGCAGCCCACCCCTTTGGTCGGCTTAGCTCCTGGTCCCTAGGTAGCACAACCTCTCTGGATGAATTCTTATTTCCCATTGTTATGAAAATTAATCCTTCACCACAAGCAGAAAATTGTTGGGCGGTTTACTTGAGATCACCCATATACTACTTCCCCCGTGGGCACAGTTTTTCCGACAATTAATCGTCAAATGTACCTATTAGGGGTTCCTTTCTCAATCACCACTATCCTTTTGCTAGCAACAAGTCACTAGCACACCTCGCAGTGGTGCGGCCAAATTTTGCAGAACACAAAAAAATTGTTTTTCCTGTATTCGGCAAGATTGGTGTTTTTACCTGAGAAGCCAGGCAGATCCTTTGGTTCTGTGCTTAGCCTCTTTACCCTATTCAACAGATGCCAGTTCTATTGCGTAAGACAATGGAACAATATCTGTGATAGGGGCAGTCCTATGGTGCGTCGTCACGCACCCCCTGTGTGTTCTTGTTACCACACTTCCTACTCTGATTTCTATAGCGCTATGGGTCAGACTGTTATGCGCCCATCTACCCCGTGTATCCACACTCTGGGTCCTATTTACACCTGGGCCTTACACAAAACTAAAATATTTCTGTACAGAAAACTTTCCCTGGTTGGTAGTTTCTCCCCAGATGCTTATGCGAGTATAAACCCTTAAACTGCTATAGGAATTTATTAAAATACTGCTTGAATTGCTTGTTTTGGAAATGAACTGATAATACTAAATTTTCTTGTATTAATTACTGTCCTATCACCAGTATGTTAATATACTGTTTAATAGTGCTTGTAGTTAATATTAGCCACCACTGGACTACTATGTGTGCTGCGTGTGCAGTGCCCGCGAACAGCCACGTATGTACGTGTCTTTGTTACTTAGGGACTTATTCTAATTCACTCTTTCTGACAAAATCCTTCTTAGATGGACAAAACCATGTTCACTGCAGAGGGGCAGATGTTACTGGTGCAGAGAGAATTAGATTTGGGTGGGGTTTTACGTCAAAGTGAGATCTATATTGCAGTGTAAAAATAAAGCAGCCAGTATTTAACCTGAACAGAAATAAAATAACTCACCCAAATCTAATTCTCTCTTTACATTTTACATCTGCCCCCCTGCAGTGCACATGGTTTTGTCCATCTAAGAAGGATTTTGTCAGAAAGAGTGAACTAGAATAAGGCCCTTAATCCTGTTCACAAACCGCCGCACAGTGTATTGCAAGTTTTGACCGTTTTTCACAGAAGTGGTAATATTGCGAATGCGAAATTAATCCTGTACTTGTTCCATAAGTTATGTACAAAGGCCCAAAAGCCCAATGTAAGCACGTGTGTGCGTTCCTTACGTAATACACGACAGACGCTTCATGTTACTGTATAGGCCTAAAACCTGCCACCGCGTGGCGGAGTACTCAGCCTTGCAGTAACCACTAACAACAGTTTATAGTTTTACACAGAAAGAATCTTCTATGCACTATAATAAACACATGCCTTTGCCTCCGCTTGTGCAAAAATATTGCACATGTGCATGTACCGTGACTACAAGCAAGCAATTCAAACACTATACCCCGTTTAACTACTTATGGCAGTATAACAAACTTAATATAAACACTGTATATACTTTAAACACACTATTATTTATTTTTTGAACTTCACTTACCTCTGTACCGCCGCCGACTTCGGCTTTCCAGCAATGGTTAATGACGTCACTTCCTCCCTTTATCTGGTATAGGCTCAAGTCCTGCGCATAGTACAGTGCATTAAAGTATGTAACGATCAGACAAGCCCTCAATTATCAATGTTGATATAAATATAACCAGATGGATAATAATTGAAGTGCGCAGTTTACATACTTTGTCCGTAAACCACTAACCCTTAATTCCTAGCTACGTGTGAACAAAGCATAACGCAGTGTAGCGAACCTTGTCCATGTATTGTACACGCTATACCGATACCTATGAAACGGTATCCATTCGCAGTACGCGGTATCCTTTCGCAGTACTTAGTACCCAATTCAAGTACACCTTTAAAGGACAAATTCCTTATTAAACCTTTGTTGCTAAATGCGAATAAAACTCAAGACTCAAGTATAAATTATGATATAAGGAGATAAAGTCTCCAAATCATGTATTTAGTCCCTAGCGGACAACAGGGGGTTACAGAAAGAGAGAGAAACGATATAACACAATGTACAGTTTGTAATACAATACAAAGTATGCTTTAAACTACTAGGGGAAAAGACAACAGATATAAAATACAATCAGCCACACTTCAGAATACACACACAGGAATGCAACAGTTACTGTCTCATCTATAGCGCTGGCGCAACCCGGTCCGAGCTCGCTATATTCTGTCCAGAATTTAGCCCAGGGAAGTAGAGGGGAATAGTGACTGAGTTTAGGTCATGTTGGACCTCTTATAGTGTCCAGGTAGAGGGGGGTAGTGAGGGTCTTCATTGGTCAGGAGATCGGATGTCGCTTCTCTTGGATTGGTGCAGGAGAATGCACCTAGGTTTCTTTGTCTTCAGGTATCATATCAGGTCATAGCTCATGCTGAGAAACCTGTTACATCCGGATCTTCTGGTTACACTGTTACACTGTCCTCGTGGCGAAATAACAATGTAATATGTAATAGTTCCATAACTTCTGGCCGTTACAAGATATGAACTTCTAACCCGGACCGGAGCGCTGCGCATGAGACGGAACACAGAGATGCGAAATATGTACATGAAAGATCATGTATTACCATTTAAACTATGTGCTGCGAATTAAAACCATATTAACTATATTTTATTATGTGTGCCTGTGGGATATGAATTCATGTGTATTAATATGGCAGCACGCTGGGTTCGCCTTATTACAAACCTTGGTTATTATACTTTATTAGCGTAACTCTGCGAACCAAGGTGGTGGCCATACCATTATAAAATGGCGTGTATGTAACTCCACTTCGACAAGGGATATGCGTAAGGTTTACCTTATGGGGATGTCTATGCTTATTTTTGTTTCACCAGTTTGCGCTATTTTTTTTATTGACGCTAGATAAGTGTATGTGATCTACTTGCCCAGTATGCAACATTGCACCATGTAAAACTTGCGATTATACGAGTGTCCTGAGTGTGTCTCTATACACTTACTAATTTATCATATGCTTTGGGAGGCTTTGGCTATGCCCGAATGGCACCTTCAGGTGGCTGAAGCAGAGCCTATTCAGGATAGCAGTAATCCTCGTTCCCCCTAACATAATCACTATAACTGTATTACAATTATCCTTCTATACTGTATGCATTGTCTTATGTTATGATGGCTAGTTGTATGCCATAGCCGTCATATTACCCTTCAAAATGCTTCAAGTTTTTGCTTATTTTGTTTACAAATGCATCAAAAATTCCTATAAAAATTATGGAACTTAATTTTTTTTTAATAAGTGCTAAACAATATGTAGAAGTCAGGGGCGTGACTATGACCTTCTGGGCCCCATAGCAAAATAGGAGAAGAGGGTGACAGGAGTGTTTGGGGGAAGGAGATGGTGAGAGATTACATGGAAGGGGTGGGGGTGAAAAGGGGAGGTTGTAGCAGAAGAGAGGGAGAAAAAGAGGAGAGACATGGTGGGGAGGGAGTAAATGTGAGGAGATAGACAGAGAGAGAGACATACAGAGAGAGAGAGAGACAGAGAGAGACATACAGAGAGAGATATACAGAGAGAGAGACATACAGAGAGAGATAGACAGACAGAGACATACACAGAGAGAGAGATATACAGAGAGAGAGAGAAATACAGAGAGAGAGACAGACAGAGAGAAAGAGAGACAGAGAGACATACAGAGAGACAGACAGAGACATACAGAGAGAGAGACATACAGAGAGAGAGAGAAATACACAGAGAGAGAAATACACAGACAGAGAGACAGACAGAGAGAGAGAGAGACAGAGAGAGAGAGAGACAGAGAGACAGACAGAGAGAGAGACAGACAGATAGAGAGACATACAAAGAGCAACGCCTTGCTCATTGTATCTGGTACTGTGTGGCACCTTGGACTAAGCTTAGGCTTCACTCTCCTTCTAAACCCTTCTATGTTCCAACCCCCCCCCCCCCCCCCCTCCAGCAATATGGCAGAATTGCTATATAGATGGAAGCACTGCTCAGTGAACACATATAATAAAAAAATTATTCTGAAAATCAATATTTATCCCTTTATGTACACACAAATTACACAATATATACATACATACACACACACACACACACACACAAAAAAATTACAATTAAAACCTAATACTGTGGTAATTGGTTCTATAGTGGTGGAGTCATATAATTGGATCCCTTTATGCTTTTTATCTTAATTAGGACAGGAAGATAAAAAAAAAAAAAAATTGAAATTAGGCCAATGGAGTGAATTTTTTTTTTAAATAAAAAAGTTTTAAAAAAAGAAAAAAAAGATAACTGGGGGGATAACTAGATAATTTCTCACCATTGATGTCAAGTTTAAACAAACAGTTTTGTTTTGCTTTTTTCCCCAAGGGGCCGGGACAGAGAGCATAGCTCCACCCCCGACACCGGTGAAGCCCCACCCCAGTATTTTGATTGACACACAGGCCAATCAATCAAATAAAATGGATGACCATCTATATGTAAAAACATTGATGGTTATCCATTGCATAGAAATACACGATTGATGGCCGTTGTACTTTTGCCATCGATGGCGACCCTAGCTGGAGTACCTACTGGGAACTGAAAGACATGGTTTGTCCTCTCTGCTTCCATGTTCCCCCTGCACATTGCACATAATGCTGGTCTAGGGCCCTCCTTCTGATCCATTCGGTCACCTGCGAGTTTGCACGGGGGACAGATGGTTGTGCTCGGAGCATGCCCATAACTAGCTATGTGCGTGTGTAGGGATTCTGTGCAAGCGCCATCCCCGACCTGCAGGGCACCAAAGGCAGGATGGGGACGGTGGTGATGCAAATGCTGGTGGTTCCCATATAACTGTGATTGTGGTGATAGTGTCATATGATGTCAGCCGTCCGCCCTGTCTTCATCCTGGAGCCCGTAAATATAAGTCAATGTCTTAAGGAAGATGCCATGAGGAAGAAACCATCTGGTTTTGAAACGCGTTGGCCGTGGAGAGGAGGCATCTGACACTGAACTTCTGCTGGACCAAAGGCTCCGGGGATGCGTGGGTATAAAGAAAACCCATCTGCCTTATTTGTTTGCAATTCTCTGTAGACAAATTGATTCGGTGAGAGTCTGCTGTTGGATGACTGACCGGGGACGTTACCGCCCCCATAAGAGCGATTGAAGTCTTCTTTTTACAGTAGACCATTTTTAAGGGTACGAGTCTCAATACTCCAAATACTGTCATTTCTTTGCAATAGAATATTAATTGTAAAAACAATATCACACTATTGTTCTTCCTTTATGTTTTCCATTTGGGTGTTTACCTGATAGGGACATGTTGGTATTCTTCTTAGGGGTTTATTCTAGTTCATTCTTTCTGACAAAATCCTTCTTAGATGGACAAAACCATGTGCACTGCAGGGGGGCAGATGTAACATGTGCAGAGAGAATTAGATTTGGGTGAGTTATTTTGTTTCTGTGCAGGGAAAATACTGGCTGCATGATTTTACACTTCAATATAGATCTCACTTTGAAGAAAAACCCCACCCAAATCTAATTCTCTCTGCACAAGTTACATCTGCCCCACCCGCAGTGCACATGGTTTTGTCCATCTAAGAAGGATTTTGTCAGAAAGAATGGACTAGAATAACCCCCTTAGTCTTTGTGAAAATTGTGTATGGTAGGTGATCCGTAATTACCAACAAAAACATAGGCTGCGGTGAGCGTAAGGGTCGTTACCTGAAAGAACTTGTTTTAAGATAAGTCAGAAAAAGGAAAAATTTGGAATATCAAGGGGAAAATTTACTCCAATTTCAGGATTTCTCTTATCAAGTTACGATGAGGAGAAAGGAATTTACACCGGTGTGTAACGCATTGTTTAAAGCCGAAATAAGGTTTGCTCTCTTATACCCCGCAAAACTGAGAATTTATCACGACGGGAAGCAAGTTGTCTTCGATACAGTCCCTCCAGCACAAAATTTCCTGGCCTCCTTGACAGCTAGGCAAAGGGATAATCCAGGGAATTTGGAGTGAAAGAAGATAGGAGCATAACTTCACCAAATAAGTTTGGAATGGAAGCAGACAAAAAGTACAGACTGGTACAACAAAGGGTTAAACAGTATCTCCCATGGAGTACCACTTTAAGAGCTTCCCCTAGTTTTTTAAAGAGGAAGAAGCATCAGAACTATTTTCTATATAGCTATTTTTTTGTAATTGAGCACTATTTTTCTTTTTTCACAAAAAAATATATTAAGAAATTTCTCAGGAAGGAATAACTTAAGGTGGCCATACACACGCAGATTTATCTGCAGATGTGTCTGGTTGGAACAAAAACATAGCTATGGATGAGAGCAAAGGACAGTTGACCATTTGCTTGGAAATGCTGGAAAACTGACAAACTGTCACTCATCCATAACCATGTTTTTGTTCCAACCAGCCAGATCTGAAGATAAATCTTACTAGTGTATGGGCACCTTTACTACCGTATGGTAATTGTTTATTAGAAGTGGCAACAAAGTTGGATAAGAATCAACAAACAAAACACTATGTAGATGGACACATTTGGTGACATTTATTTCCTTTTTTTCCTGTTTTTTTCTTCCTTTTTTTCTTTTCACAGAATTTTTTATCAAATTTTTGGTTACTTACAATATTATAATGAATGTTTAAGAGATGCAGAATTTTGCCTACAAGTAGTGGCTAAAGAGGTAATTTTTATATCGATAGTCAGCAATTGTCAAACAATGGAATACTGCAAATTTGTTCACATTAAGAGTTTTATAAAAAAATAGGTTACTCAAGAGGGCGGAGCCCGCAATCATACTCTCACTGTTTTGTAGAGGTGAATTAGTAGGATGCATTATTTTTCTCTATAAATTATTGGTTCTGGAGACACCTTACTTCCTCGTCTTTTATCTTATCTTTTCCTTGGTAGTAGATATGACATAAAAGGGGAGAAAGAGAAACTGTTACCATACTGTGTAGTCGAGTATTTTTCTCCGGTAATCCTTTATGCAGATGTGGACGTGGGCTATCTGGTAAAAGATACATTTTTCCCCTCCAATATTACAGAATGCGTACAAGACATAAAGCTAAGGAGTAGCACCCTTCTTTGTATTACAGGTTGAGTATCCCGTATCCGAATATCCGTTAACCGAATTATTCAGAAAACCATACATTCCAGAAAGTGACATTTTTGGGGACATTTGTAACAGCACTACTGAGGAAATGATATGTAACTGGTACTATATATGTACAAGACAATGATTGCTTGCCATTCAAATTCAATATCTGAGATAGTACACAAATTTTGTTTCATGTTTTGAAACCTTGTTTTTTTAACAAATAAAATATATTTGTGTGTATTTTATGTGTATGATGTGTTTATACAGCATAAATGCAAGATACTTCATAATACATCATTGAAATATTAAAATATTCCGAAATACGGAATAATCCGTTTTCCAAAATTCTCCTGGTCCCGAGCATTTTGGATACGGGATACTCAACCTGTATAAACACTTTTGGGAAAATTATCTTAGGAAGGAATAACTTATCTCCTTGTGGTAATTGCTTATTAGTAAAAGCGGATAAGAGTCAACAAGCAAAACATCATGTGGTCAGATATTTTTGGATGTATATTTACCCGTTTGGTCTTCTGGATGCTTCTTCTTTTTTTTTCTATTTACTTTTGATCTCTCTTTTTCTTTTTTCTTCTTCACAATATAATATTGACGGTCTAAGACAAGTAGATCATTGCTCACACGTGGTGGCTAAAGATATTATCATTATCAAGTTAATAGCCAGTAATTGTCAAGTAATAGAATACAGCACTCTCATTCACACTAAGTATCTTAGAAATAATAGCTCACTTATGAGGGAAACTCCCTCCTCCACATTTTTATTGTCTGATGGAAGAGATGTAGTAAGACGCACTTCTTTTTCTTATAAATTCTTGGTTTTGGTAACGTTTTTTATTTCTTATGTTTTATTACCAAAAATAAAACCTAGAGTATTTTCTCTAGTAGTATATAGGATAGAAAAAAAAGTGAAAGTTAAATGGTCACAAGTAATGTATTGCATGGTTGAGTACTATCCTCCGATAACTCCTTATGCAGAATTGGGAACGGTCCTGATTAGACATGAAGATTGTGTTCAGTTGGTAAATATAACTTATTCCTCTGATTTTGTCTATCAATATTATAGAATTAGTATACAGTAAGATATAAAGTAAAGCCCAACAGTTGGACCCCCCACCCATAGAGACCGAGAGCATGAACAGGAGGTGGGTAAAGTTCGTCATAGATACTTTGAGAGGGAGGCAGAATGAGCAGGGGAACTAGGAAGACAGCGGCCCGGGAGGGTATCAAGTTCCTATCTGTGGAAGGTCTCAACTCTCCATTAAAAAGAAAAAAAGTATTACAACATCTAAAAAGACTAAAACCTGACATAGCAGTGCTTCAAGAGACTCACTGGAGAGAGGGGGACCTGAATATATGCTCAGAGAAAACTGGTTTATAGGCTATATACAGGCATCTTATATCTCTAAACAAAGAGGGGTACTGATTATAATTAATAAGTCTCTGCAATATGAGGTACTAGATAAATTGAGGGATCCGGAAGGGAGGTACCTATATGTGAAGATGTAACTAGAAGGAGAAATGTATACAATAGCTACAATATATGCCCCCACTGGTCCTAACACAGTCTTTTCTTCGGACATATATGTCCGGTTAGAAGACTGGGCTGAAATTCACATTATACTAGGGGGGGATTTTAATGCAACTTTAAACCAGAGAATAGACAAATCTGGCAATGGCACGGTTAATAACCCACCCCCAGCCTTATCCCTGCTAGTGGATTCCCTATATCTCACAGACCCCTGGAGATACCAACACCCACCAGACAGGGAGTATACATTTTATTCACATCCACATCATACATCCTCTAGGATAGATTTCTGGTTGATCCCAACTACATTACTAGTAAGGGTAAAGCATACAAAATTTGAGAATATATTGATCACAGATCTTGCCCCTACATGGTTCACGCTGTCCCTCTTAACATCTAAAGTACAGTCGTTTAATTGGAGATTTCCGTCATATCTAATGGAATCCTCTGAATTTAAAACGTTCTTAGAATGCCAATTCCTGAATTATACGGAAGATAACAGACAACATGTAAAGGATATAAATCTTTTCAGGGCGGCCTCTAAACCGGTCATCCGGGGTCATATCATAGCGTATGTAGCTACAAAGCGTAAGCAATTTAATAAAAGACTTAATGAACTTAGTAGGGAAGTTTCAATAACCTACTCTAATATGTTGGGTAACAACACACCAGAAACGCATAAAGCATACGTAGAGACAAAAGCGATGTATGACACACTTTGTACGGAAAAAGCCCAATACAATCTAAGCATCGAAGAAGAGAAATATCAATCGCACAGAAAAATAGAAACAATTTTGTATATTTTCGGACCCTCCTCATTTATTCATGTATTTAATTTTATATATGACTGGTGAGGGTGTGCTACCATAGGCATTGAATTTGCAGGTAAAGAAACAGAAAGAAAGAATGCCTTTTGCTGGTGCACCAAGAATAAAGTAAGACTCTTTAATATATAACGTTTATTTCATTTATTTTAAAATATTTTAGCGAAATAAAACCACACATACAAAAAATGACAACATTTAATAAAAAAGGGGAAAGATGTTACCCTTGACTCAGTGTGACCCCTCTTTCCCTCTACCCTATGTGAAAATATATAACGTAGTCGGCATCCACAAGAAAATGAATGCTCTTAATGAGCTGGAGAGCTTGTGATACACAATTGGATGTCTGTTCAGGGTTTGATACAAATAAGTGCTTAAATCAATTTGTATACACTGTATCTTCCCTAGACACTGATATCTCCAATTTGGCTTAGTATGCAGTGAACGTATGTCACAGGGATCGGCTCTTAAGGGCTTGGGTTGGTGTACACAGCCAGCCCAGACAGCTCCGTCTAACGTGACTGACTGTCTCGGAGACTGCTCTGTCTCCTAAGCCCCCGGTGAACTGGTATGAGAGGTGTGCAGGAGTGCACTCGCCTCGTTCAGCCGCCTCGCTCTGATGACGCTGAGTCTGGCGCCAGACTCGCGTCTTGGTCACGGAGATAACCGGAGACCTGGATGCGCAACAATACAGGTAAATTTCAAAACATTTGTAAGTGGGGAGGGGGAGAGGGGATTTAAAACACACTGAGTGTGTTTGATCGGTCAGCGTACGCTTCGCTTAGAACGCTTCCTCAGGACCTGAGGAAGCGTTCTAAGCGAAGCGTACGCTGACCGATCAAACACACTCAGTGTGTTTTAAATCCCCTCTCCCCCTCCCCACTTACAAATGTTTTGAAATTTACCTGTATTGTTGCGCATCCAGGTCTCCGGTTATCTCCGTGACCAAGACGCGAGTCT
The DNA here is from genome assembly GCF_055691185.1 of Crinia signifera. Lineage (NCBI taxonomy): Eukaryota > Metazoa > Chordata > Amphibia > Anura > Myobatrachidae > Crinia > Crinia signifera. Next base: position 331,728,000 of record NC_139219.1, on the reverse strand, counting down.
GGCGCCAGACTCAGCGTCATCAGAGCGAGGCGGCTGAACGAGGCGAGTGCACTCCTGCACACCTCTCATACCAGTTCACCGGGGGCTTAGGAGACAGAGCAGTCTCCGAGACAGTCAGTCACGTTAGACGGAGCTGTCTGGGCTGGCTGTGTACACCAACCCAAGCCCTTAAGAGCCGATCCCTGTGACATACGTTCACTGCATACTAAGCCAAATTGGAGATATCAGTGTCTAGGGAAGATACAGTGTATACAAATTGATTTAAGCACTTATTTGTATCAAACCCTGAACAGACATCCAATTGTGTATCACAAGCTCTCCAGCTCATTAAGAGCATTCATTTTCTTGTGGATGCCGACTACGTTATATATTTTCACATAGGGTAGAGGGAAAGAGGGGTCACACTGAGTCAAGGGTAACATCTTTCCCCTTTTTTATTAAATGTTGTCATTTTTTGTATGTGTGGTTTTATTTCGCTAAAATATTTTAAAATAAATGAAATAAACGTTATATATTAAAGAGTCTTACTTTATTCTTGGTGCACCAGCAAAAGGCATTCTTTCTTTCTGTTTCTTTACCCAATACAATCTAGACTGTCAAAGAAATAGATACTTCAGAGGGGTAAATAAAGCAGGGAAGCCATTGGCATCTCTAATTAGGAGTAAATGCCCAGGAACACATATCCCCAAAATAGTAAAAAAAAAAAAGTCAATGTGATAATCCCGGGTTCATGTGTATCAATAAGGTCACCTAGAGCTCGTATCCGCCTTAGCAAAGGCAGCATTTATAGCTGTCACACGGTTCTCAGATCACACAGTAAGCACCCAATAGCAAGGTACAAAAGGCACCTTTATTTCATAATTATCACTACATATGAAAACCATAACATCACTGCTAACACTACCAGATACAGGTAGCACTAATATATAACAAGGCACACACTAACTACTATCAGAGCCACACTGCTAACACTACCAGATACAGGTAGCACTAATATATAACAAGGCACACACTAACTACTATCAGAGCCACACTGCTAACACTACCAGATACAGGTAGCACTACTATATAACACAGCACACACTAACTACTATCAGAGCCACACTGCTAACACTACCAGATACAGGTAGCACTAATATATAACACAGCACACACTAACTACTATCAGAGCCACACTGCTAATAATACCAAATACAGGTAGCACTAATATATAACACAGCACACACTAACTACTATCAGAGCCACACTGCTAACACTACCAGATACAGGTAGCACTAATATATAACAGAGCACACACTAACTACTATCAGAGCCACACTGCTAACACTACCAGATACAGGTAGCACTAATATATAACAGAGCACACACTAACTACTATCAGAGCCACGCTGCTAACACTACCAGATACAGGTAGCACTAATATATAACAGAGCACACACTAACTACTATCAGAGCCACACTGCTAACACTACCAGATACAGGTAGCACTAATATATAACAAGGCACACACTAACTACTATCATAGCCACACTGCTAACACTACCAGTTACAGGTAGCACTAATATACAGTATAACACAGCACACACTAACTACTATCAGATCCACGCTGCTAACACTACCAGATACAGGTAGCACTACTATATAACACAGCACACACTAACTACTATCAGAGCCACACTGCTAACAGTACCAGATACAGGTAGCACTAATATATAACAGAGCACACACTAACTACTATCAGAGCCAAGCTGCTATCACTACCAGTTACAGGTAGCACTAATATATAACCCAGCACACACTAACTACTATCAGAGCTACACTGCTAACACTACCAGATACAGGTAGCACTAATATATAACAGAGCACACACTAACTACTATCAGAGCCAATCTGCTATCACTACCAGTTACAGGTAGCACTAATATATAACACAGCACACACTAACCACTATCAGAGCTACACTGCTAACACTACCAGATACAGGTAGCACTAATATATAATACAGCACACACTCACTACTATCAGAGCCACACTGCTAACACTACCAGATACAGTTAGCACTAATATATAACACAGCACACACTAACTACTATCAGAGCCACACTGCTAACACTACCAGATACAGGTAGCACTAATATATAACACAGCACACACTAACTACTATCAGAGCCACACTGCTAACAATACCAGATACAGGTAGCACTTATATATAACAGAGCACACACTAACTACTATCAGAGCCACACTGCTAACACTACCAGATACAGGTAGCACTAATATATAACACAGCACACACTAACTACTATCAGAGCCACAATACTAACACTACCAGATACAGGTAGCACTAATATATAACACAGCACACACTAACTACTATCAGAGCCACACTGCTAACACTACCAGATACAGGTAGCACTAATATATAACACAGCACACACTCACTACTATCAGAGCCACACTGCTAACACTACCAGATACAGGTAGCACTAATATATAACACAGCACACACTCACTACTATCAGAGCCACACTGCTAACACTACCAGATAAAGTTAGCACTAATATATAACACAGCACACACTAACTACTATCAGAGCCACACTGCTAACACTACCAGATACAGGTAGCACTAATATATAACACAGCACACACTAACTACTATCAGAGCCACACTGCTAACACTACCAGATACAGGTAGCACTACTATATAACACAGCACACACTAACTACTATCAAAGCCACACTGCTAACACTACCAGATACAGGTAGCACTAATATATAACAAGGCACACACTAACTACTATCATAGCCACACTGCTAACACTACCAGTTACAGGTAGCACTAATATACAGTATAACACAGCACACACTAACTACTATCAGATCCACGCTGCTAACACTACCAGATACAGGTAGCACTACTATATAACACAGCACACACTAACTACTATCAGAGCCACACTGCTAACACTACCAGATACAGGTAGCACTAATATATAACAGAGCACACACTAACTACTATCAGAGCCAAGCTGCTATCACTACCAGTTACAGGTAGCACTAATATATAACCCAGCACACACTAACTACTATCAGAGCTACACTGCTAACACTACCAGATACAGGTAGCACTAATATATAACAGAGCACACACTAACTACTATCAGAGCCAATCTGCTATCACTACCAGTTACAGGTAGCACTAATATATAACACAGCACACACTAACCACTATCAGAGCTGTTAAAACTGAAATAACGCATCAATAATTATATACTTTTGTTATACTCTGTTTTCTCAAATATTGCTATTATTGCTGCAGATGACTTTAGCTTGTTGCACAATGTACTATTCACTGCGTATGAGGCCTTCCCTTTGCGCTAAGCAGCAGGTGTTTGTTAGAAGCAGCAGCCATTTTGTTGAATCATGACTTGCATAATAATATTATTAAAATGGCCGATCATTCAGAACAGTGCTATAAAAGTGATTTCTTGTTGAGAATTGTTTTGGGTTTTAGAAGCTTAAGAATGTGATGTTGACAGTATAATGTAGCAAGGACAGACACCTAGTCTCCACAAACTGAATAATATGGGAACAAGGCCACACATGCGTAGACCCACAAGGCCACTGAAGTTGGGTGTTGGGTTAATTATGACATCATGATTGAAAGCAGAGCTTTCCAATAAGACTCAATGCTTATGAGTAATTAATTAATTAATGTGATAAAGGTTTAAATATCAGAGTGATAGAGGGAGGGAAAGGCAGTTGAGAAAGAACAAGGAAGCACGGGGGGCTGGAGGTAATTATGAAGGAGGTTTAAGCATGGCTGATCACTGTCCTTGAAAGGTGTCCATTTTGATTTGATTTAGAATTACTGTTTAAGTATTAGCTAGTCAGTTTTATGTTTCTTGTGTTAGTCTGCATTCGCAATTACCTGTAATGAAGCTATTCTTTAAGTAAAGCATTGCCATACATTTTATAAAAAGGTTGTGTGGGTGTGCAATCATTTCAGCGTTGCCGTTATATTTAAAGGTAATAAAGTAAATAAATTTGGTTTGGGTTATTTATCATATCTAATCTTATCAGATAAATATCTGGTTTATCAGTTGGAGGCCCCAGCGAGATTCAATGATGGTTGGTGTCCATATTTTGTCAGTTATTGAGAAGATCAAAGTTTGAAAAAAATTAGCTATTGGGAAAAAAAAAAAATGTGTAGAATTTTTTTTAGAGCCGGTGCATTTTTGCACCCTTATCTTCTCAAACATCTGTTAAGGTATGGTAATCCATATCACTTGAAACAAATCTCTGCGTTATCAGTTATTCGCTCTTTAATTATAAAACAAATAGATCGTAATTTAAGGCATGGAAAGACAATGCTGCATTTTGCAGACTGTCAGCTTGCTAAACCCCCCCCCCCGCATCGCCCATTTCTTCTCTGTGTCAGAGAATAGATAAGGAGAGCAGCGAGAAACTTGGCAAGAAGTTGTAAACAACATTGCTTGGGTCAGGAAGAGTATTTCTTTAGTTTATTTGCAAAGCATGCAGACTATAGCAAGCATATTGGTATAAAGGTTATGCTGGCAATAAATTTTCTACTTTAAAAAAAAAAAAAATTCCATCCTCCCCTAAAAAATTCCATCCTCCCCTAAATAATTTTAATATTGGAATATTGTTTATAACAAAGAAAGTAAGATCGAGTTTATCTCATTGTAAAGTTTTTTTGGTCTCCTGTCTTGCGGAGATGAAGTCCGTAATGTAGGATTGATGTTTTTCTGCTATGGGTTTTTGATTTTATTTTTTTTGGTTTATTAAACAAAGCAGCTGTGAGTTGGAAACTCTAAAGTGATGGATTCAGTTGATGTAATGCGAGATAAGGAGTTGTCCATGTTAGGTGAAGAAACAGGAAATGATCATGTGAATTCAATGTTTTTTTCATTTAATGAGTAATACATTTTGGATAAGAAAAGTGATATATATCGATGAGATATAAGTCCAATATAACATCTATTCTTAAAGGTTCATATTGATATATTAGACCATGTTTTCTGTTTGCAATTTCTGTTGCCTATTTGCTTAATCTGGATACATATATTGAATCAGATATACCTTGAGTAATGCGCAGATAAGTCCTGGGTTTATTTTTATTCTTATGAATGGAAGGTAATCAGTGATAACTGACTCAAGGGTGTGGGGTTTTCTTTAAGCCAATTTTTGTTTTGTTTTTGATTTGTGTTAATTTAATTTTGTTTGTTTTGAAAGGGGAGGGTACTAAATTTATAGAGTATCTTAAGGGGTTAATACTGTGGCCGCAGTTAGCTAGATAACAAGGGGAGATAGTGATCTAATCGTGTAATGATCGCTTAGACAATGTGCAGATATGGTAACAAAGAATGACATATTGCATATAATTTTTTTCTGATTTGATGAGTTAATTGTTTCCTGTGAGTGCTGACCGGTAGCGAGATTCACAGGGGGTATCTGCCACCTACGTGCAAGGTAGAATAACAAGAGAAAAAAGGGTGGGGGTGGGACACGTGACTACTGGTAACAAAGAATGACAGTAGAGACCCACAAGACTGGTAACAAGGAATGACAGGATGTGGAAGGCGTAGGTGTGGTAACAGTGAATGACACATAACGCATGGTTAGGTTTTTTGGGGACATTTTTCATTTATTTTATTTACATTTTTGTCTTTGAAAGAGGTAACACCGTTTTAAGCATTTGTATGGGATCACAGAAAGTTCTCTGAGTATGTGACTAGTGTGAGCAAGTGAGAAGGTATAGAAAATACTATGCTGGTCATAGTTAGTTGGAATTGGCGATGATGATGCACCTGTGAGGTAATGATTATTTGACAAGAGTGAATGCGCAATGGTCTGGTGACAGGTGGTGAAAGCTCCAAGAATTGAGATAGTATATCCCACTAACCCACATATGTTTGGAAAGATTGTACTGTCCCACTGAGGGGTTAATTCTGTTCAGTGAGAAGTGAGGAGAGGTGATATGTCTTTTAGAGCCTTAGGGAGAAAAAGAAAAAAATGGGGAAAAAAAAGAATAATTTTGAAAAAAAAATTGTTTATTTTTGAAAAAGCAGAAGGGAATAAGTTTTATTCAGTGATGAGGTGAGAGTAATATCAGAAATAACTCTGTAGGAGATTAAAGGCAGGAAATGGTTAATGAGATTGATAAGAGAGTAAAGTTTTATTCCTAAATGATGTGAAATATCCAAGGAGTGTTACAGAACTGTTTTCCATAACAAGGACATGAAAGATTTTAGAATTGAAGATATTGTTTACCCTTTTGAAAAAGCACAATGAATAGATTAAAGTTATTGCAATGTTATGTATGGGACAGTGATCAGCCATACCCAAGGATGACCTCCAGCCCCCTCCCCATTGCTTCCCTCAAGTGATAATGTTGTTTTGTCAACATCTGTTTAAAAACTGCCATTTTTTTTTTCCAAATGACAAATGCTAATATGATGTCTGAGCTTAATAATGCTATTGCTTTTGCTTGTTTTATTTAAATAAAAATCCCAGCCAATAGAGGTGTGACCATTCCAGAGAAAAGATTAATTTACAAATTGATGCATTTCATTTTGCACAGAAAAAGCAAGTGTTTAAAAAAAAAAAATATATTATTATTATTATTATTATTACTGAGCCACAAGAAATTATTTAGAAAAAATATTGAGTCTGCAGGTACCTCTGCAGAATCCTTATCAAAGCCCTTATTGAAAAAATACAGATTTTTATAGTGATTATTATAAGATGCATATTGAGTTGCATTTTTATGCTTACTGATTTATCTGATTGCATGTTGCCACTTTACCAGATCCATTGGTCATGCATATGAGCCCACAAATAAGGAATGGAGGTCACAATTAGGTGCAGCACTACTAGGTACTGCTATTAGTAATCGCATTTGCTGCACAACTAATCATAAATTCTCTCAAATATTTGTAATGATTTAATGATTGTTTTTTCTCAGAGTGGTTTGGAAGAAATTGTGTATTATTAACAGGAATCCATGAGACATTGCTGTCAGAAGGCACTAACCGATATGAGGACCCTCACGGGGTTAGAGGATTTTGATGAGTTTTTCATTACTAATCATGTCACAAGTTTCTAAACATCTATGGATCACAGGAAATAGTTTTTTCCGATTTTACAACAAAGTATATTATCTAATACCCATAGTAGTTGCAACACTCCGTTATTGCAGGTTATCTGCCCAATGTGATTATTCTTATTATTTTTTTAGTGTAAATCAATTCACTTTACAGTTATGGAAGTATTACCGTTATCTAATCATTGATTTATGATCTGCATATCTCTTACTATCAAATAGCAGATAGTCAGGACTTAATACATTTATTTACAGCACAGTCCAATATACGTGGACTTAATTAAGCCAAAGTTTTATGGACAGCCCCACTATGTCCCACAATGAGTTGCATGATTGCTACCACAATGCTGATTCAATATGTTTATGATCTAATGATGTGTTTAAATTCTTTACAGGATTCTCTTACTGACACCTTTTCTATTACTACTACTAAATCTAACTGACACAGAGCTGACAAAGTACAATATACTGACATAATTGCTTCATTTGAGGCACTGATACACGCACTGACAGAAACCACAGCACTGGATATATCAGATTTATCATATACCTGTCTTTACTGTAATGAATAACAAGCAGCAGCCTTGGGAGTTTGAACACATATACATTGGGGTTCACATAGACCCATCAGGTGTTACAGTTGCACATTTGACCGAGTGGCATCTGCTTTACCAACATGTTTAAGGACTGTGGCGGCTGCTGCAGCCTTTGTATAGAAATTACAGAACACCGCACACTATGTGTCTCTAATGCTACATCTTTTCTACTGAATTCCTCACGGACAAGACACATTTCCAGTGCATGGTTCTCTCGTTGGGAACTTTTGCTCCCAGCGCCACATGACCTGACCATTGTCAGGTGTGGTACGCTAAATCCTGCTACTCTGCTACCTGGTGGGACCCAGGAGTCCCAGAGGATGGATGAGATGCAGGATTTAGAACATGATTGTGAGGAATATTTAAAGCAAAATTTCTCCAATTAGACCTGATATCTCTGACACGCCACTGCCATCTACAAAGATTGTAGTTGTCACCAACAAGGAGACTCAGGATGGCCATATACGGGATATGCGGTAGTATTGGATTTAGAGATCCTCATTTTCCATCGTGATTTTGCTATGATATAATACGCTAATATCACAGCAAGTAAAGGAGCTCATTGAGGCTGTGCAACTCCCTGCAAAGGCAGTAGTTGTTAAGTGTCAAGCTCACATGTTATAAAGTGATCTTGTTGCACTTGGTAACAAAAATAAGATGGCCACTGTTGTGAATCACACCACTATACAATTTAATGTTTTTACAATTGACCAGCAGAATCTCATAAAACATCAAGAGTTGTGTATTTAAAAGGAATGTGCCAATGGATGATGAATGGATGCAGTCAAAAGGCTAATGGCCTATGTAAAGATGGTGGGGGCAGATCAGTAGCTCCCCAAACCCCTCCTCCTGGCATATGCGGATGCTGCCCATGGGATGACCCATGTAAGGAGAGAGAGGGCATGTATGTTGATTTCATCTTATGCAGAGGCCCAAACGCATCTGCAGAAGAATGAACTCAGGAAAATTATTCCTATAGAACCATCAAACATTTCTCCTACCACTGGTCCATTCCTAAGGTTAAAATTATTTTTTGAGGAATTTACATGCATTTAAAATTGTCATTATATTTAAATGGTATCTGATATGTTATCTTGATTATAAGGAACATCCCAGCTGTCCCATGTACAGCATCCTTTACAGCAAAGAAATGTTTTGAGAAATTTGTGTTCAGATATGTTATCCCATAAGGTATATGCTATTAAAGAAATCATAGAGGTACATATTTGACAGGAAAGGTATTCTAAGGAATAAGTCAATATATGGGTATTGAAGGTTGGTTGCACTCACCATTCACTAAAAGGTTTTAGTCAAAATTGAACATGTTAACAAATGCATATTGAGAACACATAATTTAGGGTGGGTGTGGAAATTACCATGAGTTGACTTGAAGTTTTGTCTTCGGTTTTGTATGACATTCACACTACTCCTCAGCAGCCACTGAACCTGTCCCCTTATAAGATCATTATTTTAATTGATATATACATTTTTTTGGGAGACCTGCAAACCCTATTCAACATCCAGCAGCAGACTTGTCACTCTAATTCTCACATCATCTAAATACTTTGCCAGAAAAGCAAACAAGCTTATGAAGGGATGTTGTTATAAGGTCCAGCCTGGAGACTATGCAATGGTGAGAAAATTCTTACAATTAAAAGTCTCGTAGATCAAAGGCAAGACCCGTCCCTGGGTAACGAACCAATTGAATTAATGCGTCTCACTGCAAGAAGGTTTCCGACCTGGTGGTGATATCAGTTGAAAGAAAAATAAACTGATGCAGATAAATATTGTGACTGTGATTCTAACTTAATAAACTTATTTGATGATGGGCCTGTCCAGGGCCCCCACACAGACCAAGACAAGGTCCACGGAATCGGGGGGCATCCTTAGTGGTGTCCCTGCGGGTTGTGGGCAAGAAGAGGTCCACGGAATCGGGGGATACCCTTAGTGGTGTCCCTGCGGGTTGTGGACAAGGTATAAAACAATGATCCCCATGAGTGACCAAGTTTCCCATACATTAACTAACTGAAGAAGTCATTTTTGTTTTTTTAAGTTTTCATCTTTTTATAGTGAATGAGGGTTACCAGGGATTGGTTGCTGGCAAGGACAGTGTGTATAGTTATCAAAGAGGTATTACTGGAGTCATGGTGGTGTATTCTACTTCTGCTTTTAATTTTAATCCCACAAGTATAGTAATAATCATAACAGACACACATATACATCATACTACTGATGCTCCCAGGTTTCGGTATGCATCAGAGGATGGTAATAAAATACTGATAGCCAATATGTTAAACTAATTAGAAGGTTTAAAATAAATATATTAGTAATAACATAAAAGTAACTGAGAACGCCCACACCAGAACCATTGATAGAATACATCTAGTTGAGGTACCAGTAAAGAAGAGGCATTCTAAATAAGGATGGTAACAATGGTGCAAACATAATATCTATATGCAAACTGACATTTCTTCTTTAAGACGCTCATCATGAGCTGATAAAAAGAACAATAAGGTAAACTGATTGTTGGTTATATTGTCATCTACGGTATCACTCCGGTAATGTTGGGTAAATGGCTACTTATATTTGCAGTCAAATCAAACAACACTTAATTTTCTATGTAGGATTTACACAAGTGAATCTTATAAGGTTACTGACTCTCCCTAGGTTTAAAATTGGTAAAGAGTGTAATAACAGGAGATATTTTGGAGTACAACAAAACATGTAGTTATGTGACAGAGTTGGGTGTGCTAGTATAACATCTAGAAAAAAAAAGGGGTACTCATTGAATTGTTTCTTATGATGTTTTCTCAAACATACTGTCTCATAAGCCATGGATATTACCACAAGGATTATACTATATTTACAAACATAAGGTTTCTAAATGGTTACAAACAAGATCTATTGTAATAAAATTTTACTTTTACTAATTAATACAGTGGTGATTCAACATGAAGATTTGAAAGTAACACATGGTATATTAAAGAAACACACTTATTTACATTATCCCAAGTTTATAAAATTGTATTTGAATTTGTGAATATAATTAAAATATGGTACAAGCATCACAAATACTAAACGGATGATGACGTTAAAGGGAAAGTTGAATGAAATTATTTGGGTTAAAAATTAGTTTATTGAACAGGTGTGAGTGATGTGATTCCCTACAGTTGGTTTATTTGGTTGAACCCCAATAACTGGTTCGCATAAGTCAATGTTATATATGCTTTAAGAAGTTTAATGTTTTTGCCAAGATAATATTATTGATTTTTCTGTATACTAGTGAAATGCTTCAAGAAGGTTTTCCGATGTATTAAGAGAGAAACAAATGATGCGTTTTGCAAGAGATATGAACTTTCTTTGGAGAAGTTCAGAGGATGGACTGTTAAAACTGAAATAACGCATCAATAATTATATACTTTTGTTATACTCTGTTTTCTCAAATATTGCTATTATTGCTGCAGATGACTTTAGCTTGTTGCACAATGTACTATTCACTGCGTATGAGGCCTTCCCTTTGCGCTAAGCAGCAGGTGTTTGTTAGAAGCAGCAGCCATTTTGTTGAATCATGACTTGCATAATAATATTATTAAAATGGCCGATCATTCAGAACAGTGCTATAAAAGTGATTTCTTGTTGAGAATTGTTTTGGGTTTTAGAAGCTTAAGAATGTGATGTTGACAGTATAATGTAGCAAGGACAGACACCTAGTCTCCACAAACTGAATAATATGGGAACAAGGCCACACATGCGTAGACCCACAAGGCCACTGAAGTTGGGTGTTGGGTTAATTATGACATCATGATTGAAAGCAGAGCTTTCCAATAAGACTCAATGCTTATGAGTAATTAATTAATTAATGTGATAAAGGTTTAAATATCAGAGTGATAGAGGGAGGGAAAGGCAGTTGAGAAAGAACAAGGAAGCACGGGGGGCTGGAGGTAATTATGAAGGAGGTTTAAGCATGGCTGATCACTGTCCTTGAAAGGTGTCCATTTTGATTTGATTTAGAATTACTGTTTAAGTATTAGCTAGTCAGTTTTATGTTTCTTGTGTTAGTCTGCATTCGCAATTACCTGTAATGAAGCTATTCTTTAAGTAAAGCATTGCCATACATTATATAAAAAGGTTGTGTGGGTGTGCAATCATTTCAGCGTTGCCGTTATATTTAAAGGTAATAAAGTAAATAAATTTGGTTTGGGTTATTTATCATATCTAATCTTATCAGATAAATATCTGGTTTATCAGAGCTACACTGCTAACACTACCAGATACAGGTAGCACTAATATATAATACAGCACACACTCACTACTATCAGAGCCACTCTGCTAACACTACCAGATACAGTTAGCACTAATATATAACACAGCACACACTAACTACTATCAGAGCCACACTGCTAACACTACCAGATACAGGTAGCACTAATATATAACACAGCACACACTAACTACTATCAGAGCCACACTGCTAACAATACCAGATACAGGTAGCACTTATATATAACAGAGCACACACTAACTACTATCAGAGCCACACTGCTAACACTACCAGATACAGGTAGCACTAATATATAACACAGCACACACTAACTACTATCAGAGCCACAATACTAACACTACCAGATACAGGTAGCACTAATATATAACACAGCACACACTAACTACTATCAGAGCCACACTGCTAACACTACCAGATACAGGTAGCACTAATATATAACACAGCACACACTCACTACTATCAGAGCCACACTGCTAACACTACCAGATACAGGTAGCACTAATATATAACACAGCACACACTCACTACTATCAGAGCCACACTGCCAACACTACCAGATAAAGTTAGCACTAATATATAACACAGCACACACTAACTACTATCAGAGCCACACTGCTAACACTACCAGATACAGGTAGCACTAATATATAACACAGCACACACTAACTACTATCAGAGCCACACTGCTAACACTACCAGATACAGGTAGCACTACTATATAACACAGCACACACTAACTACTATCAAAGCCACACTGCTAACACTACCAGATACAGGTAGCACTAATATATAACAGAGCACACACTAACCACTATCAGAGCTACACTGCTAACACTACCAGATACAGGTAGCACGAATATATAACACAGCACACACTCACTACTATCAGAGCCATGCTGCTAACACTACCAGATACAGGTGGCACTAATATATAACACAGCACACACTCACTACTATCCAAGCCACGCTGCTAACACTACCAGATACAAGTAGCACTTATATATAACACAGCACACACTAACTACTATCAGATCCACGCTGCTAACACTACCAGATACAGGTAGCACTACTATATAACACAGCACACACTAACTACTATCAGAGCCACGCTGCTAACACTACCAGATACAGGTAGCACGAATATATAACACAGCACACACTAACTACTATCAGAGCCACAATACTAACACTACCAGATACAGGTAGCACTACTATATAACATAGCACACACTAACTACTATCAGAGCCACGCTGCTAACACTACCAGATACAGGTAGCACTAATATATAACAAGGCACACACTAACTACTACCAGAGCCAAACTGCTAACACTACCAGATACAGGTAGCACTACTATATAACACAGCACACACTAACTACTATCAGAGCCACACTGCTAACACTACCAGATACAGGTAGCACTAATATATAACACAGCACACACTCACTACTATCAGAGCCACACTGCTAACACTACCAGATACAGGTAGCACTAATATATAACACAGCACACACTCACTACTATCAGAGCCACACTGCTAACACTACCAGATAAAGTTAGCACTAATATATAACACAGCACACACTAACTACTATCAGAGCCACACTGCTAACACTACCAGATACAGGTAGCACTAATATATAACACAGCACACACTAACTACTATCAGAGCCACACTGCTAACACTACCAGATACAGGTAGCACTACTATATAACACAGCACACACTAACTACTATCAAAGCCACACTGCTAACACTACCAGATACAGGTAGCACTAATATATAACAAGGCACACACTAACTACTATCATAGCCACACTGCTAACACTACCAGTTACAGGTAGCACTAATATACAGTATAACACAGCACACACTAACTACTATCAGATCCACGCTGCTAACACTACTAGATACAGGTAGCACTACTATATAACACAGCACACACTAACTACTATCAGAGCCACACTGCTAATACTACCAGATACAGGTAGCACTAATATATAACAGAGCACACACTAACTACTATCAGAGCCAAGCTGCTATCACTACCAGTTACAGGCAGCGGTGTAGCTAGGTGCAATGGTGCCTGGAGCATGGGCATATTTCGCGCCCACCCCCCCCCCCCAAATGAATTGGGGACGTGGCTAACATGTGTTGGCATGTTAGATTTAAAATATATAAGACAATGTAACGGAATCTGCTGCTCTATATAAAACACTGTAACTGAACCTACTGCGCTATATAAGACACTGTAACGGAATCTGCTGCGCTATATAAGACACTGTAACGGAATCTGCTGCGCTATATAAGACACTGTAACGGAATCTGCTGCGCTATATAAGACACTGTAACGGAATCTGCTGCGCTATATAAGACACTGTAACGGAATCTGCTGCGCTATATAAGACACTGTAACGGAATCTGCTGCGCTATATAAGACACTGTAACGGAATCTGCTGCACTATATAAGACGCTGTAACGGAATCTGCTGCGTTATATAAGACGCTGTAACGGAATCTGCTGCGCTATATAAGACGCTGTAACGGAATCTGCTGCGCTATATAAGACGATGTAACGAAATCTGCTGCACTGTATAAGAAACTGTAACGAAATCTGCTGCACTATATAAGACACTGTAACGGAATCTGCGTTTAGTCTTGCCAATGTAGCTTTTGCCACGAATGTGGCAAAAGCTACATTGGCAAGACTAAACGCCATTAAAAATTAGAATATTGGAGCATACTAGAAGTATACGTAATAAGTCTATTCTTCATAGTGTTCCCCGTCATTTTGCTTTATGTTGTGATTCTAACCTTGATTTCTTTTCCTTCAAAGCCTTGGAACATGTTACTTTTGATGAGAGGGGTGGCGATATCTTATCCAAATTGAGTCGCAGAGAATTTTATTGGATTTTTACTTTAAAAACCATGTCTCCTTCAGGGATGAATGAAGGTATCGACATAGTACCTTTTTTGCACTGTTGACACTAACTCTTTTTTTGGGATGTGCTGGGCTTTGTAGTTGGGCGTATACCCCTTAGTCTGTGCTTAGTCCTGATTTTTTTGCTGGTGTTGTGCAATGCTGTGTCGATTCTTCCTTCATCTCTACATATATATGTATATATTTTTT
Source organism: Crinia signifera (assembly GCF_055691185.1). Lineage (NCBI taxonomy): Eukaryota > Metazoa > Chordata > Amphibia > Anura > Myobatrachidae > Crinia > Crinia signifera. The sequence continues at coordinate 331,712,864 of NC_139219.1, read as the reverse complement.
ATTAAATAATGTATAAAACAATTTTTTGTCTTCATGTATTTTTCATTATGTATTTTCTTGTATACCGTGTTTGTTTTTTATTATTCATTCTATGTATTATTGCTGCTCATTTCGTTTTTAATAATATATGCGGGTATATACCTTTAATACAATTAGTGAAAGTTCACTTAACATGCCTGTCGCTGGGTATATAAGTCCTATCCGTGCTGATGCAAGACACGCCTCCTGACGAAGTCATATGCTGACGAAACGCGTTGGGGCGTTCCTGGGTTGACGTTTGACGCTGATCTCAGCCATCCATGCTGTGGCGTCTCCGGGTCCTCCGCTTTCAGCCGCTGATGTCCTGCCGCCGTGCGAATCTCTAACTGTGGACTCCGCTGTGCTGGTTTTTATGCTACCGCATACCTGCTTTCTTAAACCTACATGTATGTGAGCCTGTTATTATTAGTAAATTTGTACTTTCATACTAGCTCACTTGTGCGCTTTCTGTTTTTTTCCTATATATATATATATATATATATATATATATATATACACACAGATAAAGAATAAAGATATATAAAGCACACAGCAGGGCCGGGGCGGCAGCAGAAGCCAGAGAGATTCACTCTCCACTAGTGTATAATATACCAATTGTATACATCTGTAGCACACTGTGATATAATTTATGTATACAGTAGTTGGAGCCATGTTGCTGTCCCCTAATGGTCAACCCTTCACCCCTATATAAATGTCAAGGTGCTAGTCTAGGTGATGGCCGGGTCAGGTATATGTGTGTATATCATAACTGTTACTTGCTTACATGCTCGTTGTAAGGAGTTACATGCCTGTTGCCAGGAGTTTCTGTCTCAATGTCAGGGGTTACATTCTTGCTGCCAGGGATTACATCACATTGTCTGGGGGTTACATGCTCCTTGCCAGGGGTTTCAAGCTTGTTGCCACAGGGAGGGTGGGGGTTAAATGCTTATTTCCAGGGGTTTTATGCTGGTTTCCGAGGGGGAGTTTCTTGCTAGTTACCTAGGGGGAGTTACATGCTTGTTGCCATGGGGGAATACATGGTCATTGCCAGAGCTAGTTACTTGATAGTTTCCCAGGGGTGCCTACAGCAGAGTTACATGCTCATTGCCGGGGGTGCACATTGAAGGCCAGCGCTCCCGGAATTCACACTTCCGGGTAGCACTGGGTGCTCTGCACTCCCCTATAATAGACAGATGCTAGAGGGGCTCCTGCACCTCTAGTATCTTTGTGTCTTGGGGGGATCACAGTGTATGCGGACCTTTAAACACATAATGCCCCCAGTAACATTGTTGCTTATGCAAATTATGCCCCCAGTAACATTGTTGCCTATGCAAATTATGCCCCCAGTAGCAGTGCCACTTTGCACACATGATGCCAGCAGTAACAGTGCAACTTAACATCATAATGCCCAAATTGCAGCACCGCATAACAAACCCCCAGGAGCAGCACCACTAACAAGCATAATGTCCCCAGTAGAGGGACTGCGGATTAAGCACGGGGTGACAGGGGCCGTCGCCCCGAGGTCCCCACACATTTGGGGGCCCCCACACCAGCACTGCTGACTGCTTGGACCCTGCAGAGACCCTCTACCCGCCTGACCAGGTACCAGCCTCGCCGGGGGGACGGGCACTGTGTCGTCTGTGTGGTGGTTGTCTGTGGGGACCCCCACAATTTTGTTGTCCAGGGCCCCCACACACCTTAATCCGGCACTGGCTTACACCCATAATGCCTCCAATAGCAAAGCTGTTTATATGCATAGTGCAGAATTCCCCCAGGAGCAGCCCTGCCTACACATATAATGCTCCCTGTAACATGGCTGCATCTATATATATTGGCCATACACACTTATTCAATCACTGACTGTGGCAACACTTACTTGGTCTAATGGCTGACCCCGTGATGTCCTGCAGGCAGCTGCTCCCATGTAACTTTGCCCCATTTGACTCGAGTTGTTAGCCCCGCCCCTTGTCGTCGTTAGCTCCGCCCCCTTTTCGGCACCCACTGTCTATTGTTGTTAAGGGGTGGAGGGTGGGAGCACTTAGTTACCTATCAGCAAGCTCACTGCTGCTGCTCCTGAACTTTGTCATGTCCCCTTACACAGGGCTGACTGACAGTTTCATCTCTGCCTGGGACTCGGGAGCAGCAGCAGCAGCATCATCGTATGCAGATCACTCCTTCCCCTTCTCCTCTATAACAGCCGCAGGGGACCAAGAAAAACCGGGTAGCTACATGCCGGGTAGCATCCTCTGTCTCCCGGCCATCAGATGCAAGCAGGCCAGGCCCAGAATACTTAAATGCATACCGGCTGCTTCTAAAGAAAAGCACTCTGCCGGGTGCCGACGGCTCAAGCTGTCAATCAGCAGCGGGGCCCGGAGCAGAGCGCAGCGCGCAGCACAATCACTAAATGCACAGCCTGTCCCTGACAGGCGCCGGCGCCCACCGCAGACCCCGCTGGCTCTTTCTCCTCCAAATAGCCGCGCGGTCTGCCTCACGGTGGCTATGGCGCCACTGCTTGAACTGCAGGCAGGTATTATTTGCGGAGGGGGGGCGGGCCGGCGGCGCCATTCGACCAATCGGCGCCCGGAGCAGGAGCTCCGGTGGCTCCGCCCTCCCTACGCCTCTGGTTACAGGTAGCACTAATATATAACCCAGCACACACTAACTACTATCAGAGCTACACTGCTAACACTACCAGATACAGGTAGCACTAATATATAACAGAGCACACACTAACTACTATCAGAGCCAATCTGCTATCACTACCAGTTACAGGTAGCACTAATATATAACACAGCACACACTAACCACTATCAGAGCTACACTGCTAACACTACCAGATACAGGTAGCACTAATATATAATACAGCACACACTCACTACTATCAGAGCCACTCTGCTAACACTACCAGATACAGTTAGCACTAATATATAACACAGCACACACTAACTACTATCAGAGCCACACTGCTAACACTACCAGATACAGGTAGCACTAATATATAACACAGCACACACTAACTACTATCAGAGCCACACTGCTAACAATACCAGATACAGGTAGCACTTATATATAACAGAGCACACACTAACTACTATCAGAGCCACACTGCTAACACTACCAGATACAGGTAGCACTAATATATAACACAGCACACACTAACTACTATCAGAGCCACAATACTAACACTACCAGATACAGGTAGCACTAATATATAACACAGCACACACTAACTACTATCAGAGCCACACTGCTAACACTACCAGATACAGGTAGCACTAATATATAACACAGCACACACTCACTACTATCAGAGCCACACTGCTAACACTACCAGATACAGGTAGCACTAATATATAACACAGCACACACTCACTACTATCAGAGCCACACTGCTAACACTACCAGATAAAGTTAGCACTAATATATAACACAGCACACACTAACTACTATCAGAGCCACACTGCTAACACTACCAGATACAGGTAGCACTAATATATAACACAGCACACACTAACTACTATCAGAGCCACACTGCTAACACTACCAGATACAGGTAGCACTACTATATAACACAGCACACACTAACTACTATCAAAGCCACACTGCTAACACTACCAGATACAGGTAGCACTAATATATAACAGAGCACACACTAACCACTATCAGAGCTACACTGCTAACACTACCAGATACAGGTAGCACGAATATATAACACAGCACACACTCACTACTATCAGAGCCATGCTGCTAACACTACCAGATACAGGTGGCACTAATATATAACACAGGACACACTCACTACTATCCAAGCCACGCTGCTAACACTACCAGATACAAGTAGCACTTATATATAACACAGCACACACTAACTACTATCAGATCCACGCTGCTAACACTACCAGATACAGGTAGCACTACTATATAACACAGCACACACTAACTACTATCAGAGCCACGCTGCTAACACTACCAGATACAGGTAGCACGAATATATAACACAGCACACACTAACTACTATCAGAGCCACAATACTAACACTACCAGATACAGGTAGCACTACTATATAACATAGCACACACTAACTACTATCAGAGCCACGCTGCTAACACTACCAGATACAGGTAGCACTAATATATAACAAGGCACACACTAACTACTACCAGAGCCAAACTGCTAACACTACCAGATACAGGTAGCACTACTATATAACACAGCACACACTAACTACTATCAGAGCCACACTGCTAACACTACCAGATACAGGTAGCACTAATATATAACACAGCACACACTAACTACTATCAGAGCCACACTGCTAATAATACCAAATACAGGTACCACTAATATATAACACAGCACACACTAACTACTATCAGAGCCACACTGCTAACACTACCAGATACAGGTAGCACTAATATATAACAGAGCACACACTCACTACTATCAGAGCCACACTGCTAACACTACCAGATACAGGTAGCACTAATATATAACAAGGCACACACTAACTACTATCAGAGCCACGCTGCTAACACTACCAGACACAGGTAGCACTAATATATAACAGAGCACACACTAACTACTATCAGAGCCACACTGCTAACACTACCAGATACAGGTAGCACTAATATATAACAGAGCACACACTAACTACTATCAGAGCCACGCTGCTAACACTACCAGATACAGGTAGCACTACTATATAACACAGCACACATTAACTACTATCAGAGCCACACTGCTAACAATACCAGATACAGGCAGCACTTATATACAACACAGCACACACTAACTACTATAAGAGCCACACAAAGTAACACTCCCCCCCTGAGAGGCTCCTGCAGAATGCTGGTTGCTGGAAGGGCTCCACTGAGCCGGGTCCGAATGCCCATCGCTGGTCCTGTAGCTGATGAGTCCCGGCCGCATGGCCTGTTGGAGCTGGAGGGTCCCTGTTGAGCTGGATGCAAATTTCTGGCTGCTGAAGGGGATGCTGATGTTCTGCCGAGGTCTGGAGGGCCTTAATATCCTCCAGTGTGACTCTGCCTCACAATGTCAGGGAGCTTGAATGGGTACAAGATGTTCTACCTGGCAGAGCTGCTGTTTTCAGCCCATTTTATCCTTCAGTTCTGTGCAGGGATTGGCTGTTTCTTGAATCTTCAGATGTAAATGACCCCTGAGTTCTGTGTAGTGATTGGCTGCCTCTTGAATCCAATAAATATCCTGGGTCCCTGGAGTTCTTTGGCTCCCTGTTGGGCTGGTGCCTGGCAGTCTATAAGAAGCCCGGGCAGAACAAAAGGCAGGTAATTGTGCTGACAAGGGGGTGGACCAGATGGATAATCAAAACAGATCCTTGTTGTCAGTTGTGAGGTCACAGACCATTCAGCTGTCTGATGTTTCCTGTGAGGGAGAGGTGTTGAGATAGGGGGGTGTCAGCTGTCCGCATTTCCTGCTTGTCCCATACACCCTTAGAGAAATGGTACAGCCCAGGATGGAAACTGCCTGGTAGTCACTGGGTGCCATATGGCTTTGGAGGGGGACTACCCACTGGTAGTCTGGGGAGGGGCACCCTATGGATTGTCACAGTCAGCCTCAATGACTTATAGATTTAGGCACTCTAATTGTACCTGCCCCCAGCATGCCAATCACCACAGTGCGCCAGGACTCGCTCACCCCATTATTGGCAATGGATGCGCAAGCATCTGAGACACTCATGCGTCCACGTTCTTGCCACCTGATAGCTGACAGCTACGGGCATCTGGTGTGAAACCGGGTACAATGAGGATGGCTTTGTCTGTATATTTGTGTGGCCAGGAAAAAATCATCCCATAATCGGCGACCATGGAATGATTTCTCCTGTTGCAGGCACATGCGAGGGGATGTGTTTTCATGGGATCAGCTGTGTGTGTCCTGTGGACCCAGCCAGGGTGATCAGCTGCATGTCTCCCATGTACCCGGCCAGTGTGATCAGCTGCATGTCTCCCATGTACCCGGCCAGTGTGATCAGCTGCATGTCTCCCATGTACCCGGCCAGTGTGATCAGCTGCATGTCTCCCATGTACCCGGTCACTGTGATCAGCTGCATGTCTCCCATGTACCCGGCCAGGGTGATCAGCTGCATGTCTCCCATGTACCCGGCCAGTGTGATCAGCTGCATGTCTCCCATGTACCCGGCCAGTGTGATCAGCTGCATGTCTCCCATGTACCCGGCCAGTGTGATCAGCTGCATGTCTCCCATGTACCCGGTCACTGTGATCAGCTGCATGTCTTCCATGTACCCGGCCAGGGTGATCAGCTGCATGTCTCCCATGTACCCGGCCAGTGTGATCAGCTGCATGTCTCCCATGTACCCGGCCAGTGTGATCAGCTGCATGTCTCCCATGTACCCGGTCACTGTGATCAGCTGCATGTCTCCCATGTACCCGGCCAGGGTGATCAGCTGCATGTCTCCCATGTACCCGGCCAGTGTGATCAGCTGCATGTCTCCCATGTACCTGGCCACTGTGATCAGCTGCATGTCTCCCATGTACCCGGCCAGGGTGATCAGCTGCATGTCTCCCATGTACCCGGTCACTGTGATCAGCTGCATGTCTCCCATGTACCCGGCCAGGGTGATCAGCTGCATGTCTCCCATGTACCCGGTCACTGTGATCAGCTGCATGTCTCCCATGTACCCGGCCAGGGTGATCAGCTGCATGTCTCCCATGTACCCGGTCACTGTGATCAGCTGCATGTCTCCCATGTACCCGGCCAGGGTGATCAGCTGCATGTCTCCCATGTACCCGGTCACTGTGATCAGCTGCATGTCTCCCATGTACCCGGCCAGGGTGATCAGCTGCATGTCTCCCATGTACCCGGTCACTGTGATCAGCTGCATGTCTCCCATGTACCCGGCCAGGGTGATCAGCTGCATGTCTCCCATGTACCCGGTCACTGTGATCAGCTGCATGTCTCCCATGTACCCGGCCAGGGTGATCAGCTGCATGTCTCCCATGTACCCGGTCACTGTGATCAGCTGCATGTCTCCCATGTACCCGGCCAGGGTGATCAGCTGCATGTCTCCCATGTACCCGGTCACTGTGATCAGCTGCATGTCTCCCATGTACCCGGCCAGTGTGATCAGCTGCATGTCTCCCATGTACCCGGCCAGTGTGATCAGCTGCATGTCTCCCATGTACCCGGTCACTGTGATCAGCTGCATGTCTCCCATGTACCCGGCCAGGGTGATCAGCTGCATGTCTCCCATGTACCCGGTCACTGTGATCAGCTGCATGTCTCCCATGTACCCGGCCAGGGTGATCAGCTGCATGTCTCCCATGTACCCGGTCACTGTGATCAGCTGCATGTCTCCCATGTACCCGGCCAGGGTGATCAGCTGCATGTCTCCCATGTACCCGGTCACTGTGATCAGCTGCATGTCTCCCATGTACCCGGCCAGGGTGATCAGCTGCATGTCTCCCATGTACCCGGTCACTGTGATCAGCTGCATGTCTCCCATGTACCCGGCCAGTGTGATCAGCTGCATGTCTCCCATGTACCCGGCCAGTGTGATCAGCTGCATGTCTCCCATGTACCCGGCCAGTGTGATCAGCTGCATGTCTCCCATGTACCCGGCCAGTGTGATCAGCTGCATGTCTCCCATGTACCCGGTCACTGTGATCAGCTGCATGTCTCCCATGTACCCGGCCAGGGTGATCAGCTGCATGTCTCCCATGTACCCGGTCACTGTGATCAGCTGCATGTCTCCCATGTACCCGGCCAGTGTGATCAGCTGCATGTCTCCCATGTACCCGGCCAGTGTGATCAGCTGCATGTCTCCCATGTACCCGGCCACTGTGATCAGCTGCATGTCTCCCATGTACCCGGCCACTGTGATCAGCTGCATGTCTCCCATGTACCCGGCCAGGGTGATCAGCTGCATGTCTCCCATGTACCCGGCCAGTGTGATCAGCTGCATGTCTCCCATGTACCCGGCCAGTGTGATCAGCTGCATGTCTCCCATGTACCCGGCCAGTGTGATCAGCTGCATGTCTCCCATGTACCCGGCCAGTGTGATCAGCTGCATGTCTCCCATGTACCCGGCCAGGGTGATCAGCTGCATGTCTCCCATGTACCCGGCCAGTGTGATCAGCTGCATGTCTCCCATGTACCCGGCCAGTGTGATCAGCTGCATGTCTCCCATGTACCCGGCCAGTGTGATCAGCTGCATGTCTCCCATGTACCCGGCCAGTGTGATCAGCTGCATGTCTCCCATGTACCCGGCCAGTGTGATCAGCTGCATGTCTCCCATGTACCCGGCCAGTGTGATCAGCTGCATGTCTCCCATGTACCCGGCCAGTGTGATCAGCTGCATGTCTCCCATGTACCCGGCCAGTGTGATCAGCTGCATGTCTCCCATGTACCCGGCCAGTGTGATCAGCTGCATGTCTCCCATGTACCCGGCCAGTGTGATCAGCTGCATGTCTCCCATGTACCCGGCCAGTGTGATCAGCTGCATGTCTCCCATGTACCCGGCCAGTGTGATCAGCTGCATGTCTCCCATGTACCCGGCCAGTGTGATCAGCTGCATGTCTCCCATGTACCCGGCCAGTGTGATCAGCTGCATGTCTCCCATGTACCCGGCCAGTGTGATCAGCTGCATGTCTCCCATGTACCCGGCCAGTGTGATCAGCTGCATGTCTCCCATGTACCCGGCCAGTGTGATCAGCTGCATGTCTCCCATGTACCCGGCCAGTGTGATCAGCTGCATGTCTCCCATGTACCCGGCCAGTGTGATCAGCTTTTTGTGTTCCATGGCCCAGGCAGTGTGATGAGATGTGTGCTTCTGATGGACCCGGCCAGTGTGATTATCTGTGTGTCCGGTGGACCCGGCCAGTGTGAATAACTGTATGTGTGTGTGTCTGATGGACCCTGTCAGTGTAAGAAACTGTGTGTCTGATGGACCCGGCCAGTGTGTCATCCCCCCAGAACCAAAAACCTACCCCCCAACCTTTCTGGCATGGACATCCTCATTTATGTCTCCTGGTGGTATTCAGGATGCCAGTAAACTGAACGCCAGCATCCCGATCACCTGGATATTATGAGAACCCTCTTGGCTGTTGACATCGACATTGTCTCAGACATCCGAATACTTGCAGACATGTTTGCGGAGCCTTTACAATAAAAAGTTTACAACATCACTCGATATGATGTATAAAGGGTATCAGTTTAAACCATTAAACTTTCTATCAGACAGGCTACGACACCCACCCACACTCAGCAATATCACTCCTTGCATTTCAAAATGTTGAATATTGTTCTATAAAATAAACTTGGAGGAAGTTGTGGATCATAGTGTAGATATAAACCACGTTATGTCACAGAAGGTTACTGTTCTACCTTTCACAATAACGGTGCGGTCTCCGTGGGAATTTAGTATCTGTCAGTGCTGTACTAATTAACCTCTCCGTGTTGCCGAATACTTGGTCAATAATCTTTGAAAAGCTTCTTTCACCTCATTGTTCCTCAGGGTGTAGATCAAAGGATTTAACACCGGGGTCATAACACCATATAAAATTGAAATATACTTCCGGTTGAATGAAGAGGTCTTCGTTTGTCCCAGGTACATGGTCATACTGGTCCCATAGAATATACCCACCACAATCAGGTGGGAAGCACATGTAGAAAAAGCTTTAGACCTCCCACCGGCTGAGTGGATCTTTAATATGGATATAATGATACAGATGTAGGACACCACAATGAAAAGAAATGGTGATAATAGTGTAAATATACCTACCACAAATATAGTTAATTTATGAAAGCTGAGGTCACCACACGCCAGCTCGAGAAGGGTCAATAGCTCACAGACAAAGTGGTCCAAGGTGTTTTCTCTACAGAACACAAGAGTCTTGAAGATACTTGAAAAGATTAAACATCCTGACCACATAATGAGTGTAATTATTTTACATGTCCTCCAATTCATGTATACGGTATAGTGTAAAGGAAAGCATATGGCGAAATACCGGTCATACGCCATCACCGCCAATAGTATACACTCGGAACTTCCTAGGAACAGGCCGATGTTCATCTGCACCAGGCACCCAATGATGGAAATCCTCCTTTGAGTAGAAAATACATCCAATAATACTTTCGGGAGAGAGTTGGACGCATAGCACAAATCCAGAAAGGCTAAATTGCAAAGGAAATAGTACATAGGCGTGTGCAACGGAGGGCTGGGGACAATGGTAAATAGCAGAAAACTATTCCCCAATAGGGTCAGTGTGTATGCTAATAACACAAAGACAAAGAGTAAAATGGAAATCAGTAAATTCCGTGGAAAACCAATCAGGATTAATTCCGCCCAGAAAGTTTGGTTTCCTAATTTCATTTTGGAAGTGGCTGTCAGAGGTACATGTCCCTGTCATAGCAACATCACACATATAGTAGTTTAGTTTTATTTTGATATAATTAGAATACTAAGTTAATGCCGATCTGACGATACAACAACATGGGGGATATTTACTAAGAATACGAATCAATATGACTGCCAACAGCCAATTTATTGCCAAAATAAAAATCCGTAAATAGGGCACGACCTGCTGGACTCATAGTTACACAGTATTAAACAATAGTTTATTCTCATTTTTACTCTACCATCAGTTCGGTGCCCACTGCCAAGGGACACCGGGGACAGCCCCAGGCTTCAGCCTGGGCAGGTAAATTCTAGAGGGGGGATACCTTCATTAGGGGATCCCCACTACCCCAGGATCCCTGCCCAGGCTGAATGGTCAGGGGATAAATGCTTTGGCCAGGGGGACTTGTATAAAAAGTCTCCCCCGCAGTGGCATTACCCTAGTTGGGCCTGGTGCTGGTCTTCAAAATATGGGGGACCCCTACATATTTAGTTCACAGATTTTTTTAAAACCAGTACTGGCTCTTTGAGCCTGGGGCTGGTTATGCCCGTGAGGGGTACCCCACGCTGTTTTTTTTTTTTTTTTACACTGCAGCCTGCATGGATCTGACTGATCCATGCAGGCTTCTGCCAAATACAGCTGGAAAATGAGGTGTATTTTACAGCTGTATTTGACCGTCAATTAGCGGACGTATTCCGCTCTAATATTGCATTTGGCAGCTTAGTAAATTAGGAATCACCACTCGAATTAATGGTGATTCCTAGTCGTATTCTATCGGTGGCATATACATTCCTATTCGTAAATACCAATACGAATGTGCCATGAATACGAATACAGGTATTTTCGGCATCGTAAATGCCGAAAATACATATACAATAGGTGTATTCGGCTTAGTAAATTTCCCCCCATATGCATTATATTGAGGTGGAATAAAATTGAGCAAGGAAATACGATTTTACATTGGCATGATACAGGTATATCCCCCACCCTTTGACCTTGTCAGTGTGCTTTTAGGAGTTATATATATTAAGTACTGTAGTAAGCCCGCTCAAAGCAAATGCTTCCAGTAGATGTAGTTTCACTTGCTGCCAACAGATGGCAGTGTTTCGGAGCAACACGGACACTAGAAATATACATAGATGATCATTGCAATAACTTTGCTAAGCTTTTTTAAGTATTTTTTTTTACCTCTTGCAAATAATTTACTATGTCCACCGTCGCTATGAGCACTAGAGCACCCAAGCTTTCAATACATCGGCTTCACCAGACTTACAGTTGGGCTTGGAGCCATCCAACATACCAGGCCAGGAGAAGCTCTGTATCCTTGGGTGACTGTCCAAAGGGGTTTCAAAAGCTCCATGGGGTCACCAGCTGGATATGTTTCCTGTCTGGGCCTGAAAGAATATCGGGATATTCTTTTAGAGTTACCCTGTACATTAAACCTTTGAGATAGGACACAATTCCTGCCCCCATTTCGGTAAGGCTGCTGCCAAGCTTGCTGCCTAATGGCTCAGAGAGCTATCTTCCCGAAAATCCTGCCTGCAGCCCCTCACTATCCCCCACCTTCTGCCACTTGAATTGACCCACAATACATTTGATATTACACCTTCTGTATAATGTGGGATGTGACGTGTCGAACCCAGCATTGTGATGTGAAAGGGATAATATAAAGGTGATTACAGTACCTAGGACAGAGCCATGCAGTCTCTATCTGATATAGGAAGTGGTGAGGTTGTGGATCCAGGGGAAAGATCCCTGAATGAGTGAGTTGATAAGTAGGATTAGTCCCGACTCCCAAGATAAGTTAGTGTCCTGAAGACTAAAGTATTGCAATGTATGAAGAGATAATGTTCATTGTGCCACATGCAGAGAGATCAAAGAAGAATTAATGGTGAGTAATGGTGTTTAGACTTAGCAACAATCAAATCAATCACCACTTATTCAGGGCTGTCTCTCAAAATGAAAGCCAGATACAAGTGTGCCCAATAGCTTATATGATGTGGGTGTTGGTAAGTCTCTCAAGTAGTTTGTAGAGGCATGGGAACTGAGAGTGGGGACAGTAGTTATAGGAACTGAGAGTTCAGTAGGAACTGAGAGTTTGGGTCAAAATTGAGTAGCCTGTATACCATTAGAGAGAGAGATTAGTTTTTTTTAAAAAGTTGGGATAAGCACAGAAAGCAAAACTAAACTGATTTGGGAGGGTATCGCATCAAATAGAGAGGTAATGGGGATGAAGATAATACAAGAGGATACTGGAGTTGTTTGAGGAAGAGCATGCTAGTCCATGTTTGAAGTAGAGAGCACGATCTTAGACACTAGCTGGCCACCTGTGAGTTTGGTGTAGGAGCTGAAGACCTTTGTAGCATAAAAAGTAAACCAATAATATAGTACTATGCTAATGAGTCAGAATAGTAGCTGGAACCACTGAATCAGGGGCAATCTCTAGAGTTTTGTTAATGTATGGTACAGTAAATGCATATATTGGTGAGAACAGTAGTTCCAGAGAGGTGGAAAGTATGAGGAGGCCTGGTAGAGTTCTACAGAGGAGAGGTTAATGTAATGGAGGAGATCTTGAAATAGATTTTATTAGAGCGAGAGAAAACAGTGTTATGGATATAAGAACCTGATCATAGGTTAGTCATTACAAGATAAAGGCTGTAGCTATCCCAACAAATAAAAGAGCCAGACCATTGCGAGGAGAGGCTGAGAGATTATTTTATACTGGAGACACAAGGAGAAGTGGACTATCAATGGGATGCTTAAATCACCCATGCTGATCGCGCTGATACTAGAGTATAAGAGTCGAGGAGCCAGGATGATAAATGTTTAGAACAATATTGGTATGGCCCAGGCAGATGGTAGATCATAGCAACACACCCTATTGCTTTTTCACAACACCCAGCCTACAGTTTTTGCCCACTGCCAAAGATCACACCATCAGTGACTACCAACACCACCTATCCTTCACGGCAACCCCAGAGCGCTAGCACCACCCAAGTCTTCTACCTGATCTAACCAAGGGGGGAACAGGACTCCCCCCTACTGGTGTGAGCTGCTAAGGGTCAGCCCCCCTTCCAAGCGCTGTGCAGCTGGAATCATATACACTTGCATGGGTATCTTAGACATAAGGAAAGACAGACCGCAAAGGGCCAATGACCTATTCTCTAACGTCATAGAGACAAACACCAAGCCACCCAGTACCACCACCAATAACTTTTGTCAAACATTTTTGCAGTAAGAAAATTATTAGACAAGGAAACACGTTACTGGTGGGATGCTGCCACATTAGAATGGTACCTAGAACATGATATAATCCCTAAGGGGTTACGTATCAAAAAAACACCTACACACAACCAGCAAAATAGTGATTTCTTAAAACAATGGGACAGCATTCTCACAGACTGTTCCACCAAACTGATACAGCTCATTGTTAGAGAGAGATGCAAGGAACTCTCAAACCTGGAATTGGACATCCAGGAATTGGATAAAAGTCTAGAAACACATAAAGGGGTAAAGAATACAAGCCCCTAGAAACCTTAATGCTCACACGCCTAAGAAAACAGGAGGAATCATTGATTCAAACCAAGAAATCCAAAATCTTGAGGGACAAGTATGGGATAAGGAACACTAACAAACCACAGAAGCCCATCCAATCACTGCTAACACAACCACATAAAAACAAAGAACAACACAAAAAATATACAAAACCAAACACCGGACACACACCTGTTTACAAAAAAATTAATCTGTCATACCAACAATACATGACCCGACTGCACACCAAACCCACTACGTCACCCACCATACCAGAACTCCTAGAGCTGTCCATTCACAGCGAGGCAGACACTGACAGTTTCTCCATATACACAATAGATGATCAGGACGACCAACCAAACACATACACAGACATAGCACGACAATCCTTTGAACAAGGGTGGATCGATTTCACAAAAGTCACCTTACGATCCAACACAAAAGAAACACCCTCCCTTGAAGGCAACACCATTAACCACACCAGCAAGCGGTCATCACCATCCAGAACAATCGCCAGCATGTGGGGATAATTTTTTAGAGTTAGGCAAATATGCACCCCCTCCAAGCATAAGAACAAACAAAAGAAAACTCAGCGACAGAGGAGAGGATGCAGAGGAGGACACAGCAAACACTCAGGAACACAAAAAACACATGACACCCACAAAACAGACACAAACAAACCAACACATCAACTCACCACACCCGAAACAAATGTACTGAACAAATGACTAAAATTCACCCCCAACAATAAATTAAACAAGTTCGACACTTACCTAGACATCAAAAACTTCACCAGGAAACTTGCACTCAAAAATACTTTATGGGCAAGAACCATAACCTTAACCCCCAGACCCCCCCCCCCCCCAACGATTTCCAACACACTACATTAAGACCTCCATCCACATTTAATCCAAGTTACCTAAAAGGCAACCATGTCCAAACATTTGAGGAAGCAGTCATCAGGGATATAAAGGCACTTAACTCACCGCCACGTGACAAACAAAACATGACAAAAGCTGAAACTAAAGCCATGAACAATCTAAGCACCAATCCCACAATAGTCATTAAACCAGCTGACAAGGGGAGAGGGATTGTCATTTTGGACAGACAGGACTACATCATCGAAGCCTTAAACATTCTGGGAGACACCAACACTTACACAAAACTAAAACATGACCCGCTACCGCAATTCAAGAAGCAACTTACAGAACTACTCAACCAAAGGAAAACATCAGGCATTCTAACAAAAACAGAATACAATTTCCTCAACACACCGAACCCAGTGACACCAGTCTTTTATTACCTTCCTAAGGTCCACAAGAACCCCACCAGACCCCCAGGCAGGCCAATTGTATCGGGCGTTGACTGCCTCACTGCACCCCTATCAGAGTACATTGACCATTTTTTACAGCAACATGTGACCAAACAAAGAGCCTTTCTCAGGGACACCACACAGGTACTCAACATCCTAAGCACGATAGACTGGCAGGAACACTATTTCCTAGCGACCAGTGACGTCACCTCGCTTTACACCTCCATAGACCACGAGCAAGGTCTGGAAAGTATACAATACTTTCTAGAACGAGACTCCACACTGCATAATACACAGATGTCCTTCCTATTACAAGGGATCAACTTCATCCTCAGACACAATTACATGTGGTTTGAGGGAGACTTCTATCTGCAGAAACACGGGACAGCTATGGGGACCAAGTTCGCCCCCAGCTACGCTAATCTTTTCATGAGCCACTGGGAAGATTTGAACATCTGGGCGCGGCTGGAGGCAAACTTGGTCCTCTGGGTACGATACATAGACAATGTACTCTTTATTTGGAGCGGTGACGAACAATCACTCAATACATTTCTCACACACATCAACAACAACTCCAAAACCTCCGTTTCACCACAAACTACAGCCACACCCGTGTGGAATTCCTTGACTTAGACATCAGCATCAGAAATAATCAATTACAGACCAAAACATTTCAGAAACAAGTAGATGTAAACAGTTACATCAGGGCAGATAGTAACCACCACCCCAGCTGGATCTCCAGCGTCCCACACAGTCAGTTTACCCGCATTAGACACAATTGCTCTACCCTAACAGACTATGTAGAACAGGTACAAGACCTTCAAAAACAATTCCTCGAGAAACATTATGACAAAACACAGGTAGACAAAGCATTCCATGAACTTAAACAGAAACCCAGACATGAATTGCTCCAATACAAAACCAAACCAGTAGAGACCACAAACGACAAAGTCCTATTCATCACTGGGTATTCAGATCTGGCCCCTAAGATCAAATCCATCATGAACAAACACTGGCACCTACTACACCTCGATGACAAATTACAAACCATTCTGCCACCCAAACCAGACATCGTCTTTAGGAAAGCCAAAGTCGTAGGACAGAAATTAGTAAAAAATCACCTCACCAACACTGACACCTCGACACAAACCACCCTAGAAGGACAAGGGATAAGCCAGGGTTTTTTCCATTGTGGCAAATGTCAGGGATGTGTCACCTTACAGTACAAACAAACAAAACCGACAAAGACCTTCCAGTCAAACCTAACACAAGAACAATTCTCTATCAGGAAAACATTGATGTGCGACACCAAAAACACCAATTATCTGCTTGAATGCCCATGCAAACAACAGTATGTAGGCCGCACACTACATGTCAGAATAAGCGAACACATTCGCAACATCAGGAAGGGACTGCAAAAACACAGTGTATCTGAACACTTCAGATTGAAACACAATAGCAACCCCCAAGGACTTAGATTCATTGCTATCGATCAAACTGTACCCTTTTGGCATGGGGGAGACCACATCAAGAGGATAAACCGCGTCGAGAGCAAATGGATCTTTGACCTACAGACCCTTCATCCATTATTGGTACAAAGAAAGGGGGGTGTGGATCCGCACAGACTAAATCATGACACACAGTATGATTATACATTACAGGTGAGGCCGGGCACAGTTGTGCAGGTGTATTCTGTACTGTACCATGTACAATGTATACCACTGTGCTGCATCCTGCCTGTACTCACCGTATGATTATACATTACATGTGAGGCCGGTGCAGGTGTATTCTGTACTGTACCATGTAATACAATCACTCCCATCCTTATACATGTACAATGCATACAACTGTGCTGCATCCTGTCCTGTACTCACCATATGATTATACATTACAGGTGAGGCCGGGCACAGGTGTGCAGGTGTATTCTGTTCCTGTACCATGTACAATGTATACCACTGTGCTGCATCCTGTCCTGTACTCACCGTATGATTATACATTACATGTGAGGCCGGTGCAGGTGTATTCTGTACTGTACCATGTAATACAATCACTCCCATCCTTATACATGTACAATACATACCACTGTGCTGCATCCTGTCCTGTACTCACCATATGATTATACATTACAGGTGGGGCCGGGCACAGGTGTGCAGGTGTATTCTGTACTGTACCACGTCAGACACGTAGAGACAATAATGTGTGAGCTCTGCAGCCCAGTCTGTCTTTCTTCTCCTTTCTGCAGGACTTTTATACATTATTTTACAGGGAGATAATACTCTGAAGAGATAAATTATTAGAACAGACTTATTCTTATCCCCATGCATTTATGTAATTGCCCGCTATAGATTATTTCCCAATGTACATAGAATTAAGTCACAGTCCCCAGGTGACCCCCCGGTGCACAGAGCATCAGTCACCCATTCCTAGCCTGATAACAGAGAACAATGTCACTAAGGTTATACAAGCTGAGAATATTTGGTAACTATTTTGCATAAACCTCAGTATTTAGGGTTGTATATTTGTATATAGATTTATATTTTTGCAATCATCATGGTCTCTTCTATCCAGACTACGGTGCTGTTCCCCCTTTCCTTCTGAGGTTACCAGCAGAGGTGGGGGTCAGCTTGCTTTAGCGGCACTTCCCACCAGCATCGGCTGAGTGTAAGGTAGATCTAATGCAAATATAATGAGTGCTAAACAACATGTAGGGATGAAAGTGGACAAAGACATGACCAAACTAAAACAGATGATGAGTGAGGTGGCATTTTTTTTATTAGATTTTTTATCACATCTTCCCAGTCACTTAATAAAGCCTGGTTCTTTTTCAAGACATCTAGATACAGAGTTCAATACACTGTCAATCAATCAATCAATAATTCTGTCACTGCGGTGAAAAGTAACCAGTCCCGGCACCTGTCACTCATTACAGCACCGGCGCCAGCCCCGGGACGGGAGAGGAGGCAGCAGCAGCGGCGGTGACGGCGAGGAGGGTGCCTGAATCGTGGCACCCTCGCTGCGGCCAGAGGCAAGTTATGAGCCGCCGCTGATCTTGTTACATAGTAGGTAGGTAGGTAAGGCTGAAAAAAGACTTGCGTCCATCTAGTTCAACCTGGTATAGATATCCATGTTCCTTGTCTTGTCGCCTTCTCACATGATCCTGTCTTCTTAGCTGTTCAAAAATTTAACTTATTCAGACAGGAATGTGAAGGCCTTCTTTGTACGTAGAGTTTTGACCAACAATCTTCACTAAAAGTCAAATCATCCCAAGTTAAAATGGAGTCCCTTAACAAAAATGCAGTTATCTTTAAAACACTCTCACAATTTATTCCAAATATATTGTCACAAACTGAAGTACTGTTCTACCTAACTCCGGAATTGGCGTGACCTGACGCAGGGGAGCGGAGTCTAACCATGCCGGGGTTTTCTGCCAGTGACACCACCAATCGGGATATGGGGTTCTGCGATGCCCGGCATGTCGGTTGCGGGTGCTAACTAGGGTGAAATATGAAAGTGTGGTCGGCTAGCCGGGTCGAGATCAGTACGGAAAAAGCAGGTACCCAGGGATAATGCAAAGGGAGTCCAAGGTCAGGCCTGGTCATACACAGGAAAGCACAGTTCGCAATACACTAGGATGAAGATGAAGAATGGACACTAGTCAAGCTGAGATCATACACTGGATAACACAGGTTAGGTACTGAAGGATCAAGCAGGAGAATGGTCAGGAAACAATACTCAGGAATCTCAAGGTAATGATTAAGGCACAGGAACGCTGGTTTGAACCTATAGTCTGGCAGAGTCTGCCTTTTATAGGAAGCACAAGAAACTGGATTCTCACAGGTGCCTGAATCAATGAGGGCTGAGCATGTCTCACTCAGGTGCTTTAATCAATAAGCAATGGTCAGGTTACACAGAACTGCCTGGCAGCAGGTGCTGCAACCAGGTCCTGCAATCAGCCTACAGTGTTCAACTAACACAGAGCTGGTCAGCAGCATGGAGCAGAGGAAGACAAAGCAGAACAGAAAGATTTTACAAAGCAGGACCCTCGAACGGGCAGCGCGGCAGGTGTGGGGCGCATTAACTGTAAGTCTGTCTTGTCTATATATTTGTATCATTGCATTTTTTTAAACAGGTCTTGATAAAAGGGGTGAAACCCTGAAATGTTGATCTGCACTACATTGCTTGTGAGCGTGTTATTTCTGAGTGACATCCCTCTTGGTTTATACATATATATATATGGAAGAAAAGATAGGTGGATATACGGCGCAGGATAAGGCTAAAGACCACACCAGCAATAGAAAAATCAGCCAATAGATTGATAGTTGTAGCTGATGACACTTGATCCATATATTGGATGCAGCCTCCTCCAATACTCCCAGGACTCACGGGAGAAGCAAAGGTAATCTGTTAAAATAAAGAACAGGAGGGGCGCCCTCTGACGAAGTTGCATTACGAAACGCGTTAGGGCGGGGCTTGTGACGACATCTCTCACCCTGTACAGCTCCCCCACCGCGTCTGTTCCTGTGTGGTTGTCCCGGCACGCTGTTTGTTCCAGCGGGAGGTCGTGGTCTCCAGCAGAGCCCCGGATCAGCGGTAGGAGGTTGCCTGGCATTTCATGTATTGAATCTTGTGGTACCCAGCCCACAGCAGTGATCTTCTTGGTACGAGTCCATTTGTTGCCTAACCTGGATGTATTTTTACTATTAAAACGTCTGTGTGATACACTATGGAGCGCCCCTCCTGTTCTTTATTTTAACATATATATATATATATATATATATATATATATATATATATATATATATATATATAAGTTTGTGTGTTGGCCTGGCACTCCCCCAGCAGGTAAAGTACCCAGGTGCCCTCCGGATCAGATGAATAGTAGAAAATTGAAGAAACAAGCAGTCTCATCTCCCAGGATTCAGAGGAAGCAAGGGCATTTGGCGTTGGTCATCCAGGATTGGGTTGACTATGACAGAGAGATCCTACGCCAATTGAATGATGACATGGTATATCAATGCCTCCCAGGTGACCCTGGAACGAAGGTTAAAAAAGAAGTTGACAGCACACTTGATTTGGCATTCTCTGCAGGGTGGATAGATGAAAATATTTGTGGTTTTTTGAAAGTGGACTATCCAATTTGTCCAATTATTTATACTATGCCGAAGATCCACAAAAGCATGACGGATCCGCCTGGCCGACCAATTATCTCGGCCAGGGGATCCGTCCTGCAGCCTTTGGCGCGTTTTGTGGACCACCATCTACAACCTTATGTGGTTAAAACTTCGAGTTATTTGAAGGATACAGGTGATCTGTTACAGAGCCTTAAAAAGATCCCATATATACCCCCTGATGCAATTCTAGTGACGATGGATGTCGCATCACTTTATACTGTGATTCCCCATGGGGCTGGCCTTGAGGTGATTAGACATACACTACAGGATGATTTACGTAGTGGTCCACCCACTGAATTTTTGGTTGAACTTACGACCCTGGTTTTGACCAGGAATTATTTCCTGTATAAAGATAAATACTTTATACAAAAGACTGGCACGGCTATGGGGTCGAATTTGGCCCCTGCATATGCCAATTTGTATATGGCTTGTTATGAACAACAACATATCTTTCCAACTTATGGTACCAACATATTTTACTACCGTCGTTATATAGACAATGTTTTTTTTTATATGGCTAGGCAGTGAGCAGGACCTGAGGGACATGCTTTTTTGTTTGAATGGCCTGGAGACACCGATTCGCTTCATTTTTTCTTTCAGTTGTTTTGAAATTAATTTTCTTAATGTGACGCTGTTCAGAGATGGCTATGGCCTAGGGATTAGGCTCTACCATAAAGAAACGGACAGAAATTCACTCCTCCATGCAACTAGCCATCACCCGCCGCATCTTAAGGAGAACCTTCCAGTGTCTCAATTCCTAAGAGTTTTGAGGAACAATACTGTTACAGCTACAACGGAAGAACAGATTGGAAATATGTACTCCAGGTTCAAAGAGCGTGGCTATTCTGACACCACCCTTTCCAGATGCCTCACCAAGGCAAGGTCTAAGATTTCAGCAGATCTGACGATGTTGACTCCACCTGATAAGAAACCGAGGATGATCTATACATACACTTTTGATACAGGTGCACACCGAAGGAAGCAGAAATTGTCTAAATTCTGGCCAATAATTGCCACTGACCCAGCATTCACTGGGGTAAGCCAAGTTCCCCCTATGTGTTTACAGACGGGGACGCAATTTGAAAGACCTTCTGATGAGACCTCTCAGCCAACCGTCCAGAGATACAGGCACCTGGATTCCACGACCCAGGAACGGCTGTTTCAGATGCAGCGACTGCACTACGTGCAGGTCATTGATGACAGGACCTTCATTTGCCCACCCGCACAGTGGGAAGAAGATCCTCATCAAACATCGCCTCCACTGTAGGATGGACTATGTAATATACATCCTGATTTGCCCTTGCGGCCTTTTTCTTACGTAGGCCTCACCAAAAGAGACTTTCGCGAGAGGATGGCGAATCATAGGACCACTATTAGAGCAGCTATCGAGTCAAAGGTGTCAGACAAACCGGTCGTGAAACATTTTGCCAAATTGGGCCACAGTGTGGCTAGCCTCCGATGTATGCTCATTGACCACATCCCTAAGCCAGTGAGAGGGGGTGATAGGGACACTGTGCTCAAAAAAAGAGAGGCTAAGTTGATCTTTGAGTTGGGCACGCTTGCCCCTAAAGGCCTCAATGAAGCAAACCCGTTGTCCATTTTTCTGAGATGACAGTACCCAATACCTTGTCCCTGTTTTTTCATTTTTATTATTACTTTTTCTATTTGTCTTAGTTCGGGTTTTTCTTGCGTTTTGAAGCTAGATTTGGTGTCTCCAGGCTGTTCTATTTATTTGTTTTCATTTATCTATGTATCTAGTTAGTTCTACATCTATTTATGTAGATATATATATGATTACTGATGTTTTTTTGTATCTATGTGCATGTACATATTTCCCATATTTTGCTCAGTTTTGATTATATGGTGACATATAGAACTAACACATACGTGCCATCACCATTTTTTTGTACCTTAGTACTACTGACGGTACTCCATGATCCTGGTTTTTGAGCTGAAGAGTACTATAAGTAACTAATATTGTAAATATTTTTTGTATATATACATGATTTTCACTATATATGTCTATTTAATTTTTTTTCTTTCTACATGTAAATATATGTGGTGAATAGTATGTCACTTTATGCATATACTTATGTGTAATACTGTTAAAGTTTGCCAGTAACAGTGAGGCCTCCCGGGCTGGTTCATGATAACCGTACATTATCTCATTTATAGATCAATTGATGCAGTTTTTGTTTCCCATATCCATAGAGCACCCTATGTGGGTTGATTTACAAGGTGATCACCACTAAGAGTAAGGGTTAAGCATCGCAGTACTAGCTAGCCGCAATGTACATTACCGCCGATCACACTGGATGTGTTGACATCCTGTTACCCAGCAACTGATGAGACGCATGATCCTCCTGCCGCCCGGGTAACTGGAATGCAAGTGTAACTTCCGGTCTATACACCGGTGTTCATTGCGTGACCAGTGATCCCTGGAACGCGGAAGTCCATCATCCTAGAGACCGGTGGAACGCAAGTTCTACTTCCGGTCCAGCGGCTACAGATTTCAGTAGCGCTATTGAGCGCTTTTGCTGCTATGTATAAATATGTTGTCCGATTATGTTACCATTAGCGCTGAGTGGGAAACAGTGCAATATAGTCCAATTTGCTTAGGTTAACGCCATTGATTAGTGATAATGTTACACCAGGAAGTGATGACATCACTTCTGGGACATGGGTACTTAAACTGGCCAGGTGAGGCTATACAGTTGTATCTCCTCTGTGGATGGATACCAGGTTGCCTGTTTGGACATGATACCAGTTACTTCTGTTGTTCATATTCCTGATGACGATCTATACCAGATCGAAACGTCACGTCACGTCGGATGTATTCTTGTCTCTACAATAAAATTTCTTTGCTGAATTAAGACCTTGGTGAGTGCCCATTTCATCTACCTATATATATGTAATTTTCCTATTGGTCCGGCACTCCGTTAACTGCTCAATATACCTTGCTTGCGGTGCCCTCAGAATGCCTGAACACAGGCTGAATATAGGGTGGTCACACAGCGGCACTCGGAAGTCTTGAAAAGGTGAATAAAGGATTTTTATTCACCTTTTCAAGACTTCCAAGTGCCGCTGTGTGACCACCCTATATATATATGTTTGTGTGTTGGCCTGGCACTCCCCCAGCAGGTAAAGTACCCAGGTGCCCTCCGGATCAGATGAATAGTAGAAAAACGAAGAAACAAGCAGTCTCATCTCCCAGGATTCAGAGGAAGCCAGGGCATTTGGGAGGGCTGCCTGAGCGGTGACTTGTGGGCAGTGAAGGTCGGAAGCGGGAGCGCGAAGAGCGGGAGAGAGAGTGCGGGAAACGAAGGCATCACAGCGCAGAGGCAGCTTGGAGGAGGTTGGGAGCATTATTACCCCCAGGTGAGTCCTATGGTCACTACTTGGGCTAAGCTGGTGAGCACTAATTGGGCTGCGCTTGACTGTCTCTCCCTCATTTTACTAATAGCAATTTGGAATCCCTAGGAAACAATGATGTCAAGAAAAAGAAAAATTGACTCGGAGTGTAGGATATTCAAAGAACAGTGGACTTATGATTACTTTTTCATGCAGTACAAGGAGAGAGCTGTATGTCTGATATGCCAGAATATAGTGTCTGTGTTCAAAGAATATACAGATGGAGCCGTGCTCCCTCTTGCTGGCGAATCACCAGACTGTCACTGCTGGCGTCTCACGCGCACGCGCGTCTCAGTTTCTGTGCGGCGGGGTGACGGGAACCTGTCCTGGCGATATCTCAAGTTCCCGGGAGGCTAGAGACACGGGGCTGGGCTCGTTGGAAAGCCCTGGTCCTCACCTACAAAAAATGACAGGGGGGCACGTGCCCGGGTGCCCCCTCCTGAATCCGCCACTGGCAGTACGCATCCTCCGACCTTTTCATACCCCCACTATCCACGTCGGCGTGGAGTTGAGAATAGATAGTGTGGCAAGCACAGCGAGCCACCGAGCCCGAAGCGTGGCCAGCGGACGCGGATACCTGTGAAGCCCGCGTAGGGACGCGTATCCGGATCCATAATTCTGGACAATTCTCCGGGACCTTTCTAAATTCTCCTCGAAAATACAGGAGACAGATTTTCCGACCATATATCTGGTAAATATTCAATCTCATTGGTGGATTGAACTGTTGCTATATATTCCTTCACTGGAGCAAATACCCATCCAGACTGTTTTTAATATATTTCCCCACCATTTTTTTCATTGACCTATTTTTGAGAATTCTCTATAGATAATGTTTAATTGTCTTTCTTAAATGGTATAATAAATGAATTTTATTGGTTAAATGGTGTAACTTCTTATTCAGTCAATCCTTTTTCTTCATAACAGTTGTGGCCAGAGACCCCGGCACACGTGGTTAATGGCAGCCATGGCACTGAAGGGGTTAACCCTCTGTGCCGCGGCGGCATATTGGACAAAGGGCGCTTGCCGCCCCAAAATTCAAAAATGTGTTTAGCAGCACCAGCCACCGGTTGTTAAAATATAGCCCTACCTGGTTTCCATGTTGTGGGGGCTCCGTGTTGCTGGTCCCATTCCGATGGCCATGGCAGCCCTGGGAGGCCAGATCCAGGGCTGTGCTGGCTGGGCACCACTCTAGCTATAGGGAGCTGCGGTGGGGCAGAGGGTGGTGGGTCTCTCAGCATGCGGCTGGTTGTCCAGTCCCTCTGGACAACCAGCAGGAGAAGGGAGTAGCAGCCAGTCGGTGGTTCAGGGTAGCCCCCAGGAGTTCAGTAAACAAGAGGTTAAATGACAGGGACCGGACACAACAGCAGAGTGAGAACAAATAGCTCTATATCCGGCCCTGGGGATCAGAATCGTGAAAGGACAAATAAACCTGTGCCCAAGCTTAGGACTTCTTTGGCGAAGTTTAATGTGTCAGGTGGACAACCAGACTCTCTGACCCACCCTAATGTGACACGGTCTTTTATGTTTGTCAAAGAAAGAATAAAGAGATGGAGAAGAAGGAAATCCCCTTTCAGAAACGATACCAATTGGAAGGCCGTGAAGCCTAAAAATATGTTGGATGAACAGCTGTGCCAACTCTGCAGCACTGGGAAGCTTGCACAGCGGAATGAATTGCGCAATTTTGCTAAAGCGGTCTACCGTGACCCATATGGTGTTACATTGTGAGGAAATTGGTAATTCCTCAATAAAGTCCATCGAAATGTGGGATCAAGGTTTAACTGAGATGGACAATGGCAGCAATTGACCTTTAGGTGACTTCCTGGAGACCTTATTTTGGGCACAGATGACACAAGCTGCTTCAAAGTGAGAGACATCTTGCCTCATAGTGGGCAACCACACTGCTCCAGATAACAGCTCAAGTGTCTTAGTGACTCCAGGATGACCAGATACCCTGCTAGAGTGAAAGTCTTTGAGAACTCCTTTACGAAGACCTTCAGGAATAAAGAGACGGCCTTGAGGAGTCTCCCTAGGTGCCAATGATTGGGAGGCCAAAACTTGTGAGGCCAAGTCCTGCGATAGTCCTGCCAAAATAATAGAAGACGGAATGATAGGCACCTCCTTGAGCTGAGTATCCTGAACCGGTCTGAAGGTAATGATAAAATTAAATCTGGTGAAGAAAAGTGCCCACCCGGCTGGTCTTGGATTGAGTCATTGGGCCGACTCAATATAAGCCAAATTTTTGTGATTGGTAATTACCATGACCACATGTTTTGCTCCTTCTAGCCAATGACTCCACTCTTCAAATGCCCATTTAATAGCTAGGAGTTCTCGATTACCCACATCGTAGTTTCTTTCTGCAGAAGAAAACTTGCGGGAAAAATAAGCACAGGGGTGCATCTTGTTGTCAGATGAGACCTTTTGCAAAAGCACTGCCCCAGCACCAATGTCAGAAGCATCCACTTCTACAAAGAAAGGGATTTCAGGATTGGGATGATGTAACATGGATGCCGAGCAGAAGGCCTTCTTCAGCTGCTCAAATGCCCTAATAGCCTGAGGAGACCAATGTTGAGGATCTGCCCCCTTCTGGGTCAATTCTACCAATGGCGCCACGATGTCAGAAAAAGAATGAATAAACCTCCTGTAATAATTAGAAAAACCCAGGAGTGTTTGGAGAGCCTTTAAAGTGGTAGGAAAGGATGGTCTGAACTTAATTAGGTTCCATGAAAGCTTTTACCCCTAAATCACGATCTTCCCCTCGTTCCACCACATTATCTCAATTTCAACACCACCAAATTGAAATATTTGGGAATTTACTGTATAATACCACTAACTTTTCTAAATTATATTCAGAAAACATTAGCTCAGTGATCACAAAAAATTTAACAAATGCTAACCTCATGGATGGCTATGCCACTGTCCCTCTTGGGTAGAGTAGCTGTATTTAAAGACCATAATTTTTCCAAAAATTGCATATATTTTACAAATGCTTCCTATTAAAATGTCTAGAACTGACCTTATGTTATGTAATCATTATTTTCAAACTTCTTGTGGTCTAATGAAAGAGCTGGAATCGCATTACGCAAATTAACTCTCTCGAAATCTGATGGAGGCTTCTCTAAAGCAGTAGCATTTAGGTATCTCGCAGACTGGCTCCTCTATACTGTAAATCCAGCTATACAAATTGTCTTTTTGAGCAGGCCCTGGTCTCCCAATATGACTTGAGAGCCCTATTACATACCCCAAAATCTACGATACCTTCTTATAGCCATACTAACCTCCTCTTGTGGGACACATATCTAGCATGGTGGTCCATAAATAAAGCCCTGTTTCATGGGAACCCTAATTTCTCACCCCCATTGGACACTGCTAACTATCTCAGATGATAACATAAAGGCATCAAAATTATTAGAGATGTATTTGACCCAGAAGGCAAGATAATGACTTTTCCCAGCTGACGGACAGGTATGGTGTGTCTCGTTCTGATTTGATCATGTACCTCCAGGTACTTCATTATGTGCAATCTCTCCAACCACCTAGAGTAGCAATTACGGATCGTGATCCACTGTATATGCTAGAACAACCAAGAACCATATAAAACCAACTGGCTCTACAGGGACTTATTACCAGTAGATGTTGAAAAAAAACAGGTCTCCATTAATCTTTAAACAGTCTAAAGACTTATCAACCCTTTCGGTAGCACATCTCTTCCTACAACCTACAGCTCTCCAATTGGCTGGATTGCAAGAAGGGCCCTATTTTTGCAAAGAGCTTATATCTCTCATGGGTAGAGATAAAATTTGGTCCCAGTTGCCAGAAATGTAAAGCCCCTTTTGCCTTTTTTTGGCACAAATTTTGGCAATGTCCACAAATACATACATTTTGGCCTAAGGTTGTATGTTTTATCAATTCTATTTTTCACTCTCGTCTCTCTTTTGTACCGGATGTGTACACATGGTGAGATTCCTTTGCTATTTCACTAAAGGTGCCCATACACAGTGCTCCCGGGGGAATCGCATCGCACAGTACAAAAAGTATGTGCTGCACTTTTTGTACTGCCTTCTGATGCAGTGCGATCCAGCCCATAATGGGTGTGATAATCGAGTGCTATGCAATCTTTGCTACCTCTGTCCTATTTACATACAATTCTTGCTGTCTACATTCATTCTGCACTATATATTCATAACTACCATAGGTGCAAGGGGTGCAGCTGCTATGGGGCCCAGCGCTGAAGGGGGCCCATTTTTAATGTCTAAGCAATATGTTTTACATGCATTTATCATCATCAGTTAAAAAATAGGGGGCCCTTACAAACTTTTGCTATGGGGCCTACGAATATCTAGTTTAGCCCCTGTATATAGTCATTGCTGCACTGTCTGTTTGGCTTTTCAATTTCAGCTGAACAGGAGCGCACATTGGCATCGAATCGGGATAGAAAGCTTAAAGACATTTTCTATCTACATACGATGTATATGCAATCCCAATTCGATTTTGACTATATAGTCTAAAATGGAAGGGTAAATTGCACTGTGTGTACACACCATAAGTCGAATAGCAAAGAATCTCACCGTGTGTACACAACATAACCCCTTGCCATCTTTTATTCCCTCTTATGGACGTTTGTTTATGGTATCATGCATTAAATCTTCTTGGAATTCTGGACACACTTAATATTGTTATTCTATGATAGAGTAACTATGAAATCATAATTGTAATCTACTGTATATTGATCTCTGTCAGTGAAATTATGTGTTATTTCATAACTGCTGCTGTTTGTTATCTTGAAAAAAGTTTTTTGGGTTATTGTGGTTTGGAAAAAATCATCCCCGCCCTGTCTACTGAGGTAGGGAAACAACGGGCCTAATTCAGACCAAATAGCAGGACAAGTTTGTTCTCGAAATGAACAAAAACATGCTGTACTGCGGATGGGACAGTTGGCTTCCTGACCGTCGGGATTCCGATGGTCAGTAGGCGGACGTCAGAGTCCCGACTGTTAAAATCCTGACTTACAGGGGCTATTCTACCTTGTGGGGGTCCATGACACCCATCGAGCGAGAAGAGAACCTGCGTAGATTCACTTAGGCCTATCCAGATTTCCTCCCTTAAATTCTATTTTGATCCCGTTGAGACTCTCCTTCGCAGAAAAAAGGTTTGAGGTCACTGCCTTCCTGGAAGCTGGGGCTGCCAGAAACTTTATGGATCTGGAGTTCGCTAACTCCCTGGGTTTCACACCCATAACCTTAGATTCACCCATTTCTGTCTGTGACTTAGACAGATGGCCTCTTACCAACAGCTGTGTGTCCTTGCAGATGCCCCTTCTACAGTTGTGCATTGGGGCTCCATTCTAAACAGATTTCATTCTTCCTATTCCATTGTCTCATGGCTCCGGTGGTCTTGGGTTTGCCTCTGATGAGGCAACACAATCCTTTAAATTGACTGAGGAACTGGTGAGATCGTCCAGTGGGGGCCAAATTGTGACAGAAGATGCATTTCTCTTCCTCTCCGCACCACGTTGGCAGTCCAGTCTTGTTTACCCCATCCTTATCAGGACTTCGCAGATGTCTTCCCCAAGAAAGACGCAGATACATTGCCACCACACGCCATCGATCTGATTCCTAAGGCTCCTCTTCCCAAGGGATATTTGTATGCTCTCTCTGTGCCTGAGACACAAGCAATGGATCAATACATCCAAGAAAACCTTGCTAAAGGCTTCATCCATCCTTCCAAGTCCCCCGTGTGGGCAGGATTCTTTTTGTGGAAAAGAGGATGGTACCCTTCTCCCTTGTATAGACTATAGGGGCCTGAATAAAATCACCATCAAAAACTCCTATCCATTACCACTCATGCCAGTTCTTTTTGATCAAGTCCATGAAGCTGTCGTTTTTTCTAAGATTGACTTAAGGTCAGCCTACAACCTGATCAGAATTTGAGAAGGAGATGAGTGGAAGACTGCGTTTAATACACACATGGGGCATTATAAATACTTGGTAATGCCCTTTGGTTTGGCTAATGCTCCAGTTGTCTTCCAAGATTTGATCAACGAAGTCCTCCATCCTTTCCTAGGTCAGTTCACAGTAGTGTACCTGGACGACATTTTGATCTATTCCAAGAACCTAATGGAGCACCGAAACCATGTCAGAATGGTTCTTCAAAAGCTTTGTGAGTATGATCTCTATGCCAAGTTGGAGAAATGTTAATTTGAAGTTGGCCAAATCTCGCTCCTTGGATACATCATTTCCCCAAAGGGGTTCTCCATGGAGCCTAACAAAGTCCAGGCCATTCTTTCTTGGGCCCGTCCAACTTCTTTGAAGGCTCTTCAAAGGTTCCTTGGTTTCTCAAATTATTACAGAAGATTCATCCATCCTTTCCTGACATTGTAGCCTCTTTGATAGAACTGACCCAGAAGGGAGCAGATCCTCAGTGCTGGCCTCCACAGGATCTATCCACTCAAGTTCTTGCCGCCCAATCGTCTGCTCCAAATGAGACTCCTCAGGGTTGTCTTTTTATCCCAGAAGGGCTGCGGAAGTTGGTCCTCAAAGAATTCCATTCCAGCAAAGTAGCTGGTCATCCGGGCCTCACCAAGACTTTAGAGGCACTGTCCAGGGCCTTCTGGTGGCCCACCATGAGACAGAATACTTCTCAGTTTGTAGAATCGTGTGACATTTGTGCCCGAAACAAGTCTACCAGGAAGTCACCAATAGGTCAATTACTTCCGCTGGCCATTCCTGTTAAGCCTTGGTCCCATATTTCCATGGATTTTATCGTAGAATTGCCTGTCTCCTCACAATACCATTTGGGTCACTGTGGATTGCTTTAGCAAAATGGCACATTTTGTCCCATTGTGCAAACTCCTTAGCACTGCTGAATTGGCTCGACTATTTATCCAACATATCTTCAAGCTTCATGGTCTCCCTCTTGATATAGTGTCTGACAGGGGATCCCAATTTGTGGCAAGATTTTGGAGATTGTTTTGCGCCAGTCTGGGAGTCCATATTAGTCTTTCATCTGGATATCACCCACAGTCCAACGGCCAGACCGAAAGGGTCAATCAGATTCTGGAGCAATATCTTCGAAGCTTTGTTTCTAAATGCCACGATAACTGGGCGAAGTTGTTGCCCTTGGCTGAATTCTCCTATAATAACTCATGTCATTCTGCCTCTGGAAAGTCTCCCTTTTTCTGAAATTTTGGCTTTTATCCCAAGTGTACTTCATTCGATGCACCCATGGAGGATGTTTCCTCTTCCTTTGTCAAACACTTAAGAACTTCTTGGAAAAAGGTTCATTCTGCACTCAAAAAGGCTTCATTTTGGGCCAAATGATACTTTGACAAGCATAAGAGGCCATGTCACTTTAGAGTTGGCCAGAAGGTCTGGTTATCCATTCGGCATATTAAACTCCGACAGAGATGTCCCAAACTCGGGCCCAAGTTTATTGGACCCTTTACCATTCTGCAGTGAGTTAACCCAGTGGCCTTTCAATTATCGTTGCCGAAATCTTTAAAGATTGACAACGTCTTTCATTGCTCTCTCTCCTTAAGCCAGTATGCTCTTTTACCAAGTTTGTAACCACCCGGGCTCCAAAAAAACATGCCAATCCTTGTTCAGGGCCAGCAGAAATATGTAGTTGAAAGAATTCTTGATTCCAAGCGAGTTCGAGGATGGCTAAAATTCTTGGTGCATTGGAAGAATTATGGAGATGGGTGTCCTTCTCGGACACCCATCTCCATAATTCTTCCAGTCCCTGCATGCTCCCAGATTAAAAGAGGCCTTCTTCCGACAGTTTCCTTGGAAACCGGGTGCAAAGGGTTCAGAGTCCCCTCCTCAAGGATGGGGAGTACTGTTAGAGGCCGCAGTAGCAGCGCTTGCCCGGCGTGACCGGGTCCTGCAGCGCTGGTCCCAGCCATTGCTTAGCAGCCGGGACGATGTGTCACTGCCGGTCCCGAACTTCCGGTCCGGGACAGTGTCATGGCAACAGTTGCTAGATGCTCAGCGCATCTCTCCCTGCCAGCAGCACCTCTTTCTCAGCGGTTGCCTAAGTGACGGGGAAGCCAGGCAGCAGTAGGGAGGTATTGAGCCAGTACACCTGTGGCAGCATACAGCTGCTCCCTGATACTTCTCAGAGGTAGACACACACGAAGCAGCCTTTATAAGGGATTAATTTGGGCTGCTCCAACGCCGGTTCTAGAAGTGCTTGGAGACTGTTCTCACTTTGCTGATTTATATCTTGATTCCTGAATCTGATCCTGCTGGTTATCTCCTGTTACCAGAATCCTGGGAAGTTATCTCTGGCTACCTCCAGGCTGCTCATTCCCTTTCCCCTGCAAAGCAAGACCCATCTAGCTTTTTGTTATACTCTATATTGGCAGGGAGTTTAGCAGACATTCCTTATTAGCTGTGTGAGGTTAGCTTCCCAGTTAGGGCCTGTGCTTAGGCCGTGGCGTTAGGCCACACAATTCAGTGTATGTATATACCTTAGTTATCATTGTTTGTCCGTGTCTTGATATTCTGTATTTGCATTTATTCTTGTTATTAGTTATGGCACCTTCCTTGTCAGAGTTTATGTATCCCATTTCTTGCTTCTTTTACCCCTTCTTGTCTCTAAGTCCTCTCATTTAGTTTTAGGTTAGTTTTTTTGTAGGCAGTATAGTTCCATGCTTGCTTCTCCCTGCCGGTTGCTTCCCGGGGCCCTTGGGGTTAAGTCCACACTGCCACTTGCTGATGTAAGACCAGGTGGCATACAAGTACCGGTAGACATATACAGTCTTATGGGAAAAGAGCTGTTATTGGCAAGAAGGCTTGCTTGTGTGCTCTGTGGACTTAGACCTGGGTGTCCTGAGTGGCTACCCAGAAGATGTCCGGAGGCCCCTCGGCTCAAGACCTGCTGTCCGGTATCCATAGTGGTCTTTTCCTTTCACCTGTTCCTCCACATGGTTCACCATCTCTCCTTGGTGAGGGTAACAGATGCACATGCAGCAGTACCCTTACATAAGTGTAAACTATGCTGTCGATAGCTCCAAAGAAGTGGGCTCCCATGAAGCCCTGGCTGATACCTGGTAGCCATTTTGATAACACACTTGGTGTTCAAGTCTGGCCTGCGCGTACTTTATGTCATTCATACTATAGCGTAATTCTGTGTTTACTAGTGTAGCGTAATAAGACACACTTACAGCAGTGCCCTAACTCAAGTGTAAACTATGCTGCTGATAGCACCAAAGATGTGGGATCCCATGTAGTCTTGGTTGAAACATGGTAGCCATTTTGTTAACCCAAGTCTGTTCTAAAGTAAGTACAGTACTTAGACCATTTTGTATACTCGCTTACTTATCCCGATAGCCCGCTATAAATAGTGTAATGAAACTCACGTCTATGCAATAGTATTTTCTGATAAAAATGTCTATTTAACATACTGTACAATATTGTATAGTAAAGTAGTTCTTGGAGACTTCATGCATGCACAATGCAGATTTTTTCACTATAGTATTAAATTAGACACCTGACGAAGTCGCACTGGTGATTTTTATAAAACAACATCTGGTGGGTGATTGCTGGCATTGCACTCACTGGTAAAGCCATACGTGATGCTGTGAGACATATTGCGCCACAGTGTGATTAGACAAGCTGCGACGGGTTGTCGGGACAAGCTCCATCTCATCACGCTACCATCCTGGGCAATTGGTTGAGCTCAAACAGCCCATATCAGGGCTGAGAAATGTCTGGTCACAAAAGAGTGAATTCTCATCTATTCCACCGTGGGGTCACCTGGGGACTTATTTTCTATTTTATGTACAAGGGGGAAATAATTCATAGCGGACATTAATGCATGCGGCTGAAAATAAGTCTGTTGTAATAATTAATCTCTTAAGAGCATTATCTTTCTGTAAAATCACTTATATAAGTCCTACAGAAATCATAATAAGATATAAAGAATGGGCTGAACAGGGATGACAAGATTACGGTACTGTAAACTTAAATATATAGTTGTAATATATATTTGTATGATTTCATACATACAGAGAATATTACCAACAGGTGTTAGCTCTTGCCATAGAACGTAGACCACAATATACAGTATATCTGGCAGGTACAAGGGATATAATGACCCTGTTAGAGGTTTGTGCTGTCTGTGTTCTGTCAGTAGCAATGCAGCTTACATGTAACAGACCTAAGGCCTGTGCCATTATTACAGTACTACCTCAGTACACATTGGTCTGTCAGTAACAATGCAGCTTACATGTAACAGACCTAAGGCCTGTGTCATTATTACAGTACTACCTCAGTACACATTGGTCTGTCAGTAACAATGCAGCTTACATGTAACAGACCTAAGGCCTGTGTCATTATTACAGTACTACCTCAGTACACACTGGTCTGTCAGTAACAGTGCAGCTTAGATGTAACAGACCTAAGGCTTGTGCCATTATTACAGTACTACCTCAGTACACATTGGTCTGTCAGTAACAATGCAGCTTACATGTAACAGACCTAAGGCCTGTGCCATAATTACAGTACTACCTCTGTACACATTGGTCTGTCAGTAACAATGCAGCTTACATGTAACAGACCTAAGGCCTGTGCCATAATTACAGTACTACCTCAGTGCACAAGGGTCTGGAAAAGTACTCATACCTGTTAAAAGTTAAAACAAAATATAAATTAGGTATCATTGTCTTAGGGCCCATTGGACTCTAGTACTTTGTACTACTACTGTGTTGCAGGTGGGCAGATGTAACTTTGCATGTAAGTATCACCATGCTGAACTGCAAGGGTTATATGTAACTTTGCATCTAGGTAACACTGTGCTGCATTGCAGGTGGGGAAAATGTAACTTTGCACCGAGGTAACATCATGCTGCACTGCAGGTATGGCAGATGTAACTTTTCACCTAGGTAACATCATGCTGAACTGCAGGGGGTAGATGTAGAGACAGCTAGATTTGAAAGAAGCATATATTAGCATATAAAGCTATTAACCATACTGCACCAGCTTATATCTCTCTACTTATTACTAAATATCTCCCATCTCGACCACTCCGCTCTGCTCAAGATCTGCGTCTCTCTTCTGCACGTATCACTAGCTCCCATTCACTATTACAGGACTTTCATCGGGCTGCTCCCATCCTATGGAATGCCCTTCCACGCACAATAAGACTCTCCACTAGCCTCCAAACTTTCATGCGTTCCCTGAAAACTCACCTCTTCAGGCAAGCCTATCATATTTATATACCGCACACATAACCCTCTGAGGCACCTATGTATTATATAGCTTCCCTTCTGGACTTGTAACTTGGTGGGACTGCTATGCTATTACTGGTGCCTGTCCTTGTGTTTCCCTCTTATATCCCTATAGATTGTAAGCTTATATCCCTATAGATTGTCTGTCTGTTGTTACCCAGTTTGTTTTATCACTGTCTACAATTGTAAAGCGCAACGCAGTAGCGCACGCAGGGGGGGTTTCCGAGTACCCAGAAACCCCCCCAGAAGTCTAAGGACCCTAGGCTGAAAGCTGAGGGTCCCCTCTTTCCATGGGTATAAGAATTTTAAAAATCGGCCCTTGGGAACCGGAGATATCTGACTTCAAAGCAGTGGTCCCCATCCAAGCCTGTTAATTGCTCTTCCCAGTCAGATCTTTCAGGTTCTGTCTGACTTAGAGTTTTTCTGAGGATATATTCCAAAAGCTGGGACTCTGCTTCTTTGATGGACATTAGTAGCTTGTCTCTACTGTTCCCAGAACCAGAGATATCAGCCTTCCAGCAGCTGGTTACTGCTCCAGCTCCACACACCTGGTATGTAGTTTTATATGCTCATTGGCAGATTGCTCTGCCTCCTGAACTGTCATCCCCTAGTGCCCAATACCATTTGGTAGGTGGGATTCTCTAGTTTTTAATTCCATTACAATCTAAGAAATCTATTTCCGGGAACTGAAGATATTTGCAGTCAAGCAAGCTGTCCTCCCACCAGAAAGTTGTGAATAATAAGCCCACTCCACTATACTATACAGTACATCCCTCCTCTGCATATTAAACATCCTCTACCACCCTGGAAGTTATGTATCAGGGCCCCTTCATTCAGCCCAATGCCCCCTTCTCCCACCCCATCTCCCACCATCTGTACAGTAAAGGGGTAATTAGTGGAAATTACTGATCAAGGCCCTACATGCTGAGCGGTTGATGTAATCAACGCTTCCCCCACCCCTACCGCTGGAGGATCGGTAGGGGGCCCCAATACATTGCTATGCCCAGGGGTCTACACTGCTGTTGATGCCCCTGTATGTATATGTATGCATGTATGTATGTATATATATATATATATATATATATATTATTTTTTTTTTATTATTATTATTATTTATATATATTTGGTCTATATCTATAATACTTTAACTGACCCGACATATACTGGGTCACCTAAGTGTCAATCTCCGTGCTTTGCTCCGCCCCTCTGGAAACCCCCTTCTGAAAATCCTGCGTTTGCCACTGCAACGGAATCTGCTGCGCTATATAAGACACTGTAACGGAATCTGCTGCGCTATATAAGACACTGTAACGGAATCTGCTGCGCTATATAAGACACTGTAACGGAATCTGCTGCGCTATATAAAGGTGCCCACAGACGCTACAATTATCGAATGCGTTTTGTACTTTTTAAGCACAAATTGCATCTTATATACAATTATTGGATGGTGATTATGGGCTTGTGCGATGCTGTATGTCTAAAATTGTATGTCTAAAAAAGTACGTGCTGCACGTACTTTTTAGACTACATCTGAAATTTAACATTACAAACATGGGTTCATCACATCGCATCGCATGCAACCAAGTGCACATCTCATAGCAAGCTGGAAGAAAAATTGTATAGAACCATTGTACAGACAAAAACGCATAGCACAGTACAATTGTAGCGTCTGTGGGCACCTTTAGACACTGTAACGGAATCTGCTGCGCTATATAAGACACTGTAACGGAATCTGCTGCGCTATATAAGACACTGTAACGGAATCTGCTGCACTATATAAGACACTGTAACGGAATCTGCTGCTCTGTATAAGACACTGTAACGGAATCTGCTGCGCTATATAAGACGCTGTAACGGAATCTGCTGCACTATATAAGACACTGTAACGGAATCTGCTGCGCTATATAAGACGCTGTAACGGAATCTGCTGCGCTATATAAGACACTGTAACGGAATCTGCTGCACTATATAAGACACTGTAACGGAATCTGCTGCGCTATATAAGACGCTGTAACGGAATCTGCTGCGCTATATAAGACGCTGTAACGGAATCTGCTGCGCTATATAAGACGCTGTAACGGAATCTGCTGCGCTATATATGACACTGTAACGGAATCTGCTGCGCTATATAAGACGCTGTAACGGAATCTGCTGCACTATATAGGACACTGTAACGGAATCTGCTGCGCTATATAAGACACTGTAACGGAATCTGCTGCACTATATAGGACACTGTAACGGAATCTGCTGCGCTATATAAGACGCTGTAACGGAATCTGCTGCGCTATATAAGACACTGTAACGGAATCTGCTGCGCTATATAAGACACTGTAACAGAATCTGCTGCGCTATATAAGACGCAGTAACGGAATCTGCTGCACTATATAATACACTGTAACGGAATCTGCTGCGCTATATAAGACGCTGTAACGGAATCTGCTGCGCTATATAAGACACTGTAACGGAATCTGCTGCGCTATATAAGACACTGTAACAGAATCTGCTGCGCTATATAAGACGCAGTAACGGAATCTGCTGCACTATATAAGACACTGTAACAGAATCTGCTGCGCTATATAAGACGCAGTAACGGAATCTGCTGCACTATATAAGACACTGTAACGGAATCTGCTGCGCTATATAAGACAGTGTAACGGAATCTGCTGCGCTATATAAGACACTGTAACGGAATCTGCTGCGCTATATAAGACGGTGTAACGGAATCTGCTGCGCTATATAAGACACTGTAACGGAATCTGCTGCGCTATATAAGACGCTGTAACGGAATCTGCTGCGCTATATAAGACGCAGTAACGGAATCTGCTGCACTATATAAGACGCTGTAACGGAATCTGCTGCGTTATATAAGACACTGTAACGGAATCTGCTGCGCTATATAAGACGCAGTAACGGAATCTGCTGCACTATATAAGACACTGTAACGGAATCTGCTGCGCTATATAAGACGGTGTAACGGAATCTGCTGCGCTATATAAGACACTGTAACGGAATCTGCGGCGCTATATAAGACGCAGTAACGGAATCTGCTGCACTATATAAGACACTGTAACGGAATCTGCTGCGCTATATAAGACGGTGTAACGGAATCTGCTGCGCTATATAAGACACTGTAACGGAATCTGCTGCGCTATATAAGACGCAGTAACGGAATCTGCTGCACTATATAAGACACTGTAACGGAATCTGCTGCGCTATATAAGACACTGTAACGGAATCTGCTGCGCTATATAAGACGGTGTAACGGAATCTGCTGCGCTATATAAGACGCTGTAACGGAATCTGCTGCACTATATAAGACACTGTAACGGAATCTGCTGCGCTATATACGACACTGTAACGGAATCTGCTGCGCTATATAAGACGCTGTAACGGAATCTGCTGCGCTACATAAGACACTGTAACGGAATCTGCTGCGCTACATAAGACACTGTAACGGGATCTGCTGCGCTATATAAGACGCTGTAACGGAATCTGCTGCGCTATATAAGACGCTGTAACGGAATCTGCTGCGCTATATAAGACGGTGTAACGGAATCTGCTGCGCTATATAAGACACTTTAACGGAATCTGCTGCGCTATATAAGACGCAGTAACGGAATCTGCTGCACTATATAAGACACTGTAACGGAATCTGCTGTACTATATAAGACACTGTAACGGAATCTGCTGCGCTATATAAGACGGTGTAACGGAATCTGCTGCGCTATATAAGACGCTGTAACGGAATCTGCTGCGCTATATAAGACACTGTAACGGAATCTGCTGCGCTATATACGACACTGTAACGGGATCTGCTGCGCTATATAAGACGCTGTAACGGAATCTGCTGCGCTATATAAGACGCTGTAACGGAATCTGCTGCGCTATATAAGACGGTGTAACGGAATCTGCTGCGCTATATAAGACACTTTAACGGAATCTGCTGCGCTATATAAGACGCAGTAACGGAATCTGCTGCGCTATATAAGACACTGTAACGGAATCTGCTGCGCTATATAAGACACTGTAACGGAATCTGCTGCGCTATATAAGACGGTGTAACGGAATCTGCTGCGCTATATAAGACGCTGTAACGGAATCTGCTGCGCTATATAAGACACTGTAACGGAATCTGCTGCGCTATATACGACACTGTAACGGAATCTGCTGCGCTATATAAGACGCTGTAACGGAATCTGCTGCGCTACATAAGACGCTGTAACGGAATCTGCTGCGTTATATAAGACGCTGTAACGGAATCTGCTGCGCTATATAAGACACTGTAACGAAATCTGCTGCGCTATATAAGAAACTGTAACGGAATCTGCAGCGCTATATAAGACACTGTAACGGAATCTGCTGGGCTATATAAAGCACTGTAACGGAATCTGCTGCGCTACATAAGACACTGTAACGGAATCTGCTGCGCTACATAAGACACTGTAACGGGATCTGCTGCGCTATATAAGACGCTGTAACGGAATCTGCTGCGCTATATAAGACGCTGTAACGGAATCTGCTGCGCTATATAAGACGCTGTAACGGAATCTGCTGCGCTATTTAAGATAATGCAAATAAATAAATAAAGAAGTGTGTCCTGCAATTTAAAATGAAGCAAATAAGTTGTCTGACATTTGTGGGCTACATGCAAAAACATACAGTATTTACCCTGCATACTGAAATTTTAAAAACTATCTGCCGTCACCTCAATATACTGTAGGCTGGTTAGAAATTCCATGTCCAAGTTCAGACTATGCAGCCATCACAGAACACTCTGGTGTCATCTTAAAGTTTTAACACATAATTAACCCCTTCCCGACATATGACGTACATTTACGTCATATGTCGGTTGCGGGGGAATCAAGCCAGCTCACGGAGTGAGCTGGCTTGAAAAAGAGCAGGTAATGGCTGTATATTACAGCCAGGTCCCTGCTCTCACGGCCACGAGCCGATCGTGGCCGCTTAACCCTTTAAGCACCGCGGGCAAAGCGACCGCAGTGCTTAAATAGCTGATCGGAGGGGGGGCGCCCCCCTCCGGCGCCGATCGGGGCCCCCCGCAGCGAGATCGGAGGGTGCCGATCGGTTGCCATGGTAGCCAGGGGTCTAATGTAGACCCCTGTGCTGGCCGTGTCTGCATACCTATCATATCCTGCCTGAGGCAGGATGTAATAGGAAGTGCATAAAATCACTACGTTCAGCCATAGAGCTCTATGGCTGAACCTAGTACAGGCGATCGCGCCCCCTAGTGGTCAAGTACACTAGGGGGCCTTGTAGTAAAAGTAAAAAAAATAAAAAAATAAAGTTTAAAAATAAAAAAAAAATAAAAAAATATTAAAAGTTCAAATCACCCCCCTTTCCCCATTTCCCCAAAAAAATAAAATAAAAATAAACATATTTGGTATCGCCGCGTTCCTAAAAGTCCGATCTATTAAAATATAACATTAGTTATCCCGCACGGTTAAAGGCGTAAACGGAAAATAATCCCCAACGCCAAAACTACGTTTTTTGGTCGCATCGCCTACCCAAAAAAAATAGCTAAAAGAGATCAGAAAGTCGCCCATATCCCTTAATGGTATTAATTAAAAAGTACACTTCAGCCCGCAAAAAATGAGCCCTCACCCAGGTCCGTAGGTGGAAAAATAAAAAAGTTATAAGCCGCAGAACATGGCGACGCGACGCAAATTCGAAAAACCGTAACATTTTCTATTTTTTTTTTTGTGGTAAAATGTAACGAAAACTATATAAGTTTGGTATCACCGGAATCGTATCGACCCATAGAATAAAGATAACCCATCATCTTAAACGAACTATGAACTCCAAAAAAACCGTAACCAGCGCAAAATTGTGGAATTGCGTTTTTTTTTCTTTTTACCCCACATTGAATTATTTCCTGATTCCCCAGAATATTATACGGTATAGTAAATGGTACCATTAAAAAGTACAACTTGTCCCGCAAAAAAAAGCCCTCATGTGTCTATATAGCCGGAAAATTAAAAAAGTTACGCTTATTTGAACGCAAGGAGGAAAAAAAAAAAATTACCATAAAAGGCAATGTCGGGAAGGGGTTAACCATCTCTGACATTTTTCATTACACACAGCTGACATTGTAAGCTATTTTGTGTAATGGGATACATACAGATGACTGGCGGTCAGAATACCAAAAATCCTGATGTCCCACCTAACCATAACCCTCCTGGAGCCTTACTCATAACCTTCCCCTACCCACAGCCTAAACGTAATGTTCCCCTACCCACAGCCTAAACGTAATGTTCCCCTACACACAGCTTAACCGTATCCTTCCCCTACCCACAGCCTAAACGTAAACTTCCCCTTCCCACAGCTTAACCGTATCCTTCCCCTACACACAACCTAACTGTAAACTTCCCCTTCCCACAGCCTAACTGTAACCTTCCCCTACCCACAGCCTAACCGTAATCTTCTCCTACACACAGCTAAACCCCCCCTTTCCAGGCCGCACGCTCCCGCTCCCCAGATACTGGCTGATACCAGCATCAGTAAATTAAAACTTTATCACTTCCCTGTAAAACTGCAGGTAATCTGCTTATCCTCAGATATAAATGGATCCTGTGCTGCTACAAAATACAGTGGATACAATATAGTCACAATGAACCTAATAGTGTTACGCTATAATATTCCTATATGGTTTGTTAGGAAATGGTTACAGAATTTTTTCTTGCTGACACAATATAGAGATACATTACTGGAGCGTTGTAGATTGGTGTTATCTGTTGTCTTATGAAATTAGTATTAACAAGATAGAAAGGACTGTAATTTAGGGAGCGCACTAGACAAAAGAAAGTATACGTAAAATGTAACTTTTAATATTTCATGTTATAAGAATACCTGGGAGGCAGCAGTGAATTTATAGAGGTTAAAATCACACATACAAACAGATACGCACACACAGATGGTGTTTTTGCGAATGGATAGAGAAGAAAAGTGATATTTTAAAAAAATATATATATGCAACCGAAGATGTCAAATTTCTTTCAGCAGAATTTTAATGTCAGTGATGGATTAAATAGTAGGGGGTATCAATGGATGGAGATTCTATTGATATATAAATATGCTCCCTATCCAAAATGTACTTTGCAGTCTCCTATTGGCTATTATAATATTAGCTTTTAGTTATTTAATGGGGTCTTATTGCCCTCTACTAGGCAGATGATGGTCCTTAGGCACTTTTATATACATGAGCCAGGGATAAGTACTTAATTATCACCTGTTATGTAATTTTATGGTGCACACAAATATGTTTATTTATATATACTGTATGTTAGACCAAGTGGTAATCAAAATTATATTGCCTATATTATTGTCACCAGTTTATCTAATACATAGTTGTGTCACAGATATTCTGAGGAGAACAGCAGCTCAGGCTCTGCTGCCCTCTGTTGGGCAGATACCAGGGTTGGCCTTGAAAAAGCTGAGTGGGTAGTGAAACACGTGTTGGCTGTAATTTAACTGAATGTCAATCAGCAGAATAATGATGATATTTTAATGTACTTGAATCACAAAAATTTCCAATATGTACTATATTGAATAGGAAAAAATTTAGTGATTTTCTCTCTTTTAAAAAGCAGAGGGCACCAAAGACTAAATGTACTTATATGTGATATAAGATCTAGATAGGCATATCTGCCCAAGCTACCAAACCAATCAACACTATAATACAACTAGGGGTGAGATTTAATAGGATGAGAGATTCAGAAAGTCAGAGATTTGGTAAGAAATCTTTTTAAAGCAGAAATAATTTACACTGGAAAACCTCCTACTCCTTACTCTCCTACTCGATTACTATGATCCACTGAAGAAGGACTAACAGTAATAAATTTTTATATATTATTCAACACAGCATTTTCTTTTTTCCTTTGCCTTGGTCCTTTTAAGGGGTTTGGTAATTTCCCCTTTTGGCGCAGCCGCAGTGTAGAATATTTTAATCAGCGCTCAATATCGATTGTTCTTTTTCTAGTACCCAGAATCTCCCCGAATTCATCTGGGGGTCGAGCTTTAAACTTTGTTGCTCCAACTCTGTGGAACTCTCTTCCTCGTACAGTGTGAGAAGCCCCCACTGTAGAATCCTTTAAAAATAGACTAAAAATGTATCTATTTACTCAGCATTTCACTGACACCCACTGTTAAGCTCGTTTTGTATTTCGAGCTGTAAAGACAATGGTGAAGCACGTTGAGTCCTATTGGGAGAAAAGTGCTATATAAATATCATTATTATTATTATTATTATTATTATAATGTTCAGAGAGGGCCACGCCATTTTCAGACCAGGCTTAATGAATACAGTTTCAGCTCATAACCATGGGACAGAGAAATGTTTTCCCACAGTAGACAAAACAATATCAGGCGTAAGACTTGACCACTACTAGGGGGGTGTCCCTAATTAGCCATGACAAAACATTGGGTACAAAATACTTGTTTTTCCCTTTTTCCCTGATGTTTCACTGATATTTTTATTTTCTAGGCTATCCAATTTGCTCTGTAAATGATCACCTATCATGGTAATAGAACATTCAGAGATCTTAATTGCGTATAATATGTAAAGGCGTGGTTTATTCACAGTGGCTCGGCAAGGTTTCTCAAATACCGGTTGTTCCTAATGCTACATCATAATAACACCGGCTCTCATATCATTGCTTATTGTATTGTTAAAGGATCATTTCAAATACAAAAATATATTTAATTTGAGAACCAACACACTCGATGATTGAGCAGAATTTTATTTTGCTCACCACGACCAAGG
Source organism: Crinia signifera (assembly GCF_055691185.1). NCBI lineage: Eukaryota > Metazoa > Chordata > Amphibia > Anura > Myobatrachidae > Crinia > Crinia signifera. The sequence goes on along the minus strand of NC_139219.1, from coordinate 331,669,027 downwards.
GCAAGGTTGGCCAAGTGGAACTGCACTCCACAGATACATAAGGTCTATGCAAATTTGTAGATTTTAATATGTTTACAATATGCCAAAATATAAAAAAAAAAAAAACATTATGATCCCAAGCTTAAGTCTAAGCTATTAAAAATATCAGGGTAGCAAAGAGCATGGGGTCCCCCTGATTGATCAGCAAGGGATGGTGAATAACATATAGGGAAGGCCCATAGTGTGTCCTCCTGCCACCTACCATGGTTCCAATTAGCACCAGGCAAGATGGGTCCAGGTTTCGCATCTCAAGTGGGCAGTGTTTTAAAAATATGGCCTATCCCTTTCCTGGGAAATTACACCAAGGGCGAAATGTAATAGGGGTCAAATTTATAGACATGTGCGATTTTTGGTAAAAATCTGCCAAAATTGCACGTTTTCCGAAATCGCACATGTAAAGGGGTGCGATTTGCGGTAAAAAGAAAATCACACTTTTTGCCGCGAATTCACACTTTTGGAACAGGTGATTTTTAGTCACACTTCAAATCGCATCCAGATGTTTTCCCATCATAAACTATCCACCTCGCAAATGTAATAGGGCGCGATTTTGGGTAAAGGTTACCAAAAATTGCCCAAAAAATAGACCAGGTTCTGACTGGCGAAATTGACAGAGCCATGCACAACTCATTGAGCCCTGGGCTCAAAGAGCTGGTCCTGGTTTCATAAAATCACAGGGACAAACAAGTTGGATCTCCTTTGATTTCACAAAACCAGCACCAGGCTCAAGGGCCGGTCCTGGTTCTTGAAATACGGGGGACAAAATGAGTAGACGTCCCCGTATTTCAAGAACCAGCATCGAGTCCAACCAGCCTGCATGGAAATGACACAACTGGGGGTAAGACTTTTTATACAAGCCCCCCCAGCCAAAGCATTCTCCCCCTGACCGTTTAGCATGTGCAAGGGTCCTGGGGAAGAGAGGAACCCCCCCCCCCAAAGAAGGGGACCCCCTCCAGAACTTACCTGCCCAAGCTGAAGCCCGGAGCTGTCCTCGATGTGCCTGGGCGGTGGGCATCTGGCTCAGTAAAGTGTGAAAAAAAAAGTAAAAACTATTGTGTATTGCTGTGGCACTACAAGTTTCAGCAAGCCAGCACTGCATGTAGGGACTTGAAGAACCACAAGTCCCAGCATGCGGGGCAATAAAGGGCCCTTGGGACTAATAGTCTCCCAGCAGTACAAATAGTTAAAAAAATACACACACACACACACACTTAAAGAAAAACTTTATTACACTACAAGTTTCAGTAAGCCAGCACTGCATGTAGGTAATTGAAGAACCACAAGTCCCAGCATGCGGGGCAATAAAGGTCCCACTTGGACTAGTAGTCTCCCAGCAGTACAAATAGTTAAAAAAAACACACACACACACTTAAAGAAAAACTTTATTACATACAGAGCTCATACATTCAAACTCACCTGTCTTGAAGATCGGTCCCCTTGTCCAGTAGAATCCATGGGGGTGTACCTGTAGAAGTAAATTATACTCACCACGGTCGTCTTTGGGACTTTTCTGGACCCAGGCAATGCTGTCCGGTATCTGGAGGTGGGGTTGTTTACATCTGGAGCTCCACCCCCAACCAGAGTTATCCCCACCCACCAGCCATTCATGGTCCAGCATCGGGAAAGTTCTGGAGGAGGGGTACCCCTTCTTTGGTGGGGTCCACTTCCCCAGGACCCCTGCCCATGCTGACCGGTCAGGGGGAGAATGCTTTGGCTTCTATAAAAAGTCTCCCCCCGGATGTGGCATTACCCATCTGGCTGGTTGGGCCCGGTGCTGGTTCTTGAAATACAGGGGACCCCTACTCATTTTGTCCCCGTATTTTGGGAACCAGGATCGGCCCTTGATCCTGGTGCTTGTTTTGCTTGAAACCCCAACTTGTTTGTCCCTGTCATTTTATGAAACCTGAACCAGCTCTTTGAGCCCGGGGCTGGTTATGCTCAGGAGGGGGGACCCCATGGCGGGGTTTTTTTTTTGACCAAAATCGCACATGTCTGAAAATGCACACATTTTCATGACTAAAAATTGCACTGTATCGCACTTTTTTGCCATGAATTTTCATCTTGTTACATTGGCGAAAATCTGGCAAAATGCAATTTTGAAAAGTGTGATTTAGTGCGATTTCGGGACATGTGAAACAACACCTATCACATTTTGCCCCCAAATGCCAATAGCATCCATGTGGCTTTAGGTGTTGGGAGAAAAAACCTAGTGGTTCCAACCACACAGAAGACATCAAGGTTACATTTCTTGAACTGGTATAGCTGAGGAACACTTTTTGACTTCAGAAGTTCCAGCACCAGAAACATTACTTAAAAGTGAAGTTAGAAGAATGGAGACACCACAACATAGTGACAAAGTGGAATTCTATAGAAACAAACAGCTGGTCAAGAACAGCATCAAGCCATGATGAGAGGCAAATGTAGGTGTTATGATTACCCTGGGTCAAAGAGCAGTCATAAAGGGAAATGGGCAGGTTGTTAAATGAATAGAGTATTTCCAAATGGAATTGTTGTTGGAGAAATAACAGTATTAATTAGCCTTTTTTGTGGGGAGATTTCAGAATTATGTGGGAGTATACAGTCTCTCAACCCTCAGTGCAATTGAAGGGACCTCCAGCTGGTATCGGTATATTACCTTTTGAGGGGAGTGGAGAGTGCAGTAGTGCTGTATAATAATCCGCTACGTGGCTCTGTTGGATTTGGAGCCAACGTCGGGAGCAGATGCCGCACTGCAATCAATTAGTCCTCACCGCTGCAGGGATCGGACTTCACTCACACGGGCGGCCTCAGTAGCTGTGCACCGGAGATCGCTGCAGGTCACTCACGGTGTGGCCGTATGAGCTCGGAGGTCCAGACTGAGACAGAGTAGACTGCAGTCCAATGGGAGGCAAAGAACCGGGGGGGGGGGGGGGTTGGTAGGTAAGGCTGGACAGGGGGATCCCTTGCCTTGACGCATTTCTCCGTCCTTTCAATTCTGAATTCATATACATAAATGGCATTTTTATTTTATTATTTTATTTAGGTCTTATTATTATATTACTACAAATATCCCTAAGGTTCCTCAGGTAGGTAGAGGCTCAGAGGTAGAGTAGAGGATTGATGAACAAAACTCAAATGATGTCCTGGGTTCAAATCTCACCCTGGACTTTAATATATTTAATTTAATTTTTTTTTTGTAAATTGATCTAATCTTATTTAATTATAAGCCCTTATTTTAATGTATTGATAACCATAATTGTATTTCTTAAACAACCATCTGTACATACAAAAAATAAGGGCAATTTTATGTCTACAATAATAATATTCACAATGATTAGAGAGAAAATAAAAACATAATATTACAGGTATAATATTTATCTTATATTTAATATAGTATTAACCAAACAACTTATATCTTAAGACAAAAGAACTTAAGACCACCTACTTTAACTTCGTATATCATACATTTTCATGCTTGACGTCATTGGAGCCCAATAGCTTAAGTGGAAAAGGCATCAGGTCCAGACTCCAAAGACACATCCCAAAACCGAATTCTAATCCCAAACAAATCAGCGTATTTTCTCTCTCAGTAAATTGATTATAATTCACTTAGATCTTTTATCATTCTTTTTTTTTAATTCTGTATTTCTTTATTTCAAATTTTTCATGTATAAATAAAACAAACCACATACAATAAAGCACATATCCTCACGTACTTAAGACACTGTTCATCATGTCACCTGCTTTGATACTACTTAGCGATTACATATATTGTTTCTTAATTATGTATATTCTCCATACTCGCTGACAGTTCATCATACATATATGACATTTTCATTTACGTATCTGCATCTTATCATCTGCCCACCCCCCCCCCCCCCGCCAACCCCCTGTTGCATCCTTCCCTCCCCTTGCCCTACTCCTACCCCTCTTGCTCTAAGCACAGTTTCTCAGACTATTTTCCTCCTACCCAGCATCTCCCATTGTCTACCTATCTTTTATTGGTTATAGTGTACTGATTGTATCCATCGTGTCCATATTTCACACTACTATTCCTATTCCTGGTTTACATATATCTTTCGTGTTCTACTGTGTTATTTACTAACTTTATCCAGTGTCTCAACTTGGGTCTTTCTTGTGCCAACCATTTCCTGGCAATAATAACTTTAGCCATTGCTGTTAATTTTTCCATAAGTTGGTTATTTAACTCCCCATCCCTTGGATCTTCAACTATACCCAATAGACATGTCTTAGCGTTATAGTTCCTTTCTGACATACCCAGGTTATATAGGACATCCGCTATCTGGTCCTAGAATGCTTTAACCTCCCTGCATTGCCATATCATATGGAGGAATGTACCTTGATCACCTCTACATTTAGGGCACACATACGTCTTATTTTTATCATTTTTTTTTACATTTTTACTGGAGTAATGTATACCCTATGCAGAACATACAGCTGGATCTGCTGAAATCTAATGGACTCCGTGGCCCTTGTGGGTGAAGCTAATGCCCGTTTCCATTCTTTATTACTAATTGCCCCCACGTCTTGCTCCCATTCTTGTATTATTTTTTTCTTTCTGAGGATCCCTAAGCTCCTTCACCAGTGTTCTATATATTTCCCCGACCTTTACCTTTTTTCCCCTATCTAACTGATTGGGGAATCTTCTATATTCACATTGCTACCTCCATATGTCTTACTGAGACAACCCCTCAGCTGCAGGTATCGGAAGAAAAAGCCTCTGGGTAGCTTGTACTCCGTATCTAGTTGGTTATAGGTCTACAATATCCCAGCTTGGTATACCTGACCGATATTAACTACCCTCACTCTTCCCCATGAGACCCTAATTTCTTCCTCATTCATCTCACTCTTTCTTTCCTTTGTTCCTTTTATCCATATTGGAGTTTCAGGATCTACCCCTTCATAACCCATAATTTTATTCGCATTTTCCCTGATTATTTTTGCTTGCCTAATTAAGGAGTTTTTGGTTATTTTCCTGTTACCCACTAGAATCGCCTGTCTGAGTGTCATATTGCCACAATTCTGTGTGACTAGGTGTTTATTAATGGTGTTTCTTTCCCCTTTTATCCAAGTTTGACAGTGGGTCAGTTGTGCTGCTATATAATATAGACGGATATGTGGAAGGCCCAAACCTCCTGATTTTTTAGGTCTTATTAGGGTGTCGCGTTTTATTGTAACCCTCTTTGCCCCCCATACCAGTGTAGCTGTGATATAGTCTATCCTCTTGAATATGCTCATAGGTAAATATACTGGTGAATTTTGGAATGTATATAAGAATTTTGGTAGTATCACCATTTTTATCCTCCCCAGATTTATCCTCCCTGTTACTGTTAGGGGTAGTCTAATCCATGTTTGGGCCTTGCCCTGGTACATCTTAATAAGTGGCTCTATATTCAGTTTCACATAATCCTCCACCTTATTAGTTACTTGAATTCCCAGATATCTTGTGTCATCCACCCACCTCAGTTGGCATCCATTCCCCCGTTGTTCCGATACGTTCTCTTTCAGAGGCATTATGTTAGACTTCCCCCAATTTATTCTTAGTCCGGAGTATTTCCCTAAGCATTCAACTGTTTTTAAGACTACCGACAATTCCACTGTATGATTGCATAGATAGATCAACATGTCATCTGCATACATTGATATTATTTCTCGGGTTCCCCTTTCATATCCAAATCCATTCAGTTCTTGGGTATTTCTTAGTATGCAAGCCAAAGGCTCTATTGCCAGGTTGAACAAGGCAGGGCATAGGGGGCACCCCTGCCTTGTCCCCCTGGCCAGATCAAATGGTTCTGTACAAAATCCATTAATTTGGACTCTAGCCCTGGGTTCCCTGTATAGGAGTTTTATCCATCCCATGTACTTGTGGCCAAACCCATATTCTTCCAACACAGTCCACAAATATATCCACTCTACGCAATCATACGCCTTTGCCGCGTCTAGCGATATTATAGCTTTTTTACTTTCTAGTACTTGTTTACATTGTATATTCGTATACAGCCGTCTAATGTTCACCCCCGTGCTCATACCCCACCGGAACCCTGTCTGGTCTGGATGAATGACCCTATCTGTGGCCACCTCTAACCTTTGGGCCAGTACCTTTGCAAGTATTTTAGCATCCATATTAATTAGTGAGATTGGTTGGTCTATATGACTCTGCCTTTCGCAGGTCCTTGTTCTCTTTGGGGATTACAATAATCAATGCTTCATCCATTGATCCAGGTAGTTTACCTTCTGTCAGACTATTATTAAGTAGTGCCGTTAGCCATGGAGCAATTTTTTCCCTGTGTTTCTTATAGATTTCTGCTGGGAACCCATCACACCCAGGTGCTTTATTGCCTGCTAATTGATTTATGGCCACTTTTACCTCTTCTACTGATATGGATTTCTCCATCAATTCACACTGTTCTATACTTATTTTCGGGATCTGTATCCCAGCCAGGAACTGTTTTATTTCTTCTGCCCCATACTCTAAAGTAGAGGTATAAAGTTCTTTATAATACTTAACAAAAATCTGAGCAATTTCTGGTGTATTATCTACCATAATCCCATCTTCTGTCTCCATCTGTACGATATGATTTCTTGGTACTGAGTTCCTAATTCATAGTTTCACAGTTACTAAAGAGTTTTTTTTTATTATATTTTTAAATTTAAAGAGTCCACGTATCATTTAGGTTAGATCCTACTATGAAAATAAATAAATAAATACAAATAAAAACATTTATTCTTACTTGATAGAAAATCTTTTTTGTAAGAGCTGTCCAATGCAATACTAACCGCATATGTTAGTACATACAGTATGTGATTAGTGTCAATGCAATGTGTGGCGGGATGTACCGCAACTTCTGTACTTAGTACATCCTTTCCTAGATGTTTCTAAAAGTATCCAAATGACCGTTTCTTCTGTATAAACTTATTATTATTATTATTATTATTATTATTATTATTATTATTATTATACAGATATCTGCTCCTAATTGCAATCTGCAACATGGAATTTGGGAACCAAACCCTACTGACAGAATTCATCTTCACCGGACTTTGTCAGAACCTGCAGATCTGTATTTTACTCTTTGTAATTTTCTTATTCATTTACATCCTGACCATTATGGGGAACAGTTTTATGATATGTACTATTATCCTTAGCCCTAACTTACACACCCCTATGTACTATTTTCTCTGCAATTTATCCTTCATTGATTTGTTCTTCTCGTCCAGCACGCTTCCAAAAATGTTGACAGATATATTATCGAACAGAAGAAGAATCTCCGTCATCGGGTGCCTGGTACAGATGAACTCTACTCTGTTCCTAGGAAGTACCGAGTGTATACTGCTGGCGGTGATGGCGTATGACCGGTATATCGCCATACGCTTCCCTTTGCATTATACCATATACATGAATTGGAGGACATGTCACATGATTACAGTCGTTATGTGGTCGGGGAATTTCATTTCATCCACAGTTCCCACAATCTCTAAACCTCTGGTGTTCTGCAGAGAGAACACCTTGGACCACTTTGTCTGTGAGGTATTGGCCCTCCTAGAGCTGGCGTGTGGTGACCTCAGCTACTATAAGATATGTATATTTGTGATGAGTTTATTTACACTATTATCACCATTTATTTTCATTGTGGTGTCCTACATCTGTATCATTATATCCATATTAAAGATCCACTCAGCCGGTGGGAGGTCTAAAGCTTTTTCTACGTGTGCTTCCCACCTGACCGTGGTTTGTATGTTCTATGGGACCAGTATTGCCATGTACATGGGACAAACCCAACATTATTCATCCAGTTTGAAGTATTTTACCTTAATTTATGGTGTTCTGACACCGGTCTTAAATCCTTTGATCTACAGCCTGAGAAATAATGAAGTAAAAGAAGCATTTAAGACAACATTGTCTAAGTATTCTGCATCACAGGGAGGATAATTGCGTTGCCATCAGGAAAATAAGATGCTTAAACAACTCGCAATATAGTGGTTTTTAATGCACCATATGAATTACAGATCTTACATCTATTGTCATAACGTGGTATTCACCCCTTTAATTGGCAGCATGTTGTGGCGTGGTGCCCTAGTCCCAGCATTTCAGTAGCGTTTGACGCGCCACAAGAGATCCACACCATGCAATACACAGTTTAACCGCTGGTCGGCGAATGCTTCAGAGTACGTTCTGTGCATGTACTGTATAATAGCAATGAGGTGCTGCTGTAGACATCAGGTGTGACTGACCTAAGAAAATGAACACACAAATAAAAAAAATAATAATAATTATTGTGTAGTGTACTGAAGATAAAATGATGATTTGCAGCTGCCAACGCTTCATAGCCAGAATCAAACTAACGGTTAAGCTCTTCCGTGTAGTAAAGTAAAGTTTTTGTCATCGTCTCACATCGCAGACTGCTAAATAAACCTGAAAGAGTACGATTGAGTAATAAGATTATTCAATGAATAAGATCTTGGTTGCAGGATAGAAAAGAAAGAGTTGTAGTAAATGGATGACATTTTAGAGGAGGGTAGTGTTACTAGTGGGGTACCCCTGAGAGGCCACGTCCCCCATTTATTCCACTATGGGAGCATAGCCAGTGCTCTGAGAGCTGCTGGCCACGCCCCCAGCCTCTCTGATAGATGCTGTGTGCATGTGCACACCTTCTATTCACTGCTGCTCCATCGCAGGACACTGCCGGCCCCGGGTGGGATGCAGGACAGCCCCCGAAACATGGTAATCGCCTGCAAAAATCAAGTTGGGAGGTATTGCACAGACTGTCCCATAAGGCTTCTTTTTTAAATTACCCGATTGTTGCCAGGGATTAACAATCTCCACCCGCCTTCCTGCCTGCTCACTCAGTGTCAGATTAAGGTCCTCATGGGCCTGGAGCTGAAATTTTAGAGGGGCCTATTGTGTACTGCCGAAGTGGCAGAGGCGGAACTACCATTGGTGCAATAGGTGCATTGCACCGGGGCCTCTGAGGACTAAGGGGCCTATTGCTGCCCAGACAAGAAGCTTGTACCCCTATCACCCACTGGTGTCGGGCCTAAATTATACTTTTGCACCTGGGCCCACCACTCACAAGTTCCGCCACTGCGCAGGGGTGTAATCACCACCGCAGAGGTGTTCTTCCTGCGTGGCCAGGGTTATGTTGCACACTTATTTACTACTACCTCCCCACCCAAAATCTCTAGCTCCCCACATTACAATCAAAGATACAGGTTGAGTGGGGGGAAGCACAGATGGTGAAGGAGGGACACAGTAGGGGTGAAGGTGTCTGGAAGGAGGGACACTGTGTAGGGGGAGGGTGTCTGGAAGGGGGGACACTGTGTAGGGGTGAAGGTGTCTGGAAGGAGGGACACTGTGTAGAGTGAGGGTGTCTGGAAGGAGGGACACTGTGTAGGGGGGACGGTGTCTGGAAGGAGGGACGGTGAGTGTGTCTGGAAGGGGTACACTGTGTAGGGGGGAGGGTGTCTGGAATGAGGGACACTGCGTAGGGGGGAGGGTGTCTGGACCGGGGGACACTGTGTACAGGTGAGGGTGTCTGGCAAGGGGGGCACTGCGTAGGGGTGAGGGTGTCTGGAAGGAGGGACACTATGTACGGCGGAGGGTGTCTGGAAGGGGGACACTGAGTAGGGGGGAGGGTGTCTGGAATGAGGAAACTGCATAGGGGGGAGGGTGTCTAGAAGGAGGGACACTGTGTAGGGGGAGAGGGTGTCTGGAATGAGGGACACTGCGTAGGGGGGAAGGTTGTCTGGAATGAGGGATACTGTGTAGGGGTAAGGGTGCCTGGCAGGGGGGACACTGTGTAGGGGGGAGGGTGTCTGGAAGGGAGAACACTGTGTAGGGGTGAGTGTGTCTGGAAGGGGGACACTGAGTAGGGGGGAGGGTGTCTGGAATGAGGGACACTGCGTAGGGGGGAGGGTGTCTGGACCGGGGGACACTGTACAGGTGAGGGTGTCTGGCAAAGGGGACACTGCTTAGGGGTGAGGGTGTCTGGAAGGAGGGACACTATGTACTGCGGAGGGTGTCTGGAAGGGGGACACTGAGTAGGGGGGAGGGTGTCTGGAATGAGGAAACTGCATAGGGGGGAGGGTGTCTAGAAGGAGGGACACTGTGTAGGGAGAGAGGGTGTCTGGAATGAGGGACACTGCGTAGGGGTGAGGGTGTCTGGAATGAGGGACACTGCGTAGGGGTGAGGGTGTCTGGAAGGAGGGACACTATGTACGGCGGAGGGTGTCTGGAAGGGGGACACTGAGTAGGGGGGAGGGTGTCTGGAATGAGGAAACTGCATAGGGGGGAGGGTGTCTAGAAGGAGGGACACTGTGTAGGGGGAGAGGGTGTCTGGAATGAGGGACACTGCGTAGGGGGGAAGGTTGTCTGGAAGGAGGGATACTGTGTAGGGGTAAGGGTGCCTGGCAGGGGGGACACTGTTTAGGGGGGAGGGTGTCTGGAAGGGAGAACACTGTGTAGGGGTGAGTGTGTCTGGAAGGGGGACACTGAGTAGGGGGAGGGTGTCTGGAATGAGGGACACTGCGTATGGGGGAGGGTGTCTGGACCGGGAGACACTGTGTACAGGTGTGGGTGTCTGGCAAGGGGGACACTGCATAGGGGGGAGGGTGTCTGGAAGGAGGGACACTGTGTAGGGGGGAGGTTGTCTGGAAGGAGGGAAATTGTGTAGGGGGAGAGGGTGTCTGAAATTAGGGACACTGCATAGGGGGGAGGGTGTCTGGAAGGAGGGACACTGTGTAGGGGGGAGGGTGTCTGGAAGGGGGACACTGTGTAGTGGGGAGGGTGTCTGGAAGGAGGGACACTGTGTAGGGGGGAGGGTGTCTGGAAGGAGGGACACTGTGTAGGGGTGAGTGTGTCTGGAAGGGGGACACTGTGTAGTGGGGAGGGTGTCTGGAATGAGGGACACTGCGTAGGGGGAGGGTGTCTGGACCGGGGGACACTGTGTACAGGTGAGGGTGTCTGGCAAGGGGGACACTGCGTAGGGGTGAGGGTGTCTGGAAGGAGGGACACTATGTTCGGCAGAGGGTGTCTAGAAGGAGGACATTGTGTAGGGGGAGGGTGTCTGGAAGGGGGACACTGAGTAGGGGGGAGGGTGTCTGGAATGAGGGACACTGCATAGGGGGGAGGGTGTCTAGAAGGAGGGACAATGTGTAGGGGGAGAGGGTGTCTGGAATGAGGGACACTGCGTAGGGGGGAGGTTGTCTGGAAGGAGGGATACTGTGTAGGGGTAAGGGTGCCTGGCAGGGGGCACTGTGTAGGGGGGAGGGTGTCTGGAAGGGGGAACACTGTGTAGGGGTGAGTGTGTCTGGAAGGGGGACACTGAGTAGGGGGGAGGGTGTCTGGAATGAGGGACACTGCGTAGGGGGGAGGGTGTCTGGACCGGGAGACACTGTGTACAGGTGTGGGTGTCTGGCAAGGGGGACACTGCATAGGGGGGAGGGTGTCTGGAAGGAGGGACACTGTGTAGGGGGGAAGGTGTCTGGAAGGGGGACACTGTGTAGTGGGAAGGGTGTCTGGAAGGAGGGACACTGTGTAGGGGGGAGGGTGTCTGGAAGGAGGGACACTGTGTAGGGGTGAGTGTGTCTGGAAGGGGGACACTGTGTAGTGGGGAGGGTGTCTGGAATGAGGGACACTGCGTAGGGGGAGGGTGTCTGGACCGGGGGACACTGTGTACAGGTGAGGGTGTCTGGCAAGGAGGGCACTGCGTAGGGGTGAGGGTGTCTGGAAGGAGGGACACTATGTACGGCAGAGGGTGTCTAGAAGGAGGACATTGTGTAGGGGGAGGGTGTCTGGAAGGGGGACACTGAGTAGGAGGGAGGGTGTCTGGAATGAGGGACACTGCATAGGGGGGAGGGTGTCTAGAAGGAGGGACACTGTGTAGGGGGAGAGGGTGTCTGGAATGAGGGACACTGCGTAGGGGGGAGGTTGTCTGGAAGGAGGGATCCTGTGTAGGGGTAAGGGTGCCTGGCAGGGGGGAGGTTGTCTGGAAGGGGGAACACTGTGTAGGGGTGAGTGTGTCTGGAATGAGGGACACTGCGTAGGGGTGAGGGTGTCTGGACCGGGGGACACTGTGTACAGGTGAGGGTGTCTGGCAAGGGGGACACTGCGTAGGGGTGAGGGTGTCTGGAAGGAAGGACACTATGTACGGCTGAGGGTGTCTGGAAAGGGGACACTGTGTAGGGGGGAGGGTCTCTCGAAGGGGGACACTGAGTAGGGGGAGGGTGTCTGGAAGGAGGGACACTGTGTAGGGAGGAGGGTGTCTGGAAGGGGGGACACTGTGTACGGGTGAGGGTATCTGGCAGGGGGGACACTGCATAGGGGGGAGGGTGTCTAGAAGGAGGGACACTGTTTAGGGGGAGAGGGTGTCTAGAAGGAGGGACACTGTTTAGGGGGAGACGGTGTCTGGAATGAGGGACACTGCGTAGGGGGAGGGTGCCTGGCAGGGGGGACACTGTGTACGGGTGAGGGTGTCTGGAAGGGGGGACACTGTGTACGGGTGAGGGTGTCTGGAAGGAGGGACAGGGTCTGTGTGTGTGTGTGTGTGTTTGGTGGGGTGCATCCATGCTATTCAATAATGTCTCATGTGACCAGTAAATAAAAACATATTGTAGAAAATATAAGTAGTGCACAAAAAAAAACAATTATTATCTATCATAAGAATGTCAGTCTGAAAGTATTTGTGGCATTATTGCTTGTGAAATGTCCTAACTACTTTATTTGTGCAGATCTGTGAACTCCTGCTGCCTGTTTTAGCATAGCAAACTTGGAAATTCCAATGATGAGGATGTAGCAAGCTCTAGCTAAAGAAAAATCATACTTATATTATACTGATTGATATACAGTATATAAACTTACAGGGCAATTGAAAACTGTCTGACTGCACAGATCGTCTACCACTGGCACCGAAGACACGAACAGATGTAACGTGCAGTCCAGTTTCGCTGCATTCTTGGTTGCTGGATCGAATGTGACATCCTCTGGCTGCAGGAACTGACTGCTGCATGTTCCCCTCCGCACACATTGCCCGCCGGCATCCCTCCTGGACCTGTCGTCCCCGGAGCAAGTTTGTTGGTGGAGCCGAGGCACAGGATTTCACTTATCACTTCTGGCAGCCCAGCTTTGCGGCAGGTGTACACTGCAGTGCTGTGAATCAGTGAGCAGGAGCTACTGACCCCATGTTCCCCAGGGTGTGCTAGGCTGCTGGTAACAGGAAATAATTCTGCCTTAACTGGCCACACTACAATGGATCCGGCTGTGCGCTCACTGCACTCCTTGGAGGAGTCAGATGCTAGAGGTCATATTTCACCTCTAGCATCTGACAGGGAGCACTGAGCTGCAGCCTTACCTGGAAGTGCCGGGATCGCTGGCTTAGCGCTGGGCTCCCTGTCAGATGCTAGAGGTGAAATATTACCTCTAGTGTCTGTCTCAGGGGAAGGTGACGGCGGCAGCTGGAGGGATGGACGAGTGGGCGGGCGCTGGAGGGATGAATGAGCAGGCGGGCACTGGAGGGACGGACGGGCAGGCGCAGAGTGGTCAAGTCACCCGGATCGCTAACGTGAGCTACCAGTAGCTCGCGTGCGATGGGTTGGCGACCACTGGTATAGGCCATTGGTGCGGCCTCATCTAGAATACTGTGTCCAGTTCTGTATAGGTCACTGGTACGGCCTCATCTAGATACTGTGTTCAGTTCTGGAGGCCATATCTCCAGAAGGATAAAAAACGCATTAGAGACTCTACATAAAAAGGCAAATAAAGTGGGTCATGGCCTACATCACAAAACACCTTGAAAGACTATTTAAAACAAGCAATAGGTGAAATAATAATTGCGCACATACAATAAAGAGATGGGAAATATAGTTACGTATTCTTGTGTGGTAACTCGAGATGAAAACTAAGATGTAGTACAATCCCAACTCCTCCAATATTTCTCATACAAAAAAAGGAGAAAAAATATACATAGTGTAATACTGTTTCAAATGTTCTAAAGTCTTATGTTAAGAACTCCAAATGGAATGAAATCCGTCCAGTATGGGTCTTTGTGGTAATAAATTCTTATAGGGTCACCCTTTGTGCTGAACTATAAGGTGCTTACAATAAGCTTACATTCACAGTATTTCATAAAGCATATAAAGGTATCTTTTAAAATTGATGCTTACGTGATCTTACTTCATCTAAATGATATGTCCACCCATAATGGTTTCTTTTCTCCACGTCAAGGAAACAGCACCCAAGCAGATCAAATAATTCAAATAGGGGTTTTATTGACGTAACAATAAAAATGGAAGGCTCTTCTTACAGATGGAAACAGTAAGTGAGTGACAAAAAAGGGCCTGGGGAGCAACGAGGGCGCCACTGGTGACTCACCACAGACACAGTCACTACACAAGTGAAGAGTACCTTCCACAGAGATCCAAATAAAAAAACACCAACGCGTTTCAACACTGAAGTCTTCCTCAAGGTGTATATTCTAGGTCTGCTAGGTGCTACTTATATACCCAGAGTGGGAGATATCCTCCCCTTCCTGGGTGTGGTAACAGGTATTGAACAAAACATTAATAAAATAAACATTTCTTGATGGATTACATACTTATAAATTAAAAGATGTAATATATAAATATATGCATTAAATATCATACAGTCCAAAAATAAATTGAATGTCTAAAATCCTTAATTGATGAGGGATCGTAATATGCGTTCCAGCTATGTGGAACACATAGACTTCCGCCGGAAATGATTTACCAAATCTTAAAACTTAAAAAAAAACAAAAATAAAATACAACCGCTAATAGATAACATAGCGTTTTGTATAGGACTAGTGTCCGCACACGGGTCCAGTAACTTACAGAGAAAATGCCAGCGTTATGTCGGCTATGTGCTATCTTCTGTTTACAGGAAGTAACCCTGATACGCACAAAGTCATATTAAAGGGACGGGGCGCCTCTGATGACGCTACCCCTGGGACATGTAAACGGATGCCGGATACCTATGCGTTCCATTCATGCGTAATTACGTCATACATAGTGACGAAAACAAAAGGGGCATGATTATTATTAGACGTAAGTGACGAAGAAAATGGACATGCGTTCCATAAGAAAAGGGGATAGTGGGGCAGATGTATTAAGCCGGGCGAAGAGATAAACTGGAGATAAAGTGGAAGGAGATAACGCACCAGCCAATCAGCTGTGTTTGAAATATGATAGTTGGGAGTTGATTGGCTGGTGCGTTATCTCCTTCCACTTTATCTCCAGTTTATCTCTTCGCACGGCTTAATACATCTGCCCCAGTAATCCTATGTGCGTTCCATGGGGTAGAGGAAATGGGATATCCATATTAAAAGGGGATTATAGTCCTATGTGCATTCCATAGGATAAAAGAAATGAGATATAAACACTGGTGCGTTCCACAGGGGAAGAAACACATCAAAGATAAATTATGTGTGTGCATTCCAGGAATTATATGTGTTCCACAAATATGAAACTTACACACCATTATGATATAATATTTCTAAAAACATTTCTAAAAACATGTCATATCTTTTATAAGAACCATTTTACCTCAAAATCGAGGTTCAGCCCTCCAGGATGCAATGTACCAAAATTAAAAATAGTTCTCATTTCACTTCTTGCTAATAATTCATCAGGATTATTTTTTCTAAAATTAGTGTTTATCATTTTTAAACCACAGAATAACATGAGATGTTTAGGATCACTTTGATGAACCTCCTTGAAATGTGGCGACACACTATGTGTGTCGACACCCTTCTTATTATTACGGACATGCTCCGCCATTCTATCTTTTAGCTTTCTTGATGTTCTTCCTATATATTGTTTCTTACATGAACATTGTAACAGATACACTATATTTTTACTGTGACAGGTAATGAATTGTTCAATTTTGTATTCTTTTCCCCATTTTGTTGAGATAACTTCTGTTATTTTGCTACTGGGACTTTTGCAGGTTCTGCACATACAGCATGAGCCACACCTATAGAACCCTTTTGATTTTACTGCCCCTATGTTTTTGGGGATATCTATTACACTCTTAACTACATTATTTTTGATGTTTTTGGCTTTTCTATACACAAATTTTGGTTTGTCTTCTAATATCTTTTTGAGAGTATCATCACGCAGCAAAATTTTCCAATGTTTTTTTTATAATTGTCTCCATTTGTTTGTTGGCTGTTGTATTTCGTGATGAAAGGAATCGATTTGAAACTTTCTTTTTGTGTGGCTTCATTCTTTGATAATAGATCTTGTCTATCCTGATTCCTATATTTCTCATAGGGTTTTTCGACAGTTTCTGCGGTATAGCCTTTTGCCAGGAACTGTTTTTTGAGGGTTTTCCCCTGTGTCTCATAATCTGTAATGTTGGTACAGTTTCTCCTAATGTCCTTGATGTAACTTACACCAGCCTGTACACATGGCTGTAGATAGTGATCGACAAACTGAGCCAAAGGCTGTAACAGCGAGCTACATGCAGCAATTATGGGCCTTCCTGGAGGAGCACTATCTACAGCCATGTGTGCAGGCTGGTGTAAGTTACATCAAGGACACGGGTCATTTCCTGGAGGGCCTCAGCGATTTGGTGGACCTACCTGATGATTGTATCCTTGCGTCACTAAATATCAAGTACTATTTTAAGAGCCAGCCCACACTATATCACTTAATAACTATCTAAAGAGCCATTTATCCATTAAGTAGTGCTTATAGGTTAGAGCATCCAGCGCCACAGGTACTATACAATATAGGCACCAACAAAATGGCCGATTAACCCCACATATGCCAAAAGCTCTGTGGAGGCAATAGCATACTCAGGGCTTCACATACCAGGGGGCACATAAGAGTCACAAGGCACACCAATATAAACAACATACATCAAAAACAAGACATATACATCAAAAAACAATTAATTACATATACACACAAAAAGATCATTTAAAATTAGGAAACTGTAATATAAGCTGCTTAGACCATCCTACCATATTAATTTCTCACAGAAAGACTGTCATGGGATAATTTTCGTTGAGACCCCTTGTTTCTGTAGAGCCATTTTGTATAGGGAGAGATTATTTGTGAGCTTGTTATATGGGGGCCCAAACAAACCAATCATTCCAGCCATGGTCATGTGGCAGACACTGTTGCTGAAATGATTGGTTTGTTAAAGTGTGCATGTCCTATTAACACAACATAAGGGTGGGTGGGAGGGCCCACGGACAATTCCATCTTGCACCTCTTTTTCTTTGTCTGCCCTATCAGTCCAGGGGAGCTATTGCCTGTCTGTCTGCTGTGCTGTGTACTAACTAGTTGGTTGGTTGAAGACAGACTGGGGTACAATCTGGACAATTTTGGAACCTTTCTACATGGCAACTGAAGATGCGGTTCATAGTCCTGGACCAATGCTAAAGGCATAAACACATTGCCACTAGGTGTTATTGGCAGCTTGTTTTGTCTTTCGCTGTCTTCTTCCTGTTGATGCTTCTTTTTTCAGGAATCATCTTTTTTAAGAATCATCTTTTTTAAACATAATAATTTTTAAGAATCATTCCTCTTGTCACTTCTTAGAATGTATACAAAGGAGGGTTGCTGAGCTAATGGATTGTGAAGCAGAGTTAACACTGGAGTTAACTTTTAGAGCAGAGGTTCCCAAACTTTTTCAAATCACGGCACCCAGGAGTATCAGAATAATTTTCATGGCACCCCTACACCAAGTGTTTCTCATTTAGAAAGTCAGAAAAAAAGTAAATTGTGTTTATATCTCATCCTGAGGGTAAATTATGTGGTAATGGACAGGATTCACTTCTGTTTGTCCACAATTTGACTATTACATTGGCCATAAATAACTTGAATTGGTCATGGACCACCAATTCAAGGCACCCTTGCATGTACCCCACTGTGTTAGGGTTAACCCTGCTTCACAATCTATTCAACCTACAGCAACCCATCTTTGTATACAGTGTGGTTGGTTCTATTTGTGTTCAAAAATATATTTGTATATGCCCCCACAGGCATATAGAGGTATCTGCAAAAAATGGAGGTTGTATGATTCGGAGGGCTTGGCCAGCTTTTTCCAGGTGGACGACCTCTTGCTGAAATTATAACTTTATTAAACTTTTTTTCTTTGGATTATGTGCTCTTTGGGGCCTAATATTTAAAACTGCCATACTGTCTTTCACTGCAGTGCCACTCCTACAAGTGCCACGTATTGCTGCCGCCCACTTGTGTCGCTAAGCTTAGCCATCCAGCTACCTCGGTGCAACCTTTTGGCCTTAACACAATATTGTGAGGTGTGAGGTGTTCAGAACAGACCGGAAATAAGTGGAATTTATTGTTATTGAGGTTATTAATACTGGATGAACAACAGCAAAAAATATATATATATTTTTAGCCGTTTTTATGATAAAAAAAAAATACAGATCCAAAACCAAATTTTCACCCATTCGGCTGTTTTGTATTTATTAAGAATTTTAATGATTTTTTTTTAAAATACACAAAGAGGGGATGGAATCTGTGACTGTGCCGGCTACAGCACAAGGGAGGTTATCCATGCCTGATAGCACCTTCGTGAATCCACAGGCCAGGCAGTTACTGATAGACTGCGCGTGTGTACGGCCCAGAGTACAAATATGCGAATCCATCCTGCAATAAAACCTTGCTGCTACTTTGATTGTTGGACTACACATGTTGATTGACAGGAAGTAGACATTTGTGGGTGGTCACTGAACATTTTCTGGGAGTGTCAGGGATAATGCAGGCGTGCCCAGATGATTGAGGGGAAGTCATGTGATGTCATCTCCAGCCCCGATCTGACTTCTTCTATCGCAGCTGCCGAGTAAGTCCTGGGTTTCGCACAGGCTGAGCACACTGGGAACATCATTTGGGTGTGAACGGCTTGCACAGGGTGGGATTTCCCTCTGGCAGGGTGGCATATATCTGATGGCGGGGAATATATCTGATGGCGAGAACTGATCATATCTGTATAACCCCCAATATGCCTACTCCATACTGACATCAATCTCGATGTTGCTCTAGGCTAAGTTTTTCCCCTGTCTGTTTGAACAGGGCTCTTCATGACCTAGGTGAGATTAGACCAGGGGCGCTTGACAAGAGTGGTCTTTACCTAGCTGCTGCTCTAAGACAGGATGATCAGTCCTCTACATTACAACAAGAAAGAAAAAGAGAAATGAGCAGCGCTGATCACTAAAAGAAAAACAGATTGGTTGGTCTATCACAATAGTTTAATGATCATTACTAAAATACGTGGTATGCCAGCATTAATAAAAACACTGGTAATGCTAATAAATGGGAAGGATAATAATTAATCATATGGGATGTCCCCACCAACCGTACATATCTGGTGTCCTGGAGAGTCCTGGATTTGTAGGTCCTTTAGGATAGCAAACGTCCCCAAACGATAGTCCAGGGGGAGAACCAAATGATAATTATAATAATATCTATTTCCCACTGTCCATCTATTATTAACTTTCCAAGGTCTCTCTATAGCCTTTGTATATAATACATAAAAGGAATGGTTAATTTCTATTGATTTTAAGGAAAACTTGAGACTTGTTAGATATATGATCCAATGATGCGGTTGCTAGGTAACCTGAAATGCCGGTCCGTGCATAGAATATGCTCCAGTACTTTGCTCCCACGTCATTAGACGTAACCTGGAACACTCCAGGAAGCCCAATCAAACCACAGTATAGAAGCCGGGAACCCACGTCATCGGATCTACCCAGAAGTATTCCGGACTGGTTTGGGATGACGCGAGGGCCTGAGACAGTGCGGTGCCCGCATACTGTGTTCTCCGCTGACATCCGGGTGAACTGAGGGTCACCCGGATGGAGTACGGAGATCTATTGTCGGCTGTACTAGTGAATAAGAATCAGAAAGCCGGCAACATTAACCTCTGAAGTCCGTGACCCGGAAGTTCCGGGTACCACGACGCTTCTGTGCCCAAACAAATTCATTTTATTTATTATTATTTTTGGGGGTTTCAATAAAAAAATATAATATAATATACTTATGTTAAGTATGATTGAATAAATATCCTTTGCCTCCTTCTCAAATGCCTCTTCATGACCTAGTGCAATATGATTAAGTTTGGTTCATCCCAGGGCGCCACGCCAGGACCAATACCAGAAGAGCAATTGACCTTATTCATGATATAAAAAGAAGGCAGGGGCGGATCCAGGATAAAATGACAGGGGGGGCACCATGATAAAAGAGGGTTTGGGTGGGGGAGGGGCGGAGTTAGTGGTGCCAATGTACATGCTAACACAGCGGCAGAGAGAGGGTGGGAATGGGATTAAAAATAGGCCCTGGCATTTAAAGTGCGCAGGCCCACCATGGCGACAAAAGTGAAGGACGTAGTTGTGCGCGCGCCAAAGGCGCGCTCCGGAAAAGGGGTGTGGTCACTCAACAGGGGGCGTGATCTTGAGTGTAGTGTGCCACACCATATACAACTTCTACACATTATGCAATAAAATACTAGACCCCATTATAGTTGCCCCTTACACATGATGCCAAATGGAATGAGCCAAAATTCACATACTGCCACATGGATTGAGCCGAAATTCAAATAATGCCACATGGATTGTGTCAAAATTCACATAATGCCACACAGATTGAGCCAAAATTCACATAATAACACACGGATTGAGCCAAATTTCACATAATGCCAAATGGATGGAGCCAAAATTCACATAATGCCACATGGATTGTGTCAAAATTCACATAATGCCATATGGATTAAGCCAAAATTCACATAATAACACACGGATTGAGCCAAAATTCACATAATGCCACATGGATTGAGCCCAAATTCACATAATGCCATACGGATTGAGCCAAAATTCACATAATAACACACGGATTGAGCCAAAATTCACATAATGCCACATGGATTGAGCCCAAATTCACATAATGCCACACGGATTGAGCCAAAATTCACATAATGACACACAGATTGAGCCAAAATTCACATAATAACACACGGATTGAGCCAAAATTCACATAATGCCACACGGATTGAGCCAAAATTCACATAATGCCACACGGATTGAGCCAAAATTCACATAATGCCACACAGATTGAGCCAAAATTCACATAATAACACACGGATTGAGCCAAATTTCACATAATGCCAAATGGATGGAGCCAAAATTCACATAATGCCACATGGATTGTGTCAAAATTCACATAATGCCATATGGATTGAACCAAAATTCACATAATAACACACGGATTGAGCCAAAATTCACATAATGCCACATGGATTGAGCCCAAATTCACATAATGCCATACGGATTGAGCCAAAATTCACATAATAACACACGGATTGAGCCAAAATTCACATAATGCCACACAGATTGAGCCAAAATTCACATAATAACACACGGATTGAGCCAAAATTCACATAATGCCACACAGATTGAGCCAAAATTCACATAATAACACACGGATTGAGCCAAAATTCACATAATGCCACACGGATTGAGCCAAAATTCACATAATGCCACACGGATTGAGCCAGAATTCACATAATGCCACACAGATTAAGCCAATTCACAATACGCTTCATAAACAGGGACATTGTCTGCCAAAGGTGCGCATTAAACATTTACACCATAATGTCCATTACATGTTAAATTACACACCATTATGTCCATTATGTCAAACACCATAATGCCTATTAAAAATTATGCTACATAAGTGCTGCTTATCTACATGCTCATTGCCAAGGGTTCCATGCTCATTGCCAGAGGTTCCATGCTCGTTGCCATGTGGGATTACATGCTCATTGCCAAGAGGGAATACATGCTCGCAGTAAATGGGGGACAGCCACCACCAGGCAGAAGTGATAGCCACTGACAGTGGCAGAGCCTGGCTTTATTCAGGTCCCGGCTATTTGAAATAATACCCCTTTTACACCAGAAAATGCATTTCCAGGTTTGCCCCTTTTACTCCAGCCTATTCCCTGCATTTTCTGGTGTGAGGGGGAGAGAAAACCACCCCTCCCCCCCTTTAACCAGTTATCTCATTTAACCGGCTATATCTTCGGAACCAACTGACCCATTTACATGAGACAAGTATCATATTGAAGAACTTCTGAGTGGTCTTTGAATGATTTTGGCCCAGTGATACTGGAACGTTTGGAACTGCCCGAATGCCCCCCCTGAATCCGCCAATGACGGAAGGTGAGCTTTGGTGAATATTTTGTCCCTATACACTGAGACTGTATTTCTTTCTCTTTCATGTTTAGTGCTCTATAGGTGCTCATAGGTCTATAGGTGCAAGATGAAATTACGGCGTCGGTAATCATAGTCACCCGAACAGAGCTACAATTGGAATTGCCGGCTGCACAAAAAAATGTAATCTGGGCCAATGAGTCTGATTCTGTGTGTCACGCAATGTGGCTGTAGTAGCAGGGTAGCTGTGGGGGCATGGGTTAGTACCTGGAGCTAATGCAATACATGCTACACATGGTGAAATATGGGGATGCGTCTGCCGGTGATTGGATACCCGTGCTGCCCATCGATTTTACTCCAGCTCCACCACTACAGGGAGATCACATGCAGCTTTTAGATACACGCCCACAAACCGTCCGTGACACTCCCACAAGACAGGACTGGGTGGCTTGTGTGACTGTATTACTGACTTCTCGAAACACAAATATCCTCCAATCCAACCAAGGGCCTGATTCAGACCTTCTCACTGTGCTATGTTAATTCTGAGCCCAGCTAGCAGGTTAACACGCCAACCCCCCCCCCCCCCCCCCGTGCGTGCAGCCCGAATCCCCTCGCTATGCTGCGAGCAGATGTGTACACTCACACACCCACTACCAAGTGCCCACACAGACTAATAAAATGTCAATGGATACTCACCATTAAAGGCGTTTACTTTTTGTCTCCACATTGTTGTACAAATCGGGGGTGGACGCTTAGGTCATGTGATGTCATTTGTCCACCCGAGCAGGCCAGGGAATGCATGCGTTCCATGGGGCCCACTTACCATTTTTTATGGGCGTTCCCATTGTTTTTGCGGCCATGCCGACTAAATGCTGAGTCCCCACCCCAGATCACCCCTGCCTGTCAATCACTGTGCGTACACACGGCCAGTGAATACCTCGCTGAAGACACTCGCCCCGGGGGCCTGCACCTGCACATTGCAACACCCCCACCATCGACAGAGGGACTGAAGTTGATGCTCAATGAGCAGATGTGCATCGTCCCCAAGTACCTATGTTTCAGCATAGGATGGAGATTTGCTGGAAGGAGTAACTCCAGTGATGTCCTCACTATATACAAGAGGAGCCTCCAGGGAAATGGAAGCAGAGCAGCACTCATGTCCCCAAGCTCGCCTAGAGTAATGAGATTTACTTTTTGATTCTGGACAATCATTTTTATTATGGCAATCCTGTATCACACAAGACTGTCTATATGGGGCCACTGATTAGGTTGCAACACACCACAATGGGCCTAATTCAGGTGCAGTTGGAGTTTCTATCCAAGTCAGCAATGGTAGCGCTGTATGGTGTTCAGACCGGCATCTTGGGATACATCTACGTATCACTCATTAACCATAAGAAGTATAACAGCGCTCATGGTGATACACAAGCTGTCTGCAACAGATGTCCGTAAATTTCTGACCAATGATGAAGATTGCTGGCCTCTTATTTTCCCCTAAATGGCAGTGACACACCTCTGTTTTCACAAATGGAGGCTGCCGCTGTTATCTCCCTGCCCCGTTGATGGCAGCAAACTGTCAATCACTGATTAAATGATTCTGCTCTGTGTCCTACCTCGCATGTACTTTGTAATGATGGGCATTAGGCCCAATAGGCTAGAGATGGATATTGACCATCACTGGATTTTACCATTGGTGGTAGCCCCCGATGGCAAAGGAATATCAGAGAGTTGGCAGGATAATCGCGGTGTGCCTGTGCAGAACCCAACCACCTTATTCATCAATGTTTTCTATTGAAGGTTATAAATCATTGACCACAAGTGGTGCAGCTGTCATGGGCCATCACTAGAGTGTACCATAAAAAACTGCTATTTATGTGATATAATGTATTTAAAAAATTTAAAAAAATTGTGTTATATAAGTTTTACATTTTAATAGATGTCCTTGACCTAATTCAATCATAAAAAAACATAACGTTTCTGAGCAATTTATACATTATAACATATATCAGCCGGTTAAGTGGTTAAAACATTTTTAAAACTGTATCTCTCATAACAAATGGCGGAAAAATCCTCCTTGGGATCACCTGGGGACCTATTCTTCATATCATGTACAAGGGGGAAATAATTCATTGCGGACAGATAAATAAATGTGTGCGACTGAAAATTAGTCTGACTCTTACAATAATTAATCTCTGAAGATTGTTTTCTACCGCTAAAATCCCTTATATAAATGTCCATCAGAAGTAATAATCTCAGCATGAAGTGGCTGAAGAGGGAGAACGTGCTTAAGGTATTATCAATATAAATACATACATACATACATAAATAAATACATATCCTGTATATGTGGAAGACCCAGTTCAGGAGTCAGAACAGCAACAGCAGGGCTAGTGAGATCCTAAGATGTATTGTGATTCGCAGTCTGCTAATTAACAACACCTGTCACTTCCTGTTCTATGTTTGTCCAGAGCAGAGGGTCAGTGTTTCCAATGCCTTTTAGTGGCTGGGCCATAGTCTGAGAGGAATGTGGGGATAACGTAAGGGATTCTCTGGAGTGTACCCTTATTGTGAAACCTGCGTGTTGCCTGCTGAAACCTGCCATTGCTGTAACCTAAAAATTGCATTGATGTAATCTAAGAATTGCCAAGCTGTTATCCTGGTATGCTGCCTACCTGCTCCAAATAGAGAACCAGACTTTGTTTCAGCCCAGTCTATGTGTAACCTTGGCACTCCAGCTGTTGTTGAACTACACATCCCAACATGCCTTGCATCAGTTTTTGCATGGCCAAATAGTAAGACTGATGCAGGGCATGCTGGGATGTGTAATTCAGCAACAGCTGGGGTGCCAAGGTCTGTGCTCTCTTAGCTGTATATTTACTAAAGCTTCTACACAATGAAAATAGGTGTTGTTGTCCACAGCAACCAATCAGATTATGTCTATCAGTTTCTAGGATTAAATAAAGAAATTGGAGACAGAATCTGATTGGTTGCTATGAACGACCTCACCTATTTTCATTTTCGGATGCTTTCGTAAATGTATTTTCGGTACTTATTTCCTAGCACGGCGCCCACGATCTAGATTGTATTTGTTGGGCTGATATCTCAAGCATTGCATGCATCTTATGTGTTTGTGCGGCATAAGATGCATGCGATGATGCAATTGACGCGATCGACAAGATTTTTACATTGCAAGCATTGCATGCATCTTACTGTATGTGTTTGTGCGGCATAAGATGCATGCGATGATGCAATCGACGCAATCAACGAGATTTTTACATTGGAATCAATGTGAAATGGTCCCTGAGACCCAATTAAACATTTATTAAAATGTAAAAAGCCCCCAAAATTTTAATTGCTAACCCCCCCTCATGGGTGAAATGCCCCCCCCCCCCCCATTGTTAACGCCACCCTACTATTGACGCCAACCCGAAGCGTGGCGAGCGCAGGGAGCCCGCGAGGGGCGGCGGTACGCGTCCTCTGACCTTCTCATACCCCCACTATCCACGTCGGCGTGGAGTTGATTTTATATAGTGTGGCGAGCGCAGCGAGCCACCGAGCCCGAAGCGTGGCGAGCGGACACGGAATACATGTGAAGTAGTCCGCGTCCCCTTGCGGGGCACGCTGCGCGCGCCACGCTTCAGGCTCGGTGGCTCGCTGCGCTCACCACGCTTCAGGTTGGCATTGATAGTGCTGGTGGCGTTAACAATGGGTATTGGGGGCTCACGATTTTTATCTTATAGCATCTTATGGATCTCATGAATCTTATGCATCTTATGGATCCATAAGATCCATGAGATGCATAAGATGAGATCCATACAATTAAAAAATTGTTTCAATTGTATTGATTGTATGCCTTAAGTAAGGCATACAATCTATGCGATGGGCGCCGTGCTAGGAAATACAGTAAGTACCGTATGTTCTGTCAGACTTTGTACTGAGCAGCTGTTTATTGTTTAAAGAGAATTTTTAATGAAAGACCCCTAAAAGTGATGTGGGTGGAACATGCTGGAAACATGTTTAGGATACGCATGGCCACTCTCTTAAGTGGACAAAATCATTTTGTGGTGTTTCCATAACTACGAATAACGGGAGAACTGACTAATTCAATTAAATGTGACTTATTTATGACCTCAGTGGCCTAACGCCTTCAGTATTGAATTGCGATTTTAAAGTCAATTGGTTTCTTTAATATTTTTGGTATCATTTCTATACTGTATTCGGTTTACAGGAGTGGGAACCTCTGGTTTTATTTATTTTATTATCATGTTTAAAATACTCTGAATTGGCTAATGTTATAGTGTATATATATATATATATATATATATATATATATATCGTGTCTAGACTTTATGTGGGTCTTTATTATAATTATATACTGTACCTATTATTTATGGTTATATATGCTGTCCTGACATCATAGACAATATTATACGTTGGTGTGTTTAGCGCACTCAGTGCAGGGATATAGAGAGGGGAGGGTGGGGTAGGATTAGAAAGAGGAGAAGGATTTGGGTGGAAAATAAAGGAGGAATATGTATAAATTAACAGTCTGTACTCCGATGTATCGTAAAATGCAGGATCTTTATTGATATTCAAAATATAGGAATAGCATGTGTGGAGGGGAGAGGGGAGGTGGTGGTGGTGGTGGGGGGGTTTCCACAGTGTGAACCCGAATTCTGGGCGAGATGGGGTGGGGATAAGTCCTTAGAAAAGGGTGCCTCCCAGCATTCCACTTGGGGACCTTTTGAAAGTGGGGTGTCCTAATCTATGCTTGTAAGTCAAAAAGTCAGTCCTGGGTGTTATCACCAGGTTGAACCCTGCTGTACCTGTGGGGAGCCCTTGCGGGAATTAGGGTGTCAATAGATCCCCTTTGTACCATAAATCCTTGTCTCCTACACAGGTGTGCATCTGGGTATGGGATCCTGCATATTGTTATCAATAGTGTGTGCAGCAAATGTCTAGAAATGGGAAGAGTTTGTGCAGGTTGCGGTGTCCCACACCTTGCTTCTTACCCTGTTCTTTTTGGTGTGATGCGAAGTGCTTCGGTGCCCAGCCGGGCAGGTGAGATGTTCAGTCCCGTACGAAGAATGATTTCCCGTACCCTTCTCTTGTTGGCCGATAGCAGGTCCCGTGTCCACGCTGACAGCGTAGCCGCACTCGCTATCACCGGTCTTCCGGACCCAGCGCCTACGTCAGTGCACTCAACTCCAATAGGAGGAGACTCAAAATGGCTTGTGGGTGTTGTAGTTGCTGACCAACGCATTTCGCTCTTAAGCCTTTGTCAAGGATACTGTGCATTGCTGGGTGGTGGCTTATATTGCTCATGTAGGAAAGTCATTGGTGGTTAGACAGTGGGCATGTTTTCTCCGGTTTGTTAATTCTCAGAGGGTTCAGTCTGTTTGTATGACTGTTGCCATGGTCACGGATGTTTCCATGGATATTTTGGTTGAATGGACTTGGGCAAATAGCGCTGCATTCAATGAACGAAATGTGTTCATAATGAGGGGTCTTAACTTGGGATGGTGATAATGATGGTCATCCGTAGGAGCGTTATTTGTAGTGTCTGCAATGATTATTTTCATTATTAATATTAATTAGTGTATTGGCGATTTTAATTAAATATGAGTGTTTTATGGATGGATCTGGATCTGAGATCTGAGAATTAACAAACCAGAGAAAACGCGCCCACTGTCTAACCACCAATGACATTCCTACATGAGCAATATAAGCCACCACCCAGCAATGCACAGTATCTTTGACAAAGGCTTAAGAGCCGAAACGCGTTGGTCAGCAACTACAACACCCACAAGCCATTTCGAGTCTCCTCCTATTGGAGTTGAGCACGCTGACGTACTGTAGGCAGTGATGCACGTAGTGGTGCCGGGTCCGGAAGACCGGTAAAAGCGTGTGCGGCCACGCTGTGAGCGGGGACACAGGACCTGCTTTCGGCATACAGGAGAAGGGTACGGGAAATCATTACCCGTATGGGACTGAACATCTCACCTGCCCGGCTGGGCCCCGAAGCACTCCGCATCACACCAAAAAGAACAGGGTAAGAAGCAAGATGCGGGATGCCGCAACCTGCACAAACTCTTCCCATTTCTAGACATTTGCTGCACACACTATTGATACCAATATGCAGGATCCCATACCCAGCTCTAAAATAAGTAATTAAAATAACATAAAAAATTATTAATAAAGGATTGGACTGATTTTACAATTAAAAGCAGTAATGCAATTTATTTAGTATATGACCAAATTGTGCTGGTATTTTGTAAAAAGTTTGGGGGGGAGGGGGGAGGGTAAATTTGGGATCACAATGGAGGACTGTCCGTTCCTATTAGGCCTGTGACCATATAAGTGCAAATGCAAAAGTGAGGGTGAATAACAACTGACGCGTTTCGCCGACTCAGCGGCTTTATCAAAGGTGATGGAGTAATGTGACTGAGGGGTTTTTATACCAGACTGGGCAGGAAGTAGGTTTGGTCACATGATACACAGTAAAACACATAATCGTTCCAATCCATAAAAAAACATCATAAAGATATGAAGAGGAGGCAGAAAAAAATACATACATGTAATTCACGTTTGTTTATGCATAATTTGTTAGATGGCATTTCTATATTACACAATAATAAAAAAACTAGGTGTCAGTAAGGGCGGAAGTGGAGCGTCCCTACTGCTCCACTTCCGCCCTTACTGACACCTAGTTTTTGCCCTCTTCCTCTACCCTCCACCCCCGAACCAATACGGGGATATTATAGTATATCGAGGCTATTCATTTAACCAATCAGGATCCAGCTCCTTCCCGTGGCACATGACCACTGTCCACCAATGAAATATTTTGCTTGTATCACCATATTATTGTGTAATATAGCAATGCCATCTAACAAATTATGCATAAACAAACGTGAATTACATGTATGTATTTTTTTCTGCCTCCTCTTTATATCTTTATGATGTTTTTTTATGGATTGGACCGATTATGTGTTTTACTGTGTATCATGTGACCAAACCTACTTCCTGCCCAGTCTGGTATAAAAACCCCTCAGTCACATTACTCCATCACCTTTGATAAAGCCGCTGAGTCGGCGAAATGCGTCAGTTGTTATTCACCCCCACTTTTGGACTGTTCAAGACCAGCCTTGGACCTATTTGGATTGACCTAACCGTGGACATTATACCATCTTAAAGGACCCCAGTACCATCTTTGGGAGTGCCAACCTTGGGTGTCTCCCCTACTCTGGACGGTGACTCGGCCCCAACACCAACTTGGGCCTTGAGTCCCAGGGAGAGAAACTACACACCCCAGCTTGTCTACAGGTGGACGGTAATCCCTATTCAATTGTCTTTGCATTTGCACTTATATGGTCCCAGGCCTAATAGGAACGGACAGTCCTCCATTGTGATCCCAAATTTCCCCTCCCGCCCCCCCCCCCAACTTTTTACAAAATACCAGCACAATTTGGTCATATATTAAATAAAATGTATTACTGCTTTTAATTGTACAATCAGTCCAATCCTTTATTAATCATTGTTTATGGTATTTTAATTACTTATTTTAGCGCTGCTATCTCCGTTTTTCCTTTTTTTGCACAGTTCGGGCCTAACTAACCCGACACAAACCAGCAGCTGCTAGTGACTCAACACAGGTCACCTTTTCCACCCTCCTTCCCCGCGGAGGAGTACCTTCTTCCCATACCCAGCTGCACACCTGTGTAGGAGACATAAATCCCACGCAAGGATTTATGGTACAAAGGGGATCTGTTGACACCCTAATTCCCGCAAGGGCTCCCCACAGGTACAGCAGGGTTCAACCTGGTGATAACACCCAGGACTGACTTTTTGACTTACAAGCTTAGGACCCCCCACTTTCACAAGGTCCTCAAGTGGAAGGCAGGGAGGCTCCCTTTTCTAAGGACTTATCCCCACCCCATCTCGCCCAGAATTCGGGCTCACACCGTGGAATTCCCGTCTACCTCCCTCCGCCCCCCCCCTCACACACACATCCTATTCCTATATTTTGAAAATCAATAAAGCTCCTTCTTTTATGATACATCAAAGTACAGACTGTTAATTTATACATATCCCTCCTTATTTTCCACCCAATCCTTCTCCTCTTTCTAATCCTACCCCACCCTCCCCTCTCTACATCCCTGCACAACACCTACCCTGAGTGCGCTATCCACACCAACGTATAATATACTTCCCAGGGGTCCCTGTGGACATACCCCAGGATAAGCAGCACCACCTGCACATTTGGTAGAGCGCAATATACCCTGCATATCAAATCATAGACAATATAATATTGATATATATTTTTATTTATTCGTGTTATTAAATGATGTTATTGGATTATTTTACGGGTATCTATAAACTACATTTTATATTATTGGTATTAGTAGGTGCAGGTTTTTACTATACATATTTACATCACTCTTAAACTGTGATTGTATATTCCATTTCCATACCTACAGTATATATACGTATACATTTAGAAAGCACATTTCGAAGATGTCATTTGTTTTATTAATTAGGTTCTTGTTTTTAAAGGATATTGTTCAAGCCCTTTTGAAGAATTATAAAGAAATGAGCAACGTTGAGTACTGTAGATGGTGGCATAGCAATAGCTATTGCTGTGCTATACTGCTGCCGCCTACTGGGACCTGCCTTAACCCTCCCCACGTGCCACTTGCTGCTGTGCCTGTGGCCGGAACCTGGAAATCTACTTGTCTGCGGTCCCGGTGCTCCTCCTGGCTCCTAATGAAAAAATGTCCCTCACAAAATGTCTGCCCCCTTACAGCAGACAGTTTTTGAGGATGATAGAAGAGGCGGCAGCCTCCTCTAGCATCCTTAAAACCTGTCTACTGTTGGGGACAGCCATCTTGTGACCGTCATTTTTAATTAGCAGGAGCCAGGAGTAGCGGTGGGACAGACAAGTGGATCTGCAGGTCTCGGCCACAGACGCGGTGTCGGCAAGCGGCAAGCAGAGGGGTCAGATCAGAGACACATCATGCTTGCTTCCCTTCAAGATCAGAAGATGCCCATCAGTGCCATCAGCTCAGAACTGGCAGTGGGATCAGGCACACCCATCTAATGTTCTGTGACATTTGGCCAGAAGTGGTCTTCATGGAACAAATGTGGCCAAAAAGCCAAACATTTAATGTGGAAACATTCAATTATGCACAAAAACATAGGAACTGTGTGCTGAAAAATGGAATCAGGTGCTCTGATCTGATTAGTCAACATTTGAAATATGTGGTGATAACAGAAGGCAATTTGTTCCCTGTAGGGCTAGAGAGCGGTAAAATAGGCAATGTCTCCAGGCAACAGTTAAGGTCACAGGCAAGTTTTGCATTTCAGCAAATGGAGTTGGGGATTTGTTCAGGATTAATGGTGTCCTCAATGCTGAGAAACACTCGCAGGTACGTATCCATCATGCAATACCATCAGGGAGGCGTCTGATTGTCTTCAAATGTATTCTGCAGCAGGACAATGACCCCAAACATACAGCCAATGATTGGGATTAGGATTTTTTTGTCAAGTTCTCAACTGATAATGATATCAGGTTGGTAACTATTATTGGTTGGTGTAAATGTATATTTAATTCTGTTTTGGAAATGGCGAGATAACATCCAAGATGAAATGTCATAAAGGGTTTCAGTGATACAGACCAATAAAGATGGTGACAAATCTGGGGAGTCTATACAGATTTAAGTATCAGCCATGTACAGATGATACTGAAATACAAAAGAGCTGATTAGTCTACCAAGAGATGTGGTATGCTGTAGTTTGAGAAAAGTAGAGAACCTAAGACTGACAGTTAGCAAAGAGGAGATGGATTCAGAGAAGCTGACACTGAAAGAGTGATTAGATAGGTAGGATGAGCACCTAGAAATATCTATGTCCTGAAAACCTTGTGATTCAAGTGTTTGCATGAGAAGAGTTGGTCAACCATGTCAAAGCAGCAGAGAGATCTAAAAGAATAAGGAGTAATGGTCTTAAATTTAGTGGTGACCACATCATTCACTACTTTAATCAGTGCAATCTCTATGGAGTGTTGGGAATGAAAGCCTGACCGAAGTGGATCCAGTGTAGGTAAGTTCCACAAGTGCCTTGGAGGGACATGGAAGTTAAGAGATGGGATGATAGTGTGAAAGACAGTTAGGGTCAGAATTTAGTATTTTCATAATGGGAGTAATTACTGCATTATTGAGCAGTGAAGGAAAGATACCAGTAGAGATAGAGAAATTACAGATTTTAGTTAAGGTTGGGATGAGCACAGAAGAAAGTGCTTTACTTTTTTGTAGGATCTAATGGAGATGTAGTAGAGTAGGAGGATGAGAAGATGTTGTTGCTTCATCTTCATGTGTGAGATAAAATGAAGAGTAGGTACCATGTACAGAATTGAACAGGTCATTGGCATAGGAAGAGCATACCATTTTGTCTCAGATCTCATCAATCTTGTCCTTGTTATTGGCTGATAGGGTTAAGGAAGGGTTGAGATGTCATTTAAATGTATTAAATGTATTAAAAAGTTGCTTGGGCTTAGTTGCTTTAGTAGAGATGTGAGTTTGGAAATATGTTTGTTTGGCAGTGTCTAGAGTATTAGAATAAGAGTGACAAAGAGTTTTGTATGTGATGAAGTTGCTTGGAGTATGAGATTTATGCCACTGACGGTCACATTTTTTGGTAGATGTCTTGTTACTTTGTAAAAGAGAAGATGTTTGTGGTAGGTGTGCGCTTAGACAGCTGTCTTGTGATGGATAAAACAAAAAGTGGTAACCCTAGAACCACTAAAAAGACAAAGTGCAGAAAAAAAAAACAAATTGATTTATCCTTCACTGGCGCTAACGATTATAGGATAATACGATCCTATGTAGTGGAATACGATCCTCTTCTCCAAATAGGGAAAGACAAGTGTGTGGAAATAATTACCATACGTTCCTTAATGGAGACAGAGGATCCTCTTCTCCATATGAATAGCTTAAAGCAGCGGTTTCCAAACTGTGGGTCCTGGCCCCAAAGTTGGTCCCGACCTTCTCAGCATGGGGTCGCGACTCCAATTTGCTGACCATCAGGCTGATGACTTTCCTAATCTTAAACTGGCCATACATCTACAGATCGATTGTCAGATCTGGCTGGTTGAAACAAAATCCTGATAATATCTGAGTGACAGTTTTTGGCAGTTTTCCAGCATTTCAAAGCAAATGGTCAACTGTCATTTGCTCTCATCCATTACCAGGTTTTTGTTCCAACCAACCAACCAGATCGGACAATCGATCTGTAGATGTATGGACAGCTTTAGTCAGTGATTCAAGGAGTCTGAAAAATCTGTTGAATTGTCTATTATTTGAGACTCCTCCCATCATTGTGCCTCCACAATGCTGCCATGTATGTGATGTGTTGACCTTCTGCATTAACTTGCTGGGGTCCTGTAATTATTTGTATTGTCTAATGGGGTTCCAGAGTAGAATAGTTTGAGGATCGCTGGCTTAAAGCGATCCAAAGTGGGGGCTATCCGTCTTGTATGGAAAGACTTCCAAATCCTCCTCCCTCGTAAGATGTATGATCACCAGACGCAACCCAAAACAAAGATGATTGGGAAGTATATAGTGAATATATACACTATATACTTCCCAATCATCTTTGTTTTGGGTTACGTCTGGTGATCATACATCTTACGAGGGAGAAGGATTTGGAAGTTTATCCATACTAGAAGGAGAGCCCCCACTTTGGATCGCTTTAAGCTATTTATACGGAGAAGAGGATCCCCTGTCTCCATTAAGGAACGTATGGTATTTATTTCCACACACTTGTCTTTCCCTATTTGGAGAAGAGGATCGTATTCCACTACATACAGTAGAAACGTATTATCCTATAATCGTTAGTGCCAGTGAAGGATAAATCAATTTGTCTTGTTACGTTGTGCCATGGTTGACATCTAGGCCTTTGTGAAGGTTGATAAGTAGCTGGAGCCACTTTATCAGGGGCTAATTCTAGAGTCTGGTTCTGGTGTGATACAGCCATCTCAGGAGAAGTGATTGGACAAATAGGTGAGAGCAGTTGTTTCAGACAAGTGGATAGTTGTTGAAAATTAATAGTGTTCATTTGTCTGTGGGTTTGAGTTTTAAGTAATGGAGGAGAGATGCAAGAGATGGAAAGGAATGTTCATGAATTTAGAACCTGAGCATAGTCTGGAGACTACAATATCAATGCAGTGGCCATCCTGATGAGTAGAGGCAACAAACAATTGGGTGAGACCGAGAGAAAAATATTCCTGACTAAAACAGCTCTTGTGATGTTACTACAGATGCATGTGCTTTTAATAGCGATTCATAAAATGGAATTTGGGAACCAAACCTTGCAAAAAGAATTCATCCTCACGGGATTTTCTCAGAACTTCCAGATTTGTGTTTTGATGTTTATCTTCTTCCTAATAATTTACACATTGATCATTGTGGGGAACAGTTTTATGATATGTACTATAATCATCAGTCCTTCATTACACACCCCTATGTACTATTTTCTTTGCAACTTATCCATCATCGATTTGTTCTATTCTTCTATCACTTTGCCCAAAATTCTGCTGGATGTATTTTCTAAGAGAAGGAGAATTCCCATCCTTTGGTGTCTGGCGCAGATGAACACCGGCCTGTTCCTAGGAAGTACTGAGGATATACTGCTGGCGGTGATGGCGTATGACCGGTATATTGCCATACGCTTCCCTTTACATTACACCATAATTATGAATTGGAGGACTTGTCATATCATTACAGTCATTATGTGGTCAGGAAACTTCCTTGTAGCAACTGTTCCCACAATCGCCAAACCTCTTGTGTTCTGCAGGGAGAACATATTGGACCATTTTGCTTGTGAGGTATTGGCCCTTCTAGAGCTGGCATGTGGTGATCTCACCTTCTATAAAATAGCTATATTTGTCGGAAGTTTATTTACCCTGTTAACACCATTTGTTTTTATTGTGGTGTCCTACATCTCCATCATTATATCTATATTAAAGATCCACTCAAGGGGCGGAAGGTCTAAAGCTTTTTCTACATGTGCTTCACATCTGACTGTGGTCTTTATTCTTTATGGGACAAGTATAATTACTTATATAGGACAAACAAAGATTCTGTCATCAAACCTGAAGTATTTTGCCTTAGTTTATGGTGTTGTGACACCGGTGTTAAACCCTTTGATCTACAGCCTGAGAAACCATGAAGTGAAAGAAGCATTTAGGACCATATTGTCCAAGAATTCTGCATCACAGAGACTATACCACTAGTATCCATAAAATATGTGACATTACGGTATGCTCTGATGTTCCTACAAAATCCCATAAAATGTGGAGGAAAAACAAATACTGAATGTAGTATAATATTATTTTTCAAATTTGATAAAACCAATGATAAAATAAGGACAAGTTGAGTGATTACAGCGTCCATGTGACCATATGTGGCCTATAAGGTGTTATAACAAATATAGGCTCTGGATCCTATGTTTTGGCTTCCCAGTCACAAAGGTCCCGGATCAACTTCCAACCTCAATATGGAACAACACTCCAGTTGCTTAGTGCCAATGATCTGGGACCTTGGTGGCAAGGAGACTCAAGTAGAAACCCTAAGCTTATATTTTTTCTAACACCTTATAGGCCTCTTTTTGTCACGTGGAGTTGGTATGGAACAGCACTCCAGGTGCCAACTGATGATATTTTTTGAGAGCATACATAGAAACATAGAATATGACGGCAGATAAGAATCAATTGGCCTTCTAGTTTGGACCCTATTTGATCCTTATTACTTTGTAAGGATACACTTATGTCTATCCCAAGCAGGTGTAAATTGCTCTAGTGTCTCAGCCTTTAACCACCTCTGAGGGGAGGCTATTCCACTTGTCCACTACCCTTTCTGAGAAGTAATTTTTCCTCAGATTTCCCCTGAATCCCCTCCCTCCAGTGTCAGTGCATGTCCTCATGTTCTAATTCTCCCTCCTGAATTTTGTTGAAACCTTTGAGATATTTAAATGTTTCTATAATGCCCCCCTTTCCCTTCTCTGCTCCAAACTGTAAATATTAAGATCTTTTAGTCTTTCCTGGTAAGTTTTGTGATGTAGTCCATGCACCATTTTAGTTGCCCTTTTATGTACAGTCTCTAATGTGTTTTATATCCTTTTAGAGATATGGCCTCCAGAACTAGACACAGTATTCTAGATGAGGTCGTACAAATGACTATACAGAACAGGACACAGTATTCTAGATGAGGCCACACCAATGACCTACTGTATACAGTTTCATTATTACTTCTTTCTTTCCCTGATTCCACTCACTATGCAGCCATGTAATGCTTTATTACATTGCTTCCCTGCCATTTTATCACCTGTAGTAGTGACTCCTAGAACTATTTCCTCATCAGGAGATTCCTCCCCCTAGATTCATTTCCTTCATTATATTGCCATTAATACTATATTTAGCCTTTGGATTTTAGAGACCCGAATGCATTTTTTGCGGCAATAAACTGTAGTTGCCATGCTCTAGACCATTCCTCTATTCTAACTCTCGAGAAAATAGGAAATGACCTTTGATGGCGCTATGCTGCCTGTGGACTGTACTGACCCCCAGTTATCACCCAATAACCAAAATACAGCAAAATATACAAAAATGGGGATTTCCAACCAGGGACGTAAGATGGATTGTAGTCTCTGGGTCTTCCTAGGTTCTCCTCAATGGTTTCTCGACCATATGGGGAAAATTCAAAAGGAAAGATGGTGGTTACTACTGACCATCCCAGGAACCCACTACACCGAACACAATGAATATTTTTTGTGAAGGAAAGATAAGCGTACCCTACTTACATTAGGCAGTAAGCAAGGTACAAATATAGAGGTTTCTTTCACTCAGAGAGATTATTCTTCCATCTATAGACCATAAATATAATGACGTACCCCAACTCACGTCAAAAGATGTTTCTTTACACACGTAGCGTGTTCTTTATTTGGTGGGGCTCGATTTTGATCAGATGACCATATTTCTCGAGAAAGATGGGGTCTCTGAAAAAGCTGTATTAGCGTACCCAAACTCACAGTTATACAGGCGTTTTCACCACGTATAATGGTATCTCTTAATCCTTGACATGGGGATCTCTGTAGCCAATATATCACTCCAAAATATTCCAGAAATAGTCTCTTCAAAATTTATTTTAATGTACGAAAGCAGTAAAAATCCTTCATCCCAACAATGAAAGGATCCCAAAAATATCCAAAGGACTTCCCACAATGAGTCCCAAGGTAGCCCAAAAAGTTAAAATAAAAAACAGAATAAAAAATCGCTTTTAAAAAAATTACCTAAAATACATACAAAAATCCAGAAAAGCGTCCAAAGGAAAGGATGATGGCTGCTCACTCTCCACAGAAATCAGTCAACGCGTTTCGGTGTCTGCAACACCTTTTTCAAGACATATCTGTGGATGGTGAGCGTCCATCTTTTATACTAAGAGCAGCCTATCAGAGTGCACAGGAAATGAGGTAATTGCAATTGCGATATATCTTTCAAAACAAGTGTACACGTTACAGGGGTTACAATACATGTCATAACAAGATTAAAAAACAGTATCAAATTCAAAAATATATATAGAAAAGTCCATAAATTTGATGCAGACCATTTTCGTATTCATTGGCATAAACGGTCACCATGGCAACCTGCATGTCACTTCCGGTTCCAGGGATTGAATTCAAGGCTTTCTTGATAATAAAGAGTGCGCACACCAAACATATATAAAAGAGGTGGGCACACTTCAGACTTCCAGAATATATATAGATCCTGTGATAGAGATGGTAGTGTGCACCGCGATCAGCGCCCATAGTTAGATGCGCTGACATCTCAGTTGGACTTCCGGTCGCTGGACCGCAAACTACGGAAGCCCAAAAGGGTCAGATTTCCGGGCTAAGTCATGACTTCCGGCACTTGGACCGCATAACGTGGAAATAGCTTTTTAGAGCCGCATATCGTGTAGATAACCTGGCATGGATTATGATCTGCATGTTGCCATGGCGACACGGACATATCTGATTGACAGAAGAAAAATAAAATTAGACACTGCTTACATCAATTGAACATATGGCATACTATGGTAGGCATAATTAATGTAAACTTGTATAAAGAAGTTGGCCGTACTATGCGGGGGATATTTTGCATAGCTATTGCAAATAGCAGCATATACTTATCTATCCATAAGCGGTGTAGTAGGGGAGAGATGGAACTAAACCTACATAATTATTTGTAGAACAGCATTATATTGCCTACTAAATATAAACATGCTAGATACCTTAAAATACAGAAGGAGGGACAATTCTTCCCCCAAACAAGTCGTATTGGGCAGCATATTGAACAGTGACCACGAGCCGAGGCTGGCTGACTATAGAAACCACTTCAGCTCGAAGTCACTGTTCAATCCACCTGGTATAAGGGTATTGCAATTGAAGATGAGATTCATCTCCATTTTTGCCAGGGGGGTGGTGCTGTCATTGTGTCTTAGATTATTTTTTATAACTCTAAGATCGCAGAATGAGACAATTTCTGCTGGGGAGCAATTATGTGCGGTTTTGAAGTGCGCTGATAATGCATGAGATTCGAAACCATTCTTTATGTTTCGAATATGCTCCCCTAGTCTTGTTTTTAGGGCCCTGGTTGTACGACCTATGTCATGTTTTTTAAACTGCATTCTATAGTATATATAACATTTTTTACATTGCAGGTGATAAAATGTCCATTTTGTAACCATTTATCACATATTCTGTGATTTTATTGGATCCTTTGCTTTTTACATTCCTGCACCCCACACAGCTCCCACATCTGAAAAAACCTTGCAAAGGAAAAAGGAAGGACAGTTGCAGCGCTCTCAAATTTTAATGAGTTGATTTCTCAATATAAATAACACATAAATATACAATACATATGAAAAATAATAAAAAATGTGCAAATAATTACATGTATAGATAAATGAATATCTTTTAAAAACAGCAAGTGGACCAATTGTGTAAGAAATATATATAACCTGCTCTGGTTGATAACCACTCGAAAACGGGCACTGGAGTCCAAAATAGAGTCCCAATTTGTAATCCCAAAGGTCGCTGGAGGTGTCCCTGGCCCAATGGGGCAAATAATGTTGCTTGTAGGGATCCTCTCTAAAGTGCGGATATGGTGCAGTTGGGAGATGGGTGAGGTACTCCAAATTGTAGCAAGCAAGCCGTAATCTGTTTACCCCAATCCAGATAAGTGCGGGGAGGCTTCTGTAATAAAGTGCTCTGTGCCTTGGAGGTAAAGTTGTTCCTCACAATGGTAAAAGGTGGTTCTTATAGTCCCAGAAGGATTCAGCAGGATGAAATACACAGGGGGTCACACTTGGTACCAATGCGTTTCGCTGTCACAAGAGACAGCTTTATCACGGGCCTTTCCAATTTCTCCTTTTTATAACCACATGAGATGAATTTTCTTTTCATATCTGTGGCTTGCTCTAAAAAGACTTTATCGTCGGAGCAGTTTCTCTGCAATCTTTTGAACTGCCCTTTTGGAACCGAATTGAGCCATTGAGTGTGGTGACAGCTCGATGAAGAAATATACGTCCCGGAGTCTGTGGGTTTGCGAAAGTTTTTATGCTTAAGCACCCCATCCTCCACATACACATTGGAAAGGGAAATAGAGTTATTGAAAACTAACGATAACGCAAACCCTATAACTCGAAGTCAAAGGGGGACAAAAAGAGATAATTTTGCTTTTGTGTCCACTTACACACAAGAACATAAAAAGATTGAGAAAGTTTTTAAAAAACATTGGAAAGTTTTGTTTTGTGACCCCATCCTGAAAGGCCTACTACCAGATTTACCCAAACATATATACCGTAAGGCCCAGTGGCGTAGCTACTTATTATGCGCCCCCCCCCCCCCCCCCCGCCGCTAAAAAAAATTCGCCCCCACTCCCCCTCCCCTCAGCAGCCCCCCCAATGCCCATACCTGCCCACCCGCTGCGGTCTGCGGTACCTGCCTGCCGTGCCGTTACGGTCCTGTAGCGCTGGCTCCTGCTGCTAATAGTGAAACGTGACTCTTAGAAAATGGCTGCCCCCATACTGCAGACAGAAAACTGTCTGCAGTATGGGGGCAGCCATTTTCTAAGTGTCCGTTTTCATTATAGAAGCTGGAGCCAGCGCTAGGAGAGACGGAGCGACGTCAGTCACGGCACGGCAGGCAGGTACCGCAGACAGCAGCGGGTAACTATAGCCCCGCAGACCCCCGGCGCCCAAACTTGCTCTGCGCCTCCCCGCCACCGCGGGGGCTGCAGAGATATAGTTACGCCACTGGTAAGGCCCCTAACATTAAATGAGCACTGGTCAAAAGTGCATACATCTCGAAACCACCTATGTCAAGAATAAATACTAAAGGTTTTTTCAGATGTGGGAGCTGTGTGGGGTGCAGGAATGTAAAAAGCAAAGGATCCAATAACATCACAGAATATGTGATAAATGGTTACAAAATGGACATAAGATTTTATCACCTGCAATGTAAAAAATGTTATATATACTATAGAATGCAGTTGTAAAAAACATGACATAGGTCGTACAACCAGGGCCCTAAAAACAAGACTAGGGGAGCATATTCGAAACATAAAGAATGGTTTTGAATCTCATGCATTATCAGCGCACTTCAAAACCGCACATAATTGCTCCCCAGCAGAAATTGTCTCATTCTGCGGTCTTAGAGTTATAAAAAATAATCTAAGACACAATGACAGCACCACCCCCCTGGCAAAAAATGGAGATGAATCTCATCTTCAATTGCAATACCCTTATACCAGGTGGATTGAACAGTGACTTCGAGCTGAAGTGGTTTCTATAGTCAGCCAGCCTCGGCTCGTGGTCACTGTTCAATATGCTGCCCAATACGACTTGTTTGGGGAAGAATTGTCCCTCCTTCTGTATTTTAAGGTATCTAGCATGTTTATATTTAGTAGGCAATATAATGCTGTTCTACAAATAATTATGTAGGTTTAGTTCCATCTCTCCCCTACTACACCGCTTATGGATAGATAAGTATATGCTGCTATTTGCAATAGCCATGCAAAATATCCCCCGCATAGTACGGCCAACTTCTTTATACAAGTTTACATTAATTATGCCTACCATAGTATGCCATATGTTCAATTGATGTAAGCAGTGTCTAATTTTATTTTTCTTCTGTCAATCAGATATGTCCGTGTCGCCATGGCAACATGCAGGGCATAATCCACGCCAGGTTATCTACACAATATGCGGCTCTAAAAAGCTATTTCCGCGTTATGCGGTCCAAGTGCCGGAAGTCATGACTTAGCCTGGACATCTGATCCTTCTAGGCTTCCGTAGTTTGCGGTCCAGCGACCGGAAGTCCAACTGAGATGTCAGCGCATCTAACTATGGGCGCTGATCGAGGTGCACACTACCATCTCTATCACAGGATCTATATATATTCTGGAAGTCTGAAGTGTGCCCACCTCTTTTATATATGTTTGGTGTGCGCACTCTTTATTATCAAGAATGCCTTGAATTCAATCCCTGGAACCGGAAATGACATGCAGGTTGCCATGGTGACCGTTTATGCCAATGAATACGAAAATGGTCTGCATCAAATTTATGGACTTTTCTATATATATTTTTGAATTTGATACTGTTTTTTAATCTTGTTATGACATGTATTGTAACCCCTGTAACGTGTACACTTGTTTTGAAGGATATATCGCAATTGCAATTACCTCATTTCCTGTGCACTCTGATAGGCTGCTCTTAGTATAAAAGATGGACGCTCACCATCCACAGATATGTCTTGAAAAAGGTGTTGCAGACACCGAAACGCGTTGACTGATTTCTGTGGAGAGTGAGCAGCCATCATCCTTTCCTTTGGACGCTTTTCTGGATTTTTGTATGTATTTTAGGTAATTTTTTTTAAAGCAATTTTTTATTCTGTTTTGTATTTTAACTTTTTGGGCTACCTTGGGACTCATTGTGGGAAGTCCTTTGGATATTTTTGGGATCCTTTCATTGTTGGGATAAAGGATTTTTACTGCTTTCGTACAATAAAATAAATTTTGAAGAGACTATTTCTGGAATATTTTGGAGTGATATATTGGCTACAGAGATCCCCATGTCAAGGATTAAAAGATACCATTATATGTGGTGAAAACGCCTGTATAACTGTGAGTTTGGGTACGCTAATACAGCTTTTTCAGAGACCCCATCTTTCTCGAGAAATATGGTAATCTGATCAAAATCGAGCCCCACCAAATAAAGAACACGCTACGTGTGTAAAGAAACATCTTTTGATGTGAGTTGGGGTACGCCATTATATTTATGGTCTATAGATGGAAGAATAATCTCTCTGAGTAAAAGAAACCTCTATATTTGTACCTTGCTTATACTATTGGTGAGTAAGGTACGATCCAATCACCATTCCTTCATCCGTCAAATCACAGGGTGTTTTGATTTTTCTGATATATGGTCAACATAGTATAAATTTATATATTGCACTTTCTTCCCGCTACACGTGTTGCTGACAACATTCGAGGAATATGCCGCGAAAGTGAGTCCCTGGAAGGAAAGATAATAAAAAGAAAGAAGAAAATAAACCGTTACGTGCCTTTACGCTGCCCTGCCTACTGTAAGTAGGGTACGCTTATCTTTCCTTCACAAAAAATATTCATTGTGTTCAGTGTAGTCGGTTCCTGGGATGGTCAGTAGTAACCACCATCTTTCCTTTTGAATTTTCCCCATATGGTCAAGAAACCGTTGAGGAGAACCTAGGAAGACCCAGAGACTACAATCCATCTTGCGCCCGTGGTTGGAAATCCCCATTTTTGTATACATTCCTCTATTCTACCTAAATCATCAATCATTTGTTTTACCCCTCCTGGTGTGTCTACCTTGTTGCACACCTTTGTGTCATCTGCAAACAGACAAACTTTCCCTTCAATAACATTTGCAATGTCATCAACAAAGATATTTAAAAGCACTGGTCCGAGTACAGATCCCTGAGTTGTTCCACTCGTAACACTACCCTCCTGTAAACACAATCCATTTACTGCAACTCTTTCATTTCTATCCTCCAACTAAGATCTTATTCATTCAACATTCAAAATCTTATTACTTAATCCTATGCTTTCAAATTTATTTAACAGTGTGCGATTTTGGACAGTGACAAAAGCTTTATGATCTATTACTTTAGTCACCCAGTCAACAAAGTCAATAAGATTTATTTGACATGATCTCTTTTTTATTAAGAGTGTTTCCACTGATGTAACGTTTGACTGATGTAACGTTAACTGGTTGGTAGTTGCTTGCATCTTCCTTGCTTCCACTTTTGTGCGGTGGGACAACATTCACTCCTTTCCATGTCCTCAGCAATTACTCCTGTATCTAGTGACTGGTTGAATAATTCTGTTCAAACAGTCTTAAAGCACCCATTTAAGATATTGTAGCATCTTTGGATTTATCCCATCTGATCCCATTGATTTATCAACTGTTAATTTTAAGAGTCCTGTTAGTACCCTCACCTCTATAAATGTACAAATTTTTCTTTCAGTAATTAATACTGATAAAAAATATTATTAGGATGAATTGCTATTACATTGTCTCTCACAGCAAGACCAGAATTTGTCTTTAGTCTTTTTTTTCCCTTTCGATTTGATAAAATAAACAAGCCATCAAAACACGTCAGCGGCAGGCAACTGAAATGCTGTTTCATATTGAGGTTGAAAGATGATTTAGGACCTTGGTGGCAGAGGATCTGGAACCTCTATTTTCTGAAATTGCCTGAATTTTGCATCCCACTACCTGTGACCTGGACCCTGTCTAACCAAGCTCCTAATAGTGTGTATAGATATACAGATGGAGTATGTCCCATCCTTGCAGGGGATGGCGCTGGCGACGCCAGCCGCCATCCCCCGCCAGCGCCATATCGATGTCGAGAAGGGGACGCGCGCGCGAGAGGCGCACACGTCCCCTTCCGATGGCGCTTCCATCCGCTCCCCCGGGTCCCCGCCGGCTTGTCGTCGGTAACCCGGGGTCCCC
Organism: Crinia signifera; assembly: GCF_055691185.1. NCBI lineage: Eukaryota > Metazoa > Chordata > Amphibia > Anura > Myobatrachidae > Crinia > Crinia signifera. The sequence continues at coordinate 331,624,716 of NC_139219.1, read as the reverse complement.
ACCGCCTTCCCGCATTCCCCCCTAAACCCCCTAACCCTGTCCGTCTCCCTGAGGCGGAGACAGACAGGGTTTCCTTCGCCCCGGCGACGGAGACTGAGACACGCGTGCGCGTGAGACGCACACGCGTCTCAGTACAATGGATGGCGAGGCTGCTGGCGGATCGCCAGCGGGGACGTTCTGGCGATCCGCCAGCCAGGATGTACAGTACTCCATCTGTAATTGCTTGTCTATGCGAAGATTGTTCAATGCTCTTTGCAGACTGGTATTTTTCCTGAACCCCTAAAGGAAGCAATTATAAGCCCTCTTCTTAAAAAACCTTATTTAGTTCCACACTGCATGAGCAACTACAGACTGGTATCAAACCTTCCTTTTCTAGGAAAGATGATTGAGAAAGTGACTGCAAATCAACTGGAAACCTGCCTTACAACTAATGGTATGTATGATCTAATCCATCAGGATTTTAGGAGAAGTCATAACACTGAAACAGCCCTGGTATTTGTGCTAAATAATCTTCTGGTGGCAAGAGACAAAGGTGACTGTTCACTCTTAATTCTTATTGATCTCTCAGCTACATTCAATACTGTGGACCATGGGCTTCTGATTGAGCACTTGAAAAATTTCTGTAGACTGGATGGCACAGTACTAAGCTGGTTCAAATAATTTCTCACTGGCAGGTCACAGAGAGTGTCTTCTGGAGAATACTCATAACGATCAGTGCCATTGTCATGTGGTGTCCCATGTGGTTCTATACTATCCCCCATGCTTTTTGCAGTGTACATGCTGCCACTGGGAGAAATATTTAGGCTACCATTGCTATGCAGATGATACATAACTTTACTTGCTCCAGGCACTGAGAACCCAATGGCAACCCTAAATGGCTGTATAGCTGAGCTTTTGGAATGGATGAGTAGCAGTTAGTTGAGACTGAATGCTGATGAAACAGAGGTCCTTATTATAGGGCCTCAACTTCAAAGGACAAGACTGCAGCATAGCCACCCAACTGGACGGACACTTGGGGGTAAAGAATTACAGAGCTCTGATCATGTGTGGAATCTTGGCATGGTGCTGGATGGTGGCTTAAAGCTTAAACATCAGATATCAGCCACAATAAAATCCTAATTCTTTGAGGAACATAGCCAAAGTCAAACACTTACTCCCCTCAGAAGACCTGCCTACAGTCATACATGCATTCGTACCATCTCGATTAGATTACTACAATGCCCTCTACCTTGGTCTCCCAGCAAAATAATTGCACCAATTACAGCTGGTACAAAACACAGCTGCCAGGCTGTTACCCAACCAGCCCCATTCTAGCCACATACCTCCCATTCTCTACTCCCTCCACTGGCCGCATATAAAATGGCGGATCATCTACAAGATTTACTTACTGAGTATTAACGCCCTACATGGCCAAGGCCCTATGAACTTGAAACAGCTTCTGATTCCATACTGTCCCACTCGATTACTGCGGTCTGTAGATGAAGGACTTTTAGCTGTACCTAGAATCTCCTGTGCTGTAATTTATCTGGAAGTTAAGCTTTTAGCCATGTGGCTCAAACTCTATGTAACTCCTCACAAAGATCGATAGGCCCCCACTCTAGAATCTTTTTAAAGCAGACTCAAGACTTTCCTGTTTACTCAAGTATTTCTGTATTTCCATGCTCTATGTAGTTTATGAAAGCTTTTCTTTACTTCATTATTCCCGTTCTATCGGTTAATCACCTTGAGTCCTATTGTAAAAAGAGTGCTATATAAATAAATTATTTTTATTATCGATTCAATTATTATTATTATAACATATTATAGGTCCTTTGTGGTCTTGTGGTCTTTGTTATCACCCAACCTGTTCATACAGTAGGAGCCCATCTCATCTATCTTCCTTAGGCCATGGCTCAGGATGGCTAGCCATGGCTATCCTATTGTTCTCACCTGCAATACAATACATAGAACAATAGAATAGGGGATTAGCAGAGTAATCAAATTACTCACTTAATCCTATTATAGAGGTAGATGGCACCATCTGTATCTTGACATATCTGGTGGCCTTGACAAAGGTCTGGGGCAGACCGAAACGTTGGCCCGTGGCTCACTGTCATGCACATTGCACTTTATGTTGAATTGCTGAAAATGGATTAAAAAGTTTATCATCCATATAAGAAGTCCGGTGAGTGTCCTCATCTTTTCTCAAAGCTATATTGGTATACTGGATTTTTTTGGGACACCTGAGCTGACACCTCGGCAGTTGGCATTTATTCGGAGGATATATTCCTTACTTTGGAATATATATATATATATATATATATATATATATATAGGGGGTATACGGCCCGGCACTCCTCTAACTGGTCGATTGCCCCGGTGCCCTTCCACAGGGGGATGGGTACAGTAGGAAAGAAGGATGGCACTCTGGAGACTTTAAAACTCGTGCTGTATTTGAAGTGCAAACAAGAAGACCAACGTTTTGGGGTATATACCCCTTTGTCAAGGTGCTAGTGAGAACAAAACTACTATAAAGTGCTTACCTTATAAAGGAGTGAGTAAATTGGGGTTTGCGACGTCCAGCGCCGATCACCTGTAGCCGCGCCGTCTCCCCGCCGGAAGGACAGGGGCTCTAGCCGGAAGATCGTCATCGCGTCGGCGTCCCGAAAGTGTGACTATGTGGCACGCAAGCCGTGTGGTTGCCATGGGGACTGGTGTGAACTGTAGCTGTGGCTGCGGCTGGCGGTCATCGGAAGCTGAACTTTGCGAATCCCTTACAAAAACATAAAAACATAAAAACATAAATACATTTATGTTTTTATGTTTTTGTAAGGGATTCGCAAAGTCCCTGATACCCCTTTTGCTGCTGAATTGTTGCTGTTGGACGGTTGGATACTTTCTGCCTTGATAATGGTCCTTGCTGGACCGAAACGTCGGCAGGCTCCACGTAAGAACTATTAAACCTGGGACACTCTGTTCCATTATACCATTGGTGTTTGTGAAGTCTGGTGAGTGCTGTTTTCCCTCACGGGAGTTACTGTATATATATATATATATATATATATATATATATATATATATATATATATATATATAGACTGTTTATAGAATCGGCACTCGTCCCATTGTAAATCTAATGCCCTGGGTGCCTTTAGTGGGTTTTGAACGTTGTAGACAAATCTGCTTATCTCCAAGACCCTTGGATTGACATAGATTTGTCTACAGCATATATATATATATATATATATATATATATACCCCCACCCCTGACGAAAACTGACACTGTTCAGTTGAAAAAACTGTCGGGGCAGCTGCTGCTGCTATACACTTTTGTCTACATGGAATAAACGAGAGAAAGAAAGTTATTTTTGAAGCTGCACTGGATGGTTCACCCCTATGTATAGCAAATTTTCGAAAAACTAGAGATTAGGATGCAATTTTTAGAAACCAAACTACCTTTATATTTTTCGGGGTTGGTATTTTTACAAACCTAATGAAGTTTTAACTGGTGTTTGGTGGTGCTCCCTGAGCTAGAGGGTATATATAATTTTACAACTAGAGAAAGGAAGCTCTTTGTTGGGGCACTCTTTAATAGTTTAAAGAGGGATCAAAGGTGGCTGCATATCTTATGCTCTGGATTATATTAAAATGTAACTTTTAATGCGTATTTCATATAAAAAAAGATTTACACATATAATATATAAGGAAAAAGAACAAACAAACAAAAATATAACAGTTTATATACAAGAGACAGGTAATTAGTGTCCACACATCTGTGGGTAGATTTTCAGATTCCCTTCTGATGTAAATAACTGTTTATAAAATATAATTAAATATGTAAATTGTGGGGTCTCGGTTTGCTACGTTGCACTAGGACCCAGAAAGCCCAATTTTTAGGTGAGGTATTTGATGTGATTCAAGTGCTATGTATCAATATTTATTTCAGCGCTAAATTGTAACTTTTTCTCACATATACAGAACTGTGTCAGATACAAGCAACACTGATAATAAGCTACTTTGTATATTTAGTCTCTGTTTAGAAATTAGCAATTAGAGTCACAAGTCAAGGATAGTGTTAAGATAAGATAAGGCACTCTTCTGCTGTCCCTGTGAGGGCGAATGGGATCCCTTGTTGTATATAAACATTCTGTTCTGATAGGGGAAGGGTTTGGCACAGGTTATAACAGTTGATAGATAAATTTGAGAATAAATTTGGACAAAAACCAACATGAGAACTGCTGATGTTATATCACTAAATTTGCAGCAGTTATAGGGTTGGTGGTGCTCCCAAAGAAGGTTCAGAAGTTAACTGAAGAAAAAGGGTGTCAAAAAGGGACAGTAGGGAAAACAAAAAAGGTTTTTGGGGCACACTAAATTTGCAGCAGTATAGGGTTGGTGGTGCTCCCAAAGAAGGTTCAGAAGTTAACTGAAGAAAAAGGGTGTCAAAAAGGGACAGTAGGGAACACAAAAAGGTTTTTGGGGCACACTTATGAAAAATAGAAAAATTCAGAGATTCATGAGAAGATTAAGATTTAACTTTTATTGGTAAGACTAAAAAAACATACAAATTTCTTTATTGCAAAAGAGAGATGCATACAGTAATTATTTAATACATGTACATCACAAAATTATTCGTTAATTCAATAACAGGTCTCGAAAAAATATATACATAGAGAGATACCCCAAATGGGGTTTCTTAGCATGCTGTTAAGCAAAATGTTTCAGACAAGTGATTATGATTGTTTCTGCTCAACAAGGTTTCAGGCAATCAATCCTAGTACAAGTAACGTCTTAAATAGACAACTCAGGATAATAAATTATGATCTACCTTTCAGACAGAAAAAATGGTTTAATCAGTAATAGTGGCGCAGGACACACCCCACTGGAATGGTCCCCAGACTGGAGAAAGAGGGGAAATAAATGAGGGGAAGGAAAAAGGATAATGAACAACACGCAACTCCCTCTCTACTGTCCTGCTTCTGTTGTCACAATTGACTACAGCACCGGATATTCCCTATTGGTCGGCCAGATAGGTACTGGGCCGGCCTATCACTGCTTAGCTTCTGAGTTCAGGCGATCCAGTGAAGTTTGGCTGTAGACCTTTTATGGTTGATTGGAGAGCAAAGTCTAAGAGGAGTGTGCTTAAATGTACTTCTGCTTCTTGTCCAACTAGTTGGTGTTTTCCCTGTTACTACAAGGGCATTGCAGAAGAAAATTGCCACAGTATGGAAAGTGAAAGAGTATTGAAATAATAGTATATAGTGCAGAAGGAGGGAATATCATGCAGTGGTCCCCCATCTGCTGTCCACCATCTTACTAAGTATTGGGTGGTGGATGAGAATGTGGGACCAAAGCAAAACCTCCCTTGAGACAGCCATTGTTCAGAATATACAGAGATGCATGAGCAAGTTATCACAGTAATTTGATAAACCCGACAATTAAATTGATAGAATGTACCCTCTGTCCAAGGCAAGCATAGTGTTCCGGGTGTCAGTATATGCAAAAACCGATCACCCTGTTCACCCGGGGGTTGATAGGCAATTAATGGGCAAACAAATATACATCCAAATGTACAGACAGAGTGGTAAATGTAGTATGCAGTTAGCCAAACAGATACACATAGGCAAGATATTAAAGAATAAATGCCATACACATTTCTTTATTGACTTGGTAGGTCGGCTGGGATTTTTTTGGAAGGATATGGAGAGAACACAGGCGCCAGACCACAGGTGTATAATAAAGGCTTATATAACCAGTCTATGCCAATACACAAGTTTTAATTAAAAAACATTTTAATTTATAGTCAAGATAAACACAATATATAAAAAAGATTTGTAAAAATTGGACAGTATAAATAAGTATATAAAAAAACAACACAGTTAATATAGAAGGGTAGCGGGTAGGTGGGGGATGGGAACAATGGGTTATAGGGTAAATGGATACGAGTGGATATCTTTTTAGGCGTAGACATTTTCAAATAGAGCACATAAGTCAAAGACCATAGTTCTTGGTACTTAGCTCATGAAAAGGAAGGATAGTATTGTCCTTTTAGGGTTCGTGGAGCAGAGCATTAGTTCCACAGCTGGTTAGCATAGAGGATTGGAGGAATGGTCCCAACGCGTTTCGTCGACCTATGGACTTCTTCAAGTCCCCTTGAAGAAGGTTGTCCTGACGAAGGGAATACAATAAAAAGTTCCCGAAACGTTGTCGATTAGACCGTTTGTAGGTCTCTTTATTGAGCTGCTGGGGAGTGCCAGGCATGGGAAACCCTTGGTCCCATCTGTGAAGTATATATATATATATATATGAAGAAAAAAGAAAGGGAAAGCAGGGTGCACTAATGGATATAATCAGAGCCACTGAACAAAAAACAATTTATTAATAACAATAAAAGGCCCTTTGGACAAGCATAAACATCACAAAGTCATTCACTTCATAAACAGATGAATCATTTAATTGAAGTTCAGACTTCCAAAGTCGAATAGAATTACCAACGCGTTTCGTCATATAGAATGACTTCCTCAGGGCGATGGAAGTTTACAACTCATACATCAGGGTTAACTAGAATCGGTCTCCTTCAAATTGAGGGAAATCCTAACATTTGATTTAAAGAAATGACTTGTAAAATCTAAAACACCAAGTTGTTCTAACAAGCCTCAGATGTCAAGGTTACAAATACAGATGGAGCCGGGCTGGTCTTTAGAGCCGGGCCAGCCGCCATCCCCCGCCAGCCGCCACAGCCGCCATCTGTATCTGTGAAAGGGGACGCGCGCGCATGAGATGCGCGCGCATCCCCTTTCGACGGCACTTACACCGCTTCCCCCGGGTCCCCACCGGCTTGTCGACAGTCACCAAGGGTCCCCACCGCCTCCCCGCACCCCCTTTAACCCTGTCCGTCTCCCTGAAGTGGAGACGGACAGGTTCCCGTCGTCCCGCCGCCCGGAAACTGAGACGCGCGTGCGTGTGAGACGCACGTGCGTCTCAGTCAGATGGAGCGCCTCGCTGCTGGCGGATCGCCAGCGGAGACAGTCTGACGATTCGCCAGTAAGAGGGAGCCTGGCTCCCTCTGTACTTCTTAATGTCAGAGAGATCCAGGTCACAAATTAGATAACAATTCAATACTCGCTGACCAATCACTGGGCAGAATTAGTAAATCACAGACTGTAGCATCTTAGTGTCAGAAAGATCAGGTCACAGTAATAGAGGTGACTTAATAATCGTGGGCCATAAATGGTCCACAGAAACAGGATGTGTACAGCAGGGGTCCACCAGGTAGCCTATATAATGAATTACTTTCCATTTTTCAACGTTAAACTGCACTATCCACCTTTCCACCCCCCTTTCCAGTTTATTTAAGTCACTTAGTAGTGTTTCCACATCCTCTCCTTTTTTAAATTTCCTTACTCAATTTCTTTTAGTATCCTAGGTGTATTTCGTCAGGGCGAAGGAGATTTGTTACTACAGTATTTGGTTCTGTAATCTATTTTTGACTATTTCCTCACTCAAACATACAGTTTGGGAGCAATCAAGATCCATGTATTTAATCTGTGGGAGATCTTCTGAAGATTCTTCCCTTGTAAATACTGAAGCAAAAATTGTATTAAATAATTCCGCTTTCTCTTTTCTTTCTTCACCAACATAGCTGTCAACGCCGCAGATATCCATTTTGCAATAGGATGACTGCTGTCGTACATCTTCCTGGCAAAGGACTGTTGGATGGTCAATTGTTTAGAAAGTAGTGAAAGTAGTGATGTTACTACTTCCTCTCCAAGAAGAACGACTCCCAGCAGCAACAGCAGCAGTGGCAGTAGGCATAGCACCAGGGCATAATGCGGTCATGCAGAGGTGGGGGAACTCATGTCACTATGCCAGCTAATTACACCCCCTCCCCTCCCCGTTATTGGAGTTTTATTGCCTGCCTTGTAATTGGGGAGGGGTGGATTGTTCAGCCTTTGATTAGTTGTATTGACTTCACATGGACAGAATCCATCATTTATAAGGGAGCCTCACTAGGCTGTTGTAGCCTGGGCTGTTGGGTTATTTTATAAGGGTTTATTTAAAAGGGTTCTGTAATGATACAACAAATTCAGGACTTATTCAGGATTTGAACAGGATGAAAACAGATGAACTCATTGTGAGGTTATCAGACTCACTGTATATCTGTAATTACTATATTTTATTAGGTGTAGTAATTAATGTACTATTTTAGTCCGTCGGTACCCTCTTGTTCTCCATATATGTCTATATTCCCCCTATATGTGTGTGTAGTTCCAGATCATATATTATTAGGCTGTATAATCCCACCAGAAATGTAATGTCTGTATTTCTCAGGACTTTATTCATGTAAGCATTATACCATTGATACCAATTACCCTGCTATTGTGCTGCAATTCTTTGTAAACCTCTGGGCTCTAGCAGACTTTGTGGAACCGGGCACCACAGGGGGTGATCAAATGCCCCTGCTATCAACAGGAAGGTTGTCCACAGGGGGTGACCACCACATAATGTAATCAGACTGTGTTTTGTATCTTGTGTTGACACTGCATCTGCATATCCTGGCCACTTCCAGACTTACTGGAACCGACCCAGCAGGGGGGCTGCAGCAGATGGCCAGCTGGATATTACCTGGGGGGGATGTGTCTGACTCTTGAATCCACCAATCAAGATCCACTGCCAGCCCACTTTTGGTTTGTGCCCCGTGGGAAATTGGAAGTTTTCAAAATGACTTGTACACCTGCCAGCCCCTCATGTTAGTCGCAATCCGGTCTCAGGGGTCCTACCCTTCACTGGATCTTGTGGAACACATCGTTTGCCCGGGAAGGGGGCATCCTACCAAGCTCTGGTGTGGAGCGTCTGTGTGGTGTGGATTTACACAGGTTTCGGCTATCACTGCTGTGGGGATTAAGTGATAGTTTTGTGCTTTGGACTGTGATGCTACAAGGACTTTGCTACCCGGATGTTTTATGCTACCATTTGAATCTTTTTCCTGTCTTCATCTACTTTTGTGTGCTGTGATAAAAATAAACCATATTTTGGTTTCATCTGCTCGGTGTCTGAGTGATTGAAGAACTCGTATCCTCACACTCATCACCAAGACATCTTCAAGCCTAAGAAAGTTTTCACAACCCTTTGCTTTAACCTCTAAAATTGAACGTATGTACCTAACCTGCACTCCTATATACTCACACTGTCACTATGCTGCCTGTTTGTGTATGTGATTCATCCATTCTAGTATCATAATCTGCTTCTATATTGCAATACTTGTGTTTGTACATTTAGACATTGCAAATTTGCTAATTAGAGCCATATTAGGCTGGTATCTGCTTTACAAAATACAGGGTAACTCTACAACTGAAAACATTTACTTCACTGCATGCCATAGCATTGTATGCAATCTATGGTCAGCTGTGCTAATCAACGTGCACTCACACATATGTAGGGTTTATAAATTACTATCTGAGCAACACCAGTAAGCTGGTATTAACTATTGCAAGTCTAATATAACTCTTGGCCTATAGAACTGTTCAAATACACCATGTACTATAAACTATTACTCTGCTTCGCTCTCCATGGTTTTCTCTCAAAATCAGTCTCTTCTCTCTCTCTCTCTCCCTGAAGCTCAGCCCTCTATACACATTTCTGCCTCCATTATCCACACCCCTCTTATTAACACTCATGAGATTTTTACATACCTCTCTAAATTGACAATAACATCCACAAACTGTCACCAGAAACAACATTCACAAACCACCTGCAGCTACACCTATCTCTCTCTACTGCTTCTATTAGCTGGTGACATTTCACTTAATCCAGGCCCCAGCTGCTTGCCCCGCTCGCAGGCACCTAACTCTCAGGAACATAGTAATCCAGCTAACCTCATAAACATCAAATGCCTCCCTTCATCCCCCAAATCACTAAAATGTGCGTTATGGAATGCACGCTCTGTTGGCAACAAATTAACATCCATCAACGACCTCTTCATTTCAAACAACTTCAACCTGCTGGCTATAACAGAAACATGGCTCTCACAATCAGACACAGCCTCCCCTGCAGCCCTGTCATACGGTGCTCTCCACTTCACACACACACCCAGGCCTGGTGACAGCAGAGGAGGTGGGGTTGGAATATTACTATCCCAATCCTTCACATACAAAGTTATACCACAGGTTCCATCACTCACATTCACATCATTTGAAGTACATTCCATCAGAACTTACACTCCTTTCTCGCTGCGTGTTGCAGCTATCTATCGCCCACCTGGGCAGCCAACACGATTTCTGGAAGATTTTTCTGCCTCATGGGTGACTTCAACATTGCTATTGATAGCCCAAAATCTGCTGCTCATGCCTCCAAACTACTCTCTCTAACCTCCTCTCTCGGCCTCTCCCAATGGACTGACTCCTCTACTCATCGGGATGGCCACTGTCTTGATCTGATATTCACTAAGCTGTGCTCAGTGTCGGAATTCACCAATTCTCCTTTCCCTCTCTCAGATCACAACCTTATCACCTGCATGCTGTCCTCTAGTACTTCTAACTCAAAAACACAGAAATCCTTTAATCCACCTCAAGCCCGCAGAAATATTAATGATATTAATTTTCAAGTACTCTCCTCCTCACTGCAACAACAGCTTGCTCCTATTTCTGCATTCACTACTCCTGAGATGGCGGTATCACACCTAAACCTAACCCTCAAAACAGCCCTGGATGAAGTGGCTCCAGTTACCCACCACACTCCACGTAGGCCTAGACGCCAACCGTGGCACTCTAAATTAACGAGACACCTACAAAATATCTCACGCAAAGCTGAGCGTAAATGGCGTAAATCTCACAGTCCAATGGATTTCTTTACATATAAGAATATCTACCAGTACTATAGTTATGCCCTGGAAACTGCCAAACAAACATATTTCCAAACTCTCATTTCTGCTCAAGCTTCTAACCCAAAACGACTTTTTAATACATTTAAATCCCTTCTCAACCCTCCCTCACCCAAGCCACCAACCACTATCCATGCACAAGATCTTGCTTCCTACTTCAGGGATAAGATTGACAAGATCAGAGATGAATTGGTATGCTCCAACTCGGTTGGTGATATGCTCAATTCCATACCTGAGCCCTCTGAAGCATTTGCTTCATTTGATCCCACAAATGAAGATGAAGTATCTGCACTTTTCTCTGCCTCCCACTCTACTACCTCTCCTCTTGACCCTATACCCTCGCAAATAAGTAAATCTCTGTCTCCTGTGCTCATTCCAATCTTAACTAAAATCTGTAACCTCTCTTTCTCTACTGGTGTCTTTCCTTCATTGTTCAAACAAGCAGTTATTACTCCGATTCTGAAAAAACAGAATTCTGATCCAAGCTCTCTCTCAAACTACCTTCCCATTTCTCAACTTCCATGCACCTCCAAACTACTTGAAAGACTTGCTTATACTCGCCTCACACACTTTCTTAACTCGCACAACTTAATGGACCCGCATCAGTCAGGCTTTCGTGCCCAACACTCCACAGAGACAGCACTGACTAAAGTTGTGAATGATCTAGTCACTGCTAAGTCTAAAGGCCACTACTCACTACTAATTCTTCTAGATCTCTCTGCTGCTTTTGACACTGTTGACCACACACTTCTCATACAAACACTACAATCCATAGGTCTTAAAGACACAGCCCTCTCTTGGTTCTCATCCTACCTCTCTAACCGCTCCTTTAGTGTTCGTTTCTCTGATTCTACCTTCTCTTCGCTACCTCTTTCAGTTGGAGTACCTCAGGGTTCAGTTTTAGGTCCCCTGCTTTTCTCAATCTATACCTCATCTCTTGGCAAACTAATCAGCTCCTTTGGATTTCAGTATCATCTGTATGCGGATGATACTCAGCTCTACCTATCCTCCCCGGACCTGTCCCCATCTGTATTGAGCCGTGTCTCTGAATGCCTTTCTGCTGTTTCATCCTGGATGTCATCTCGCCACCTCAAACTTAATATCTCAAAAACAGAATTAATTATATTTCCGCCAATAAATAGTAGTTACCAACCTGATATCTCTATCGCTGTTGAGAAGATGACAATCACTCCTACCTCTCAAGCTCGCTGCCTAGGTGTTATCCTTGACTCAGAACTTTCCTTTGTACCCCACATTCAATCTGTCTCAAAATCATGCCACATGCACCTAAAAAACATATTTAAAATTCGCCCTTACCTTACACAAGACACTGCAAAAACTCTAATCCATGCTCTCATCATCTCACGCATTGATTATTGCAATAGTCTCCTTATTGGCCTTCCCCAATACAGACTCTCACCACTACAGTCCATTATGAATGCAGCTGCAAGGCTAATCTTCCTAGCCAGACGTTCATCGTCTGCAAAGCTACTCTGTCAGTCACTTCATTGGTTACCTGTATTCTACCGTATTCAATACAAAATTCTTTTACTTACACACAAAGCCATAAACCAAACTACACCAACATACATATCCTCTCTTATCTCAAAATATCATCCAACTAGACCTCTACGCTCCTCCCAAGATCTGCGTCTCTCATCCACACTCATTACCCGCTCCCATTCCCGACTCCAGGACTTTCTTCGGGCTGCACCCACTCTGTGGAATGCCCTCCCAAGCACAATAAGACTCTCCTCCAGTCTCCAAACCTATAAGCGTTCCCTGAAGACTTATCTCTTCAGGCAAGCTTATCAAATTCCAGAACCAGTCATAGAACCTTGCGTTCTGGTGGAATCGATGCAATAAAGAATACAGTATCTATCCTTATGTATCAATGCCTATTTCCCTATAGATTGTAAGCTTGCGAGCAGGGCCCTCCTACATTTTGACTGTCTGTAAATACCCTGTTTTGTTGTTTCACTGTCTGCTATTGTAAAGCGCAACGGAATATGCTGCGCTATATAAGAAACTGTTAATAAATAAATAAATAAATAAATTAGGCAGAGACAGGGCCATTGATAAGGTTTTTAGCATCCCTCTGCAAACTACAGTATAATGCTTTTCTGTGAGAATTACTGTGCAGGGCCAATGTGGAGTTTACAATGTTCCAACTCACCATTAGAGGTGGTGGAACTCAGTTCCACCCGTTCCCCCTCACTTTAATCCCTGCGTAGCACTGAAGGACCCTCCAGAGGAATCCCGGGTGAGAGAGGAGTCAGTCATGCCAGTGACATGGCCTGAGGGAGTAATTCCCATCCTGACTGAGGAGGAAATAGACGAGGAGGGAGTTGGTGGTGTGGATTGCAGGAACTTGGATACAACAGGAGGACAAAGGGATTTAGGTGTCACAGGACTGCTTACGCTCTTAGGCAAAGTGCCAGAACTTGATAGTGACTCATGATGAATGTGCTGCAGGTGAAATATAAGGGAGGATGTTCCCAGGTAGTTAATATCCTTTACCCTAATAATTTTACCTTCATCTAGGATAAATATGGCGACACAGTTGCGCCTACAATTGGGGAAGAAATTATTCCAGACACACTGTGGATCTTTTGGTCCTCTGCCCAGTTATATTGATGGCCTTTTGTGCCCCATGGACAACAACTGTCTCATCCGGTGCCTGGTTTAAACAAACCATCATCAGCAGAATCCTTCTCATCAACTACCTCCTCAGCTCCAGCTATACCCATATATATCAGAAACTGGACTGTGGGTGACCCTTCAAGCATATGCAAAGGGCGTTCTGCAAATGGTGGAAGGATCCACCTCTTCCCGTGCAGTGATGGGAGGGTCAGGCATATCAACCACCTCGGACACATTTGGACTCTCCTTGGGGATTTGTGATACCACCTTAGATTGCACAGACTTTGCCTGCATAACTCTTTCTATTTTTCAAGTGAGGGGAGGAGGAGGGCCTAGATCATCGTGTGAAGCTAACCCACTAGTCATGAACATAGGCCATGGCCTTAGCCGTTCCTTGCCACTCCGTGTTGTAAATGGCATATTGGCAAGCTTACGAATCTCCTCAGATGACCTTTTTTGTGGAACATTTTACTGAACTTTGACTTTTTGGATTTTACATGCCCTCTACTATGACATTGGGCATTGGCCTTGGCAGACGACGTTGATGGCATTTCATCATCTACAGATGGATCTGGCTTCATCTTTGCAGGGCTGGAATTTTAAACGCCAGCCCCGCCATCACACCAGCCCCACCAGGGGGCATGCGCATGAGACACTCGTGCGCCCCCTGGGAAACTGAGCCTTCCTCCAGTCCCCGCCACCTCCCCCACTGTCGCCGTCGCCGCCCGAGCCTCCCCCTAACCTGCCCGTCTCCCTGAAGCAGAGAGACTGGGACGCGCGTGCGCATGGGACGCGCGCGTGTCCCAGTTCAGGGAAGCTCTTGCCGCCGGCAGGATGTCATGCTCATGACTAGTGGCAGCAGCTCCAGGCCTAGTAAGTGGTTCTTTATCTTTCCCTATTGTAGCTGCTGAATTCTTGTCCTCCAAAACTTATTTGGAATGAACGCACATGACGCAGCTCCAATACAGGAGCATATGGGTGCACTGGTACCTGGTAATTGTTATATATAACAATTTAATTAAATGGAGTAAATGAAGAGCAGTGCCCCATCGTTAAATGGAGCAAACACAGGGCACCCCTATAGCATGCGGGAGAACTCCTGCATTTATTTGGAGCACACAGTGTAGTGCCCCTTTACAGCACAGGACAATGGCACTCCCTTTTTTTAAAAAGGGCACAGCAGCACCTAGGGCCGGCAACAGAAATCTTGGGGCCCGGTACACTAATATCTCTGGGGACCCTTAACAATGCCCCCTTGAGCAGAACATTTTTAGTATACCGCTTATTGAATGTGTGGTACTTGTGTATTATCACAGCGCCCACTACTCCATTTGCATAGAGGGCTATTCAGGGTAGTGAAATCGAATCGCATTGCATTGCATGCCATATTGTATGGCATGCGATGTAATGTATTCACTGTCACTGAATCCATTAAAAAGATAGGATGCGATAAAAAATTGCATCGCATGCCATTATTGTATGGAATGTAATGCAGTGAGATATCGGTTCTGATGGAACCTAGAATAATGCCATTTAATGCTAAAATGACATATAATCGTGTCCAACCAACCTTTTCATACCCAAACTATCCACGTCGGAGTTGATTTTATATAGTGTGGCAAGCGCAGCGAGCCACCGAGCCTGAAGCTTGGCAAACGCAGTGAGTCCTGCCAGGGGACACGTAATACATGTAACATAATACATGTCCGCTCACCTCGCTTCGGGCTCGGTGGCTCGCTGCACTCGCTACACTATATAAAATCAACTCCACGCTGACGTGGATAGTGGGGGTATGAAAAGGTCAGTCTGACGCGCACCGCTGCACTCGCCACGCTTCGGGTTCACAACGATACTGGGGGGGGGGCATTAATAAATTACATTACATGTCATTTAATGCTATAGTACATTAAATGCCATTATAAGCGTCAAAATCGCATCGCATGCCATACCATAACGGCGATGTGATTTCACTATGTTTGCGTATGTAGTCAATTCGGGCACCGTAATAATACACCAAATGTGTTTTTTATTATTACAAAATACACAATTAATATTCACTAATACCAGAGGGGTGTCTGGGTAAGTACCCTTACAGGAATCCAGGTGGGTGCCTTTACAAACCATTTCTAGGCACTGTGCTATGCTTACAGCCCGTCAGAACTTTGGGGCCCCTCACAAGCTTGTGGCCCGGTACAGGTGTCCCCCTTGACCCCCTCCCCTGTCACCTGCCCTGGCAGCACCCACTTATGTGGCAGGCAGGACAGCAGTAGAGCCCCAGCACTGGCAGCATAGGACAACATGTGTAAATGTAGGACATGCAGGATGACAGCACAGGACAGAACTACACCCCACACAGGACAGGACTACACCCCAAACAGGACAGAACTACACCCCACACAGGGCAGGACTACACCCACAAAGGACAGGACTACACCCCAAACAGGACAGGACTACAGCCCACAAAGGACAGGACTACACCCCACACAGGACTACACCCCACACAGGACACGAATACACACCAAACAGGACAGGACTACACCACACACAGGACAGGACTACACCCCAAACAGGACAGGACTACACCCCACACAGGGCAGGACTACACCCCACACAGGACAGGACTACACCCCAAACAGGACAGAACTACACCCCACACAGGGCAGGACTACACCCCACAAAGGACTGGACTACACCCCAAACAGGACAGGACTACCGCCCACAAAGGACAGGACTACACCCCACACAGGACTACACCCCACACAGGACAAGAATAGACACCAAACAGGACAGGACTACACCACACACAGGACAGGACTACACCCCAAACAGGACAGGACTACACCCCACACAGGGCAGGACTACACCCCACACAGGGCAGGACTACACCCCAAACAAGACAGAACTACACCCCACACAGGGCAGGACTACACCCCACACAGGGCAGGACTACACCCCACACAGGACAGGACTACACCCCAAACAGGACAGAACTACACCCCACACAGGGCAGGACTACACCCCACAAAGGACAGGACTACACGCCAAACAGGACAGGACTACACCCCACACAGGACTACACCCCACACAGGACAAGAATACACACCAAACAGGACAGGACTACACCCCACACAGGACAGGACTACACCCCAAACAGGACAGGACTACACCCCACACAGGGCAGGACTACACCCCACACAGGGCAGGACTACACCCCAAACAAGACAGAACTACACCCCATACAGGGCAGGACTACACCCCACACAGGGCAGGACTACACCCCATACAGGACAGGACTACACCCCACACAGGGCAGGACTACACCCCAAACAGGACAGAACTACACCCCACACAGGGCAGGACTACACCCCACACAGGGCAGGACTACACCCCACACAGGACAGGACTACACTCCAAACAGGACAGGACTACACCCCAAACAGGACAGGACTACAGCCCACAAAGGACAGGACTACACCCCACACAGGACTACAGCCCACACAGGACAAGAATACACACCAAACAGGACAGGACTACACCACACACAGGACAGGACTACACCCCAAACAGGACAGGACTACACCCCACACAGGGCAGGACTACACCCCACACAGGGCAGGACTACACCCCAAACAAGACAGAACTACACCCCATACAAGGCAGGACTACACCCCACACAGGGCAGGACTACACCCCACACAGGACAGGACTACACCCCACACAGGGCAGGACTACACCCCACACAGGACAGGACTACACCCCAAACAGGACAGAACTACACCCCACACAGGGCAGGACTACACCCCACAAAGGACAGGACTACACCCCAAACAGGACAGGACTACAGCCCACAAAGGACAGGACTACACCCCACACAGGACTACACCCCACACAGGACAAGAATACACACCAAACAGGACAGGACTACACCCCACACAGGACAGGACTACACCCCAAACAGGACAGGACTACACCCCACACAGGGCAGGACTACACCCCACACAGGGCAGGACTACACCCCAAACAAGACAGAACTACACCCCATACAGGGCAGGACTACACCCCACACAGGGCAGGACTACACCCCACACAGGACAGGACTACACCCCACACAGGGCAGGACTACACCCCAAACAGGACAGAACTACACCCCACACAGGGCAGGACTACACCCCACACAGGACAGGACTACACTCCAAACAGGACAGGACTACACCCCACACAGGGCAGGACTACACCCCACACAGGGCAGGACTACACCCCACACAGGACAGGACTACACCCCAAACAGGACAGAACTACACCCCACACAGGACAGGACTACACCCCAAACAGGACAGAACTACAGCCCACACAGGACAGGACTACAGGACAGGAGTACAACCCATGCCACCCTACACTCAGACAGACGCCAGAGACATCTGTCCTGCTCCCTTTCCAATGCTGGAATGAAGATGAGCCGCAGGACTTATATAAGATCCGGATCTTGCGAGAATCTGACAGCTGTTTGATGATGTTTTGCCTCGTTCTGGGATCTGAGTTTAGCGGGAACAGCCGAGTCTTACTCCGATCTCCAAGATCCGAACTTGCTCATCCCTAGTAACCATTAATCCTCAAGCCTTTATGTGTTTCTATAAATAAAATAAACCCTAGATTTATCAGAAAAGGTAGTACCTCAGTTCCTGATAGGTGGGTTTTTTATATCAGGATATCAGGATATCATTCCTATCGGCAGTGTGCACACCCCTTCTTTACCAGAAATCATTGATTTTGCACACAATAAAATAAAACACAGATAATCATCTAAATGTATTCAAATTAGGGGCCCTACTTTCATACCCCCAAAACACATATTCCCAAACAAATTTACCTTTTCTTCACACACACACACACACACACACACACACACACACACACTTATGAGGTGTGGTGGTCACTATGACACAGTTGGAACATCCATGAATCTCATTATCATTTTATACGTGTACCTTTTTTGACCATATGGTTACGGCTGCCAAGAAGTTAATAACCAAATTATGGATAGCTAGTCGTGTACCCAAATTATCTAAGCTCATATGTTTATTAACACAACTGATGCATTATCATATACATGATGCTTAATTGTATCGTTCTGATTTCTCTAGTTATTATCACTGATGGGATCCTTTAGAAGTGGCTCAGCTCGGTCACACTCCTCCTAGCTGAGTACTGTTGCTGGCCACGCCCTCTACTCCCTTCTCTTACATTACCAAGTTCCCATATTCCCTAGTATTAAGTCATTACTACCATGTATAAGAGATCAGTTGTCTTTGATTTTAACACTATAAGAGATTGCCTTTCATTTCCTTACCTCCACCCCCCCTTCACCTCATCTCTACCTCTTCCCCCTTTTTCTTTCTCTTTTCTCTCTTTTTTTAGCTCTATAATATGTATATTGTCTAGTTTATTTTAGAATATGACAATGCATTGATGTAACAAACATGTCGAACTTACTGCCTTATTCATTTACCATGTATAGGCTTTATGCTCGTGACAGATTACCAGTGTTAATCGCTGTACATGTATCTGTCTCCTTTTTCCTCATATGTACATGTTTAAGCCCATCACCTTAATTGTACTTGGAAATCCGATGTTTACTTTTGGGGATTCAAAGAACCCATGCATATATTGTTATGTTTATTATCTTTATGTTGGAAAAATTAGTAAATACATGATTACATTCCTGCCACAGACCCCCTTTGTGAACGCCATCCTGGATCTACTGTCCCAAAGCCATCCTGGGATATAAGAGACCCACAGTCAAGGATGGAATCCAAACAGCTGCAGGAGCATGGAGATGTTCCAGGCCAAGCTGTGGTCTTAGAAATATGGTTGGAGCAGGGTCAGAAGGAGGAAGGTAGAGGAGCAACTCGGGTATAGGTCATAATAGCGCAGAGCGGTGGCATAAAAAAAGGGATGAAGACAAAGTGTAGAGATTGGCTATCATCTGTCATGTGTTTTGGACAGCCAATAAGAAGCTGCTTTGAGATCCGAGTAAATCTGAGCAAAACCGAACCCGTTCACATCTAGTTTTTAGAAGCAGAGATGATTTCCATAGCAACCAATCATATTTAATCATATTATATTTTAGAAACTTCTAAATAAATGATAAATAGAATCTGATTGGATGATCTAGGCATCATCTCTTCTTCTAAAAATCTACAACCTAATAAAAAAAAAAACAAAAAAAAACCAGATGCAAATATGATGCAGATGGAGTGAATATGAACTTCACCAACAGCACCAATGTAAAATAATACAATGCAGCTAATTCACACACACACACACACACACACACACACACACACACACACACACACACACACACACAATATAAGCTAATTCATACACACAACATGGCTGTAGTTGTAGCCAACCATGGAGGCCTGGTTTTCCACCTGAAGCTAATGAAAGAATCCTAGGCCAATCTCAGAGAGACCTCCCAGTGGCTCCTCCCAGTCCCTCTGTATCCATAGCTCCTCCCCCTAATATGTTCCGATCACTGTGGCCAGCAGTGATTGGGCAGCCCGGCAGTATATCCATCCAAGCAGCTGCAAGAAGGAGCTGGGAAATCAAGGCTGCCCATCTGCCCCCCCACTATATATACATATAAGACGCATGTAGGATCAGCTTTCAGGCAAATACAGAGTTATTTATTTATTTTAATTTTTAAGGAAGAATTTTGATATTTGTTTAATTTTTTTATTTTATTTCTGTATTATTGTGGAATATACTTTTGATTAATTAGTGATGTGCAAGTACTGTATTTTGAATACTTAATAACTGTTAAAAGTTCCTGCACAGTATACTAGTGGTGGCTATTGACCATCAATAGTTTGCAACTGTCGTTGGTCTATAGAAGATGCAAAGTTTTTTTTTTTACCATCGAAGTTATGGGACCATCAGCAGCTCCGGCCCAATGAACACGTTTTTTCCTATAACAGGACTTTTTCAAGGTGTGGAAAAGTCGTGTTATATGAAGAAACACGTTGATTAACTGTGTATAAGCGAGGAAGGAGACCAGGGAGTTGGAGAGATGCCACCAGAGAGGCCTACCTGTGTGCCATACTTTTGGGTCAGAACGTATGCTCAACTCGAACTGCTTAATTGACAGTTCCACTTACCTGGTAATTTTCCAGTTCTTTCAGCTAAAGGATTTACATAGACAGTTCTTTGGAGAGCCTACCTGCATGAATTGTCCAATATTTAAGTGTCAAATTTTACCTTTATGTGTGTTTTTTATGTGTCATTAAATGAAGTTGGTTCATGCTGTTGAAGAATCCAAGCGCCCGATAAGTTGTATTCCAATTTTCGTTTATTTAGTTATTCTTGACCTATTTCAATGATCAGTCATAAAGAACCAGCAATTTCTGAGTAATTTCTAAAGAAAATATTTGCCAGTTACTGTATGTGGATAAATTGTTGTCTCTTATCACTAATGACTGAATATTCTTCTGTTGCTCCTTGGGGTCACCTGGAACATTTCTTCATTTCATGTACAAGGGGGATATAATTCATTGCGGACAGAAAAATAAATACGTGCGACCAAAAATAAATCTGACTCTCACAATAATTAATCTCTTAAGGTTATTTTCTCCCTTATATAAAAGTCCTTCCGAAGTAATAATGACAGAAAGAATGGACTGAGGAGGGGGAATGTGCTTAAGGTATTGTCACTCTAAATACACATGTATTTATTAAAGCACAAAGAAACATCTTACAACAAATACTAGGTACAGTAGCGTCATATAATGCAGCACAATAATACTAATACTATGATTATTATGTTTTATATATTTCATGTGACTACTTTTACAAAAATACACACAGATGCTAGCAGAGTTGCACGGGAACTGTTGAGTCACTATTGGACATTAGGATGCACCATTGTTAATTTGATATTAGCTGATGTGCCCGATCTCAAATGGGCAATGAGTTGGGGGCTGGAAAAATGTTTTACCCACTAAGGAGCTGAAACACTGTAGTATCCCAGCTTAGTAGGTGGCTGAAAATAACTGTCACAGTTTGCAGACCATTTGGCAGATCACGTTTTCAGGGCACCCAGCAGCAGCAGAGGAAGAGTTTACCTACGGTCACATTTTTTAAAGAGCGCAATGATGATACATTGACGATACATTGTGATAGGCCACATAACTCAAAAATGAACCAACCAATTACAATGCCAATTTAAATATGCACATCTATGGATAAAGAGCTTTAACTTGGCGTGTGATGTGCCCTGCTTAGATAGCGGTAGCATAGAAATATGTCACTCGTAACAATCCCCTTAATGCTATTCATAAATAGGTCGAATTTAGTGACTTTGAAAATCTCGCTAAAAGTCAGACGCTAGAATGTCCAAGTTGCAGTATTTCCTGGATCTTGGCCATTGTAATGGTTCTGCGACTGTTCCGCGCCACTTGCAAATTGGATTGGTCTTCTGGCGGTATTTAGAACAGGAAGCATCTGGTTTATTCGGACCAACCAGAATGCAACGTATATAGTATAACAGTTGCAGGCCAGAAAGGGGCATAGTTACACACAGTCTCATACATAATTAGAGCTGCTTTGTTTGGGTGAATTGGAATCAGCAATGTTCAAATTAACTTACAAGTATAACATTAGATCACATTTGTAATTAATAAACATTTTAAAAATTATTTCTAACCTTAAAAATGCAAAATATACATTAATTTCACACAATGTATTTTCCATGTCATTTTTCCCGGTTAAATGCATCATATGTGGATCGGGATGAGAACCAGACACATGCTGTTTTTGCTAATTAAAATTATATACTGTATAGCAAATGATATATAGCTACAGTATATTCTGTATGTATGTATGTGCATAACAAATAATGTTACACTGCTTGGCTAGGAAACACTGCATCAGAACATTTTTTCCTGCAGAAAAGATTGCATTTACATAAAGAATGCTGTTTATCATTTTAATCAGCAGAAGCTGCTTGCACGTCTTCTTAGCATTGCATTCATTTAAGAAAAAGGACATGCACAGTAAATGAGCTATTTTGACAAATCAAAGTATAAAGATACCATATATACTCGAGTATAAGCCTACTTTTTCAGAACATTTTTTTTATGCTGAAAATGCCACCCTCGGCTTATACTCAAGTGAGGGTCCCACTTAAGTCAATAAGTTTTCCCAGTTTTTTTGTTGTAAAATTAGGTGCCTCGGCTTATAATCGGATCGACTTATACTCGGGTATATACGGTTTATTGCATTTTTAAGGTTAGAAATAATTTTTTAAATGTTTATTTATTACAAATGTGCTGACATTGTTTAGTTATAAGATTTTGAACATTGCTAATTATAACTCACCAAAACAAACCAGCTTTGAATATGTCTGACTCTATAGAGTTGTTTTGTGTCCGAGTCATGAACATGGCTCCTATCACGGTGGCTGAATTGTATGTTTAACATGTTCAAAACATATGGATCCTACTTTTTACCCGTCATTCGTATTCACAGTTGAAAGCTTTGGACTTTTACTGAAACTGGACGCTATTACACTGGCTGGCTTTGTTACATTTAACAATATTGGACCTACAGTAGCTCAGCTCTCAATATACAGAATGTGACACCTGTGTGTGACTGATTCTCTGATATGTACACAAAGTGCTGCAATGTAACAGCTGCAGTTTTTATTCCAATACAAGTTCTCTTCTGCTCCGTATACAGCCTCAGTCCCACACGGTATACAAGTGTCACATATCACAATAATTAAGTCTCTACCTGTTTTAATTACTTTCACTTGTAGCTTCCCTCTTCTTTGAAGCCCAGCATCTCCTGACTTCCAAGCCCCTTCCTCCGCTGATAACTCTACATTTCTGAATCTAACTTGAGAGCTCTTTGTTATTCAGTCACACTGTCCTTTATTACATCTCAAAATGATGACATACTGTACCTGGGATTCATAGTAGCTTCAGATTGTGAGAAATATCATATATGCAGGATCACACAACTGGAATGTAACAGAGTATGGGTTTGAATCCTTGGTATGGCAGTGCATTGAAATGTGCTATTTATTAAAGTGCATTGTAACTGAATAACAAATGTTAAGTGCATAAACGTGATGTGGTATAGAGAGAAGTTGTGTCCAAATCCATATACACTGTGTGTGTGTGTGTGTGTGTGTACCAATAATACAAAGACTGCAGTTTCAAGAGGCTACTTGAAACTGCAGTCTTTGTATTATTGCTTGCATACTCCGAGTGATATCCTACTTTTGGACTTATATATTATTTCCTTGGATGGGCACCAGAGTATATACACACACATACAGTATTTTACAACACTTGGCTCTGTGCTATCCATTCACAGGATGGGCACTGTATACAGTGTTGTTATGATGGGAGTGGCAATCTGGGCTCCTTGGAAGATGTTGATAACATAGTTAGCTCTACTGTTTCAGGAATTAATTAGAAAACCACTTAAAAGCCTGTCAAAATGTCGGCTTCTGCAATGTAATTTTGCTTTGAACTGTGACAGTTTTACTTTCACTTTGAGCTGTGACAGTTTTTTGCCCAAAAAATCTCCACCCCCAGTCCCTATCTGCTCTTTCTCTCAGGGGCAGATTTATTAAGCTCAGTGAAGTGATAAAGTGTCAGCTATTAACTGTGAAGTTGCAGGCTTGGTTTGAAAAATGACAGGCAGGAGCTGATTGGCCGGTGATAAAAACACTTTATCACTTCACTGAGCTTAATAAATCTACCCCTCAGTATCCAGCAAGCTTGAAACAGATCAGTGTCCCTGCAAACATTGCTTTCACTTTCTGTTGTGACATCTTTTAGCACTCAAAGGAGTAATTTAGTCCATTGAGTGGCCTCTAGTGGTCACTGGTGTTACTTTACTTTATAGTGGTGAGGAGTAGTTAGCCTTTTATATATATAATGATATTAGTTATTGGGTTGCTATTATGATTGTAACCACTCTTTTGTGATTAAGGCCCTTATTCTAGTTCACTCTTTCTGACAAAATCCTTCTTAGATGGACAAAACCATGTGCACTGCAGGTGGGGCAGATGTTACTTGTTACCAAATCTCTCACTTGTTGAATCTCTCGTTTATTAAATTTCACCCAATGTATTATTCAGTATCAGTCTATCCCTAACTAAGCGGGGCATACTTCATTTTGACATCCTGGCAGTTGGAGTTCCAGAGCTGGCATCCTCAGTGATGTTGGGATTCTGATGCCGGTCTCCCAACGGTAGTTAGGATGCCGCCATTGGTATTATGAACACTGGTATCCTGCCCGCCGGGATGCTAAACGCATCTCTTCTCATGAGCAGTGCAGGAATAAACCTCAAGAATGTCTCTAACTTGCTCTTCACTCGAATCCCATAATTAGCATAAATATATTCTTGCACTATAAATGTAACTATAAAATGTATAAATGTATAAATGTAACTATAAATGTATAAATGTAACTATAAATGTATAAATGTAACTATAAATGTATAAATGTATAAATGTAACTATAAATGTATAAATGTAACTATAAATGTATAAATGTAACTATAAATGTATAAATGTAACTATAAATGTATAAATGTATAAATGTAACTATAAATGTATAAATGTATAAATGTAACTATAAATGTATAAATGTAACTATAAATGTATAAATGTATAAATGTAACTATAAATGTATAAATGTAACTATAAATGTATAAATGTATAAATGTAACTATAAATGTATAAATGTATAAATGTAACTATAAATGTATAAATGTATAAATGTAACTATAAATGTATAAATGTAACTATAAATGTATAAATATAACTATAAATGTATAAATGTATAAATGTAACTATAAATGTATAAATGTAACTATAAATGTATAAATGTATAAATATATAAATGTAACTATAAATGTATAAATGTATAAATGTAACTATAATTGTATAAATGTAACTATAAATGTATAAATGTATAAATTTAACTATAAATGTATAAATGTATAAATGTAACTATAAATGTATAAATGTATAAATGTAATTATAAATGTATAAATGTAACTATAAATGTATAAATGTATAAATGTAACTATAAATGTATAAATGTAACTATAAATGTATAAATGTATAAATGTAACTATAAATGTCTAAATGTATAAATGTAACTATAAATGTATAAATGTAACTATAAATGTATAAATGTATAAATGTATAAATGTAACTATAAATGTATAAATGTATAAATGTAACTATAAGTGTATAAATGTAACTATAAATGTATAAATGTAACTATAAATGTATAAATGTAACTATAAATGTATAAATGTATAAATATAACTATAATTGTATAAATGTAACTATAAATGTATAAATGTAACTGACTTTGAACCAAGCTGATGCTCCCTCTTCTACCACGTATAGTCAGTGAATTAGAATAGACTGAGGCTCTGTATGTTAGAGCATTGCAATATTAACAGTCTATTTTGCAGATGTACTAAGCCTGCAGAAGTGATAAATTGGAAGGCGATAAAGCACCAGCCAATCAGCCCCTAAATGCTATTTCACAGGCTGGGTTTGAAAAATATTATTTGTAGGGAAAAGGGGAACTGGGAAAGCAAGTGCACAGGCGTAGGAGATGTGAGTATATATGATACGAGAAAAGTGGATCCACAAGTGTTGGTGATGTTGGAAAAGTATATTCTTAAACAAATGATAAGTGTGGAGGTGCTCAGATATTAAATCAGAAAAAGGAGAGGAGAAAAAATACTCTTTTTGTTGGGGCGCTCTTTTGATGACTAATTTAATGTCTTGAAATTAGTATATTGCTGGGTTGTGCATCTCTTGGAATTTAACTCCTAATTAGTATGCAGGTTACTGTGTTATAGGGGAGGTTCCCCTGGTTTTGGTAATAAAATATAACTTCTAATAACTCAAGAGTAAAATAGGTTAGGATGGACTCACACCAGTGGTGTAGCTAGGTGCCACGGCGCCCGGAGCAAGGGCATGTTTCGCGCCCCTTCCTCCCCCCAATTTGTAGTAGGTGAGGCTCCTGCGCAGTGAAAAGTGGGTACAGCCCAACATTATACCACACACCGTAATGCCCATTGCACATTTTACTAAACTGTGTAATACCAATTACACATAAAGCCACATTCCGTAATGCCAATTACAAATAAGGCCACACATGATGCCCATTGCATACAATATAACACACGCAATGCCCTTCACATACTATATAACACACCGTAATGCCCATGACATACTATATAACACACCCTTATGCCCATGACATACTACATACAAGTGGGCACAAAGTAACACATAGCAAAGGTGGGCATAGGGGAGCACATGGCACAGAAGAGCGCAGAGTAACACATAGCTCAGGTAGGCACAGTATATCACAGGGGCACAAAGTTACACAGGGGCACAAGGGCACAGAGTCACACAGAGGCACAGAGTAATACAGGGGGCACAGCGTAATACAGGGGGCACATGGTAACACAGGGGGGCACAGTATAACACAAGGGTACAGAGTCACACTGGGCATTATGGCGGGCGGGAGCTCGTTCCCCACTAACTCTGCTGCTGCTGGTGGCATTACCTGGGCACAGAGGGAGGAGGGAGAGGATAGGCACAGCACCTGCTGCTGCTGGTGCTCGGATGCTGGGAGACACTGGGAGGCAGGCAACTCAGCTGTGACTGTGGGAGCCGAGTGGGGCACATACACTGCAGCCCGCTCCCTGCTGTGTCCGGGTCGGGAGACGTGCTGCTATTTTCAATTCATGTCTCCCGCTGGACTGCTAGCCAATAGGCGCTTGCGGTCCAGCAGCCACCAGTTGATTGGCTGCTGTACCGCAAGCACCTATTGGCTAGCGCGGTCCAGCGGGAGACATGGATTGAAAATAGAAGCACATCTCCTGCACACATTGGGGAGCCGGTAACGGGAGGGGGAGCGGGCGGGGTAATGGGTGGGGGAGCAGCCAGAGGAGTGGGCGAGCTGGTGGTGCCGGCACGGTTCCGGCACCATGTTATCATCTGACGCCTGGAGATGGTGCTCCTTCGGCTCCGCCCTCACTATGCCTCTGACTAACACACACAAATAAAGACACACACAAAACATGCAATATATACACATATGTACACCGTATCGGAGAGAACTTAACAGGGTATAAGTTTTGGTATCCTTTCTGGATAAATAAGACAATTAGATTCAGCTGTGTATATATTACACTAGGTGATTCATCGCGCCCTATGCCCACTCAACTTGTGACCTCGTGTGGGAGGTGTGTGGTGTGTTGCTGGGGTGGAGGTGGGTAGTAGTACGGTAGTAGTGAGGGGCAGGTGCAGTGCTTGAGATCAGTCTCTAGCACTGTGGTCAGGGGGGGGGGTAGCCACTATGTATTGGCACCGCAACAATGACTACCCCATGCTGCTACCATGGACTCAGTCTCCCAGTCCCTGGCAGTGCCCACACTGAGTCTGACTACAGTAGAGATGGGTCGTTCGTGAACGAAGCAAATCTTTTGAACGGATCCCATGAAAGAACGAGTGAGCAGTCGATCCCAAAAAGGTGATCAGTCGTTCTTTTACTTTCAGCTTCGTTTTTAATTACAATGCATTTTCCTGATCTCAGCACTGCCACCTGTGGCAGCTGAGATGTACTGATTTCGGAGACTGAGTACAGTGCTGCTACTGCAAGTAAAAGAAGGAATAACAAGGCTGATGCTTCTAGGGATGGCCATCGGTTCAGACGCCATCGATGGCGATTCTGCACCCAGCCATTGATCAGTGTTTTACTCGGTCATGTATGTTTTTATTTGTTCAGGTCACTGTTTAAAAAAAAAAAGTAAAAAAATGGCAATAAATGATTGTAAAACAAATTATGCTTCGTTATTATCAAATTACCCCTTCTTCCAAAGTGAACCGTTGACCCGTCTCAAAGATACGGATCTTTTTACTGTCTGATTTGCTGGATCTCAGCTCTCAATAGTGACCCGTTTTGCCCATCTCTGGACTACAGTATATAAACAGACTTCTATTGAGACTTGTCCTCAGGTGACATGTGACCTCGCCGGCCACCTGCCTACTGCATGGAACATGATGTGAGTGACATTGTATGCCTCCAATCAGCAGAACCGTTTGCCGCTGTTACCCTAGCACCAGGCAATAGCAAATGATTGTGGGCAGATCCCAGGTGGGCAGGCCACACCTCAGCCCAAGGCCTCAGTTAGAGAATGACCACGGCGAACTGCAGCTCTCCCGGTGTGGCGGGCCCCGGAGGTCATACTGGGGAGCCCCCAAATGCCCCCGTCTCCCAGCGGCAGCGACTCCCAATGCAGGCAGGCCACCCTCTTATTCCTCAATATCATCTCCCTGGATGGACGCCCCCTGTACCCAGCACCTCAGCCTGCCTGGAGCTCCAAGGTCCCACTCACACCATATCCCCAGCTCCTGCCAACCAACGGCCCCCGGCTCCTGCTCTGCCGGAAGTCCCCCATGCAGGAAGATGCCATCGGGCAGGGGAAGATTGGGCTGCTTACACTTCAGCTGCTCTTCTCAAGTGTACAGACGGCAACGTATGGGGGCCTATGCGCTACCTTGAGGCACACCCCTGTTCTGCAGAAGGAAACGCCTACTGTGGTGACATCACAGGGCTTCCGTGCATGTTCCCTTGGCACTTGTATGTATTAACCAATTGTGTGGTGGGTGTTTCGCCTATAGTGTGTGTGCACATGTGTGGTCATCATGGTTCTATTGTGTGTTGCACTGCGGCAGCTATAGGGTTTATGTTACTCTGTGACTGTCTGTATAACTCCGCCCATGACTACACCCAGCATTATACACACAGTCACAGAGTGACAGTTCTGGCTAAATATATAACAGATGCTTTATGTGTGTCTCTATTTGGGTGTGTGAGTTCATCCTAACTTATTTTACTCTTGAGTTATTAAAAGTTATAATTTATTGCCAAACTCTATAACACAGTAACCTGCATACTAATTAGGAGTTAAATTCCAAGAGATACACAACCCAGCAATATACTCCACTTTATCACTTCACTAGGCCTTCAATTATGCATTTTCCTTATACGCAGTGGTGGATATTACCTATGGGCTGATCCCCCCCCCCCCCTGCGTCCTAGCTCAGTGTCACCAAAGCCAGATGCAGTCCTATTGGAATCCTACATATTGTCTCCTCCAGTGGTGTAACTATAAATGTTGTCGTGCCCCCCCCCCCCCACACACACACACACAAACCCCCCCCCCCATACTACATTTATTATACATACATTTTCAGGATATGTCAAAAAGTTTTACAAAAAGTAAAAAAGTTTTGAAATTAATATTTTAGTATTTCTTCTGTGATTGTATGGACTTTCTCATATCAGCCCCCAAATATAACCCCCCATCATACTCTCATTGTATTGACCCTGATAACGACATTCAATGTCCATCACATCTTGATGAAAATGTTCCACTTGCTCAAAATAGGCCCCAATGTTATATCTCAATTGGTCCAAGTGAGCGTGTCACATGCACTGTAAGGAACATGCAACCCATGAGTTTTATGTTATTTGCATTGAGCGGTGGACTTAGTTTAGCTATCTGAATAGTTACACACTGATTACGTGTAATGAGGGTCAGAATACCACTTGCTTCCCCCCCCCTAATCGTCTCCTCCCTTACGCCCCATTTAGACCTGCAACCCAGCAATCACCCAGCATTTTGAGTGGTGGGTAATTTCGCCAGGTGCATCTGAACCCGATTTACACTGAGCAATAAATTACCGGGTTAAAACCAGGTAATTTACGGTATTTCTTCAGAGTAAAAGGGTCAACCCGGGTCGAAAATCCCGGGTCGCCGGTACTGGTAAAAAGCAGAGCGACCCAGGATTTAAGAACCCAGGTTGACCCTTTTACACGGAACAATTACAAGGTATAACTGCTTCACCCCGTAATCTGAAGTTTGATGTAACTTTCATCCACTTTCATTCAAACACTTTCATATTTATTGATCATTGTAAAAAAAAAAAGGGACATAAGCAAATTAAAAAAAAAAAAAAAAATAAGGTTTTGGTTATTTTTTAATATAGAGAATCATAAAATAGTCATTAAAATAAAGACTCAAAACATGTTTCTGTTGGTGACTGGTGAGCTTTCATTTTACAATGTTTGATGTAAAGTGTACGACCTAATACTTGTGCCGACATATTTATGGTGTTGACCTTTAGTGGTCCATCCAATGCATGTCAAACTAATCTTGGTCAACCCAATGACCCATAACCATGAAAATATAATGTATAATTGCAAATACCATGGTAGATGGAGATGGATACATAATAATAATAATAATAATAATAATAATAATAATAATAATATTACAGATGTACGTCATTCTAATTGTGATCCATAACATGGAATTTGGGAACCAAACTCTACTGAAAGAATTGGTCTTCACCGGATTTTCTCAGAACGTCCAGATTTGTGTTTTTATGTTTGTCTTCTTCTTAATAATTTATACGTTGATCATTGTGGGGAACAGTTTTATAATATGTACTATAATCCTCAGCCCTCAGTTGCACACTCCTATGTACTATTTCCTTTGCAACTTATCCTTCATTGACTTGGGTTACTCATCGATTACTCTTCCAAAAATGTTGATTGATGTATTTTCTAAGAGAAAGTCAATTCCCATCCTTTGGTGTCTGGCGCAGATGAACACCGGCCTGTTCCTAGGAAGTACTGAGGATGTTCTACTGGCGGTGATGGCGTATGACCGGTATATCGCCATACGCTTCCCTTTACATTATACTGTATACATGAACTGGAGGACATGTCACACCATTACAGTCGTTATGTGGTCAGGAAATTTCCTTTTAACAGTCATGCCCATTGTTGCCAAGCCCCTTTTCTTCTGCAAGGGGGAACTAGTGGACCATTTTTGCTGTGAGATACTGGCCGTTCTAGAGCTGGCATGTGGAGACATACCCTTTCATAAAATGGCTCTATTTGTAGGAAGTCTTTTTACACTATTGACACCAGTTATTTTTATCGTGTTGTCCTACATCAGTATTATTATATCTATATTAAAGATCCACTCAGTGGGTGGAAGGTCTAAAGCTTTTTCAACATGTGCTTCCCATTTGATTGTGGTGTTAATGTTCTATGGGACCAGTACGATTACTTATATAGGACAGCAATTGAGTACTTCATCTATGCTGAAGTATTTTGCCCTAGTTTATGGTGTTGTAACACCGGTATTAAACCCTTTGATTTACAGCCTGAGGAATCGTGAAGTGAAGGAAGCATTTAAGACAATATTGTCCAGGAATTCTGGCCTATAGTCTGGAAGTTAGGTGCACTAACACCATAGTCTTCATTCAAATACCCTGTGAGTAATAAGTCTTCAGGGTAGGAAACTAAGACATTTATTTGGTTCTGGTATAGTGGATCATCGGCATCTGGATTGACAATCACATGGTCAACCACTGTTGGTTGAGTGTGTCTAGTTAGACACCTAAAGATAATCAACAATGTCTATATTGACAGCAATGAAAGTTAGATGCAAGCGTTACATCAATGGGAACGTGATCGACAGTCACCAGGCCAGCACAAGTCTTTCATGTTTTTTTTTTTAGATTGACTTGGTTCATACTTTACCATCCAAGTGGGCATAGAGTCAGATAATAATAGTGTGCCCTGTGTACTGAGGCAACGTGCCCAAAGCATGGTGTCCATGTTGACCTGTGTCGACATAGGCAACAAAATATCGTGAAAAACTCATATTGACTTAGTAATTGTCCATCACATCCCCGTTGATCTAGTGCTTGCATCTAAGTTTTGTTACTGTCGATATAGATGCTGTTGACTATTTTTAGGCATCTAACTAGACATGTTCGACCAAGAGTCTTCAACCATGTGATTGTCGATCTAGATGCCATCGATCTGTCATCTGGATACAATTTATTTATGACATACATATAACTAAAACCTGTCAACATGAACTTACATCCTTGGACCATTTTCTAAATGAAATTCATATACCGGAGAACAAAATCATTGTCAAATCTATGAATTAATGATACTCTAACAAGGTGGTTGACTCATTAATATTTGAGAGTGTTACTTTTTATGTCTTTGCCATATGTTTTTTTTTTACTGTATTATTTTGGCATTCATTAAAAGACGTCAGTTTGACTGTTCCACGCAATGCTACTATTATCCTATTATCAAGCTTTACACTGCGAGGAAATCCTGATTATCATTGCAGTATAATTACATGACTTTGGAACTTATTTACTTAGGAAGGACTTCAATAAGGTCTGATTTTTCACCTAGGCAAATAGGAACCGATCCAAATGTGTTTGCCCAAAACTTGCATCCATTTCTGCCTCTATTTCAGATAGTATTGAGGGGAGGGGGAGAGAGGGATTGGAGATCCACACACAAATAGGCAGTGTCCCTTTTATAATTTTATGGATTTGAGTATATACACAAAGGTAAACGGCGCTAATGGACCACACTTATTAGTATCCAAAAGTATAAATTTATTTAAAATACACAAAGAAAATTTCTAATGCAATTTACAATACCACCGGCCGGTAGAACAATCAAATGTGCACAACAATTAATTTTTGACCATAAAAATAATTAAAAACTAAATCACTGAGCTGCAACGTGTGTGACTGGTATCCAATGGTTACATAGTTACATAGTTACATAGTAGGTAAGGCTGAAAAAAGACTTGCGTCCATCTAGTTCAACCTGGTATAGATATCCATTGCTGATTTGGTAGGTTCTGGTATTTTACAGACAAATTATATTTCTTATTTTTACCCATGGATGTTTTTCTCCAGTAAATGTTTGTCCAACTTTGCCTTGAACGCATTTAATGAGCCAGCCATTACCACCTCTCTGGGAAGAGAGTTCCAGAGTTTGACTGTTCTGACCGTAAAGAAATTCTTTCTACTAGCTGAATGAAATCGGTTATTAAGCATATATCTATAAATACCCAATTGGGCTACTGTATGGTGTGGACCTAAGGCTTGGTAGCTTTTCATCAACTTTAAGTGATGTATTCAGGGGTAATCAGTCCCAAAGTCTCACTGTAGGCACACTGATGTTAGTTTGGATAGCAAGCGTATTAGTCAGTCACACAGACAGGCTTGGTTATGGAGCCGCCTTCACAAATGCTCCGTGTTGTAAAGACTGCGAATGCCCATTCATTCAAGCATAGCAGCATATGGAAATTAATAGAATAATACTTAGGCTTCCAATCGATTGCAGGCAGTAGGTAGCAATTTGTAATCCACTTTTGGGTGAGAGTTCACTGGCCTGGAGCGGGTCCCCGGCTGCTGGTCTTCCCGATAATGCAGCCCTCTCTAGGACTCCCTGCTCCGGCAAAGGTCTCCCCGGCTCACGTGGTTTGCTTGTTTGCAGAAGTAGGTAGTGACGTGTGATGATGCGTTTCCCCGCCTTTCTTCTGGTCAGCGGCTTCATCAGATAACTTGTTACCTTGATAACTCAGATAACTTGTTACACTCCATCTCCGTCTACTGCCTGCACTCGATTGGAAGCCTAAGTATTATTCTATTAATTTCCATATGCTGCTATGCTTGAATGAATGGGCATTCGCAGTCTTTACAACACGGAGCATTTGTGAAGGCGGCTCCATAACCAAGCCTGTCTGTGTGACTGACTAATACGCTTGCTATCCAAACTAACATCAGTGTGCCTACAGTGAGACTCTGGGACTGATTACCCCTGAATACATCACTTAAATTTGATGAAAAGCTACCAAGCCTTAGGTCCACACCACACAGTAGCCTAATTGGGTATTTATAGATATATGCTTAATAACCATTGGATTCCAGTCACACACGTTGCAGCTCAGTGATTTCGTTTTTTATTATTTTTATGGTCAAAAATTAATTGTTGTGCACATTTGATTGTTCTACCGGCCGGTGGTATTGTAAATTGCATTAGAAATTTTCTTTGTGTATTCTAAATAAATTTATACTTTTGGATACTAATATGTGTGGTCCATTAGCGCCGTTTACCTTTGTGTATACGTTTTTATCTTTTTGGAGGGCTGAGTATCCCTCATAAACGGCAGCTGGGACCATGACTAGTGCCCTGCGCTTGGTTAAATCCTACTGATTTGAGTATATGTTGGCCGCCTTAATTAGATATAACTCGGCGGGGGTGCTATCCGGGCAAAAGTCAGGACAATTTATTTATAGTAGAAAGAGAAGAATTTGCACGGTGGATGCACACCAAAGACAAAGAGAAGTTTATTACAGAGAAAAATATTTGTTGATAATTTAAACTTTTATTAATCAATTAGAATAAAAAGAAAGGAGGACACTGTCCTGTGCAATCTTTTACATATAGGATTGCATGGGATGGCCTCCTTCTGCGGCTTGTGAAAGTATTTCAGAGGTTAAATTTTTTTGACATACATACACACAACATATAGGGGAGTATTCAATGTTTTTATTCTCCATGTGCAGTGAATCCTGTTTTGGATTCACTGCACATTTGCAGGGTTCAGGAGGGCTGCAGCATTTGCTGCCAGCCCTCCCTGTCACCCTATTCAATGCAGCAGGGGCTCGCTGCCCCTGCTGGCAAATTTTATTCCCTGCGACGAGTGCGGCAGGGAGCCGGGGGACAGAGGCAGGCAGGGAGATGTAAGCCTCCCTGCCTGCCCCAGAATTTGTGGGGGAGGACTCCCGGGCGCACAGGCAGCAGAGGCTGCCCCCCGGGAATGCTGGCATGGGACAGGGGTAGGGAGCCACTTCTCTGGTCCCGCAAGTAACAAATCGGGACCAGAGTGAAGTGAATATATGAATATCTAATGAGCGTCTCCCAGCCCCCTGCTGGCGAATGTGTAAAAAAAATGTAAAAAAAATTAATAAGAATTAAATATATATGTATGTGCTTCAAACACATGAATAAAAATAGCATGCCCCTTCACAGAAAAAAAAATTAGATTTTTTTACACCCAAAAAAAAAACAACCTTTATTTTAAAAGATCACTTTCCAGTTCACCTTAAAAAGATGTTGAATGCAAAACGGTGAATCAGGGCAAAAATCAGGGAGCAAGCAGTTCTCCATCGAGCATTGAATACACTCTCAGTGAATTCCAGTGAAAACACCATTGAAATACACCAGCGAATTGCAGTGATAGCTTTCGGAATGTGACCTTCCTTTCAAGAGCACGCAGATATCTCAGAGCTTTAGAAATGACTGCAGATGGTCTCTTTCAAACAGGTTTATTCACAGTATATTTCCTTAGCTCGTTGGTCATATACTTATACCATGAAACACAAATAATTCCTCCCCCTTATGGGAGGGGATATTACCAAATACATACATGTTCACATGCAACACTCCCCTAGTGTGGAGTTACAAAGTCTATAACTGGTTTGACGTAACTTTACTATGCCATCTCCGATGACATAGCAGAGTGTATTTCCCCATATGGGTGTCATTAGTAACCTTGAATTATCTACAGAAGCTGAAACTCATAAGGAATATATCTTTTAACCCATTCCATTCAGCTTCCTGTACACAAGACAAGTATATATAATGCTAGTACATATGGGTCTTTATAATACTCTGCACTGACAAGAATTATGCTTTGGTATAAGTAATATAATGTTGAGTAACATAAACTCTATCATTTACACCCTCCTTTTTATAATAATTAAACATTACAATTGAGATTACAAAATTATTATAAATATAAGAAAACTCATAGGGCGGTATTCACTGTGAATACCGGCGAGGTGCAGCGAATCCTGTTTAGGATTCGCTGCACATTCGCCACATTCCGGAGCCTCGCCGGCTCCGGTATTCAACGAGCCAGGGGCTCGCTGTCCCTGACCGGCGAATATGAGCTCCTGCGGCAAACGCCGCAGGGAGCCTGAGGACGGTGGCAGGCAGGGAGATGGAAGTCTCTCTGCCTGCCCCAGAGAGCGTATGTGGGGGGGAGGTGGGCTCCCCGGGTGCCAGGCAGCACAGGCTGCCCCCCGGGGGTGCCAGCAGGGGACCGGGTATATTCACTACACCCGATCATGCATATGTAACGATCGGGTGCAGTGAATATATGAATATCTAATGAGCGGCTCGGCTCCGGCGCCCCCTGCTGGCTGGTCAGTGTAAAAAAAAAAATTATTTTTTTTTTAATTAAATATATATTCATGTGCTTACAGCACATGAATAAAAATAGCATGCCCCTCCTCAGAATAAAATTCCTGATTTTTTGACACCAAATGTAAAAAACAAAACACTTTATTTTAAAAGTTCACATTCCACTTCACCATAAAAAGATAGCGATTGCTACTCGGTGAATCATGGCGAAAAAAACCTTGAAATGTATTTGCCATCTGGTCATTGAATAGGGTGATTCACCGTTTTTGTCAAAAATTCACCTTACAGCACAAAATCGCCATAAAAACCTGGCGAATCAACCTCATTGAATACCGCCCAAAGTGGTCGGACATCTTACAATTCAAACTGCCTAACTATGCAAAGGATTATTCTCATCAGATGGTTCTAGTGGGTTATATCCCTGAGAAAGGGTAACTTCTTCCCCTAAAGTCAGAGGGTAACAGGCCGTTGGCTCACATCCATCGGAATAAACTGATTCTCTGCTTTCTGTGTCCTTCCAGATATGAGTTTCTTGAACTTGGTTGTAGTTGCTGCGGACTGACACTGTTTCAGACAAATAGAGAAAACACACATCAATACCTTGAAAGCAATATAAGCAAGTATGCATAATACTAAATTTTTTTTAGATCTTCATGATTTATCACTTGTGCTGCAGGTACTATGCATCCTAGGGTGCAATTCCCATAGTCGCCATAAACAAACCACTTGTAGGCGTATTTCCCACATAAATAATATAGATTCTTTGGGAAAATTGGAGGTATGTGGTCCCACATTCTCCTTAAGTTATCCAATCCTCTTTCTGTCGTTAGACTATCAATTACAAACTCGTTGGAATTTCTTCCTGTCTCATTCATTAAATGTGATGGGGACGAATGTCCACTCTCCTCCCCCTCCTGAAGTAGGACCATGTGAACAGATCCAACTGTTCGTAGTATTAAGGGCATTCCCTACCAAATTATGCAATTGCAACAACATGTTTTGGTTTTCTCCAGTAGGGGCCTTACACCATTCTATGCATGTTTCCTTAGGTGGCTGTCCACAATACTCACAAATACACCTTGAGATGAGTGGTACATTCCTACATTCATGGTTAGGGTTTACTACTTCCCTTTTTCTCACATAATGTGGTTTGGGATAGACTAGAGGTAACTTGTACTGTACTGTTGTTATTAGCATAATCTGGTACCTCTAGTACTGTACATAACCATATTATTGCCACTATTGTGGTTGCCAAACACATAATACATCGCCATAGACTTTTATGGGGTTTGGGCCCCAATAACATCTCAGCAAACTGCATCTTCAAACTTAACTTGTAATTGTTTACAATGGGAGGCATGAATCCATGTGTCACTCCCCTGTAGCTTCACTGATGTTGGTGTAGTCAGTAGGACCTGAAATGGACCATCATATCTGGGCTCGAGCGATTTCCGAACATGTCTCTTGAGATACACCCAATCTCCTGGCTGGAGATGATGAGGATTGTTTTCTGCTGTAGTATCTGGAAGTGAAGCATAAGCTGCAACATGAAGTTGAGTTAGTCTTTTAGTTAGTTCTTTTACATAACAGGTTAGATCTGCATGTTTATGCACAAATTCTTGTGGATAGTAACATCCTATCCTAGGTATGCTACCAAACAAAATCTCATATGGAGAGAATCCTGACGTTTTATGAGGCGTGGTCCTCATACTAAAGAGTGCTAAAGGTAAACATTCTACCCATGTTTTACCTGTGTCTTTCATTGCCTTCATAACCTTAGACTTCAAAGTATAGTTCGTTCTCTCCACGAGACCACTCGCTTCTGGCCTGTACGCAGTGTGAAAAGCCTGTTGTATGCCTAAATCCTGCATTATGTATCTCATTACTTCACCTGTAAAGTGTGTACCCCTATCTGACTCAATGACATCTGGGACACCATATCTACAGACAATTTCTGAGCAGATTTTCTTAGCTGTGTTCCTTGCTGTGGCCTTTGCTACAGCGAAAGCCTCCACCCATTTTGAAAGAATGTCCACTATTACAAGTGCATATTCATACACTCCACACTTAGGCATCTGAATGTAGTCAATCTGCAGTCTCTGAAAAGGAGCTGTGGGATGTCCC
Source organism: Crinia signifera (assembly GCF_055691185.1). Taxonomy (NCBI): domain Eukaryota; kingdom Metazoa; phylum Chordata; class Amphibia; order Anura; family Myobatrachidae; genus Crinia; species Crinia signifera. The sequence continues at coordinate 331,585,922 of NC_139219.1, read as the reverse complement.
CACCAACCGTACATATCTGGTGACCTGGATTTGTAGGTCCTTTAGGATAGCAAACGTCCCCAAACGATAGTCCAGGGGGAGAACCAAATGATATTTATAATAATAATATCTATTTCCCACTGTCCATCTATTATTAACTTTCCAGGGTCTCTCTATAGCCTTTGTTTATAATACATAAAATGAATGGGTAATTTCTGTTGATTTTAAGGAAAACCTGAGACTTGTTAGATATATGATCCAATGATGCGGTTGCTAGGCAACCTGAAATGCCGGTCCGTGCATAGAATATGCTCCAGTACTTTGCTCCCACGTCATTAGACGTAAACTGGAAACACTCCAGGAAGCCCAATCAAACCACAGTATAGAAGCCGGGAACCCGCGTCATCGGATCTACCCAGAAGTATTCCGGACTGGTTTGGGATGACGCGAGGGCCTGAGACAGTGCGGCGCCCGCATACTGTGTTCTCCGCTGACATCGGGGTGAACTGAGGGTCACCCGGATGGAGTACTGAGATCTATTGTCGGCTGTACTAGTGAATAAGAATCAGAAAGCCGGCAACATTAACCTCTGAAGTCCGTGACCCGGAAGTTCCGGGTACCACAGCGCTTTATTATTATTATTATTATTATTATAATTTTATTTATAAGGCGCCACAAGTGTTTCGCAGCGCCGTACAAAGGAACAATACAGGGAGACAAAACTTGGCATAACATTGAATAAATAACAAAAATACAGTACAAATAAAGAGCACCACGGTTCAATACACATTACAGCTTAAATGTAAGTAGTGAGGACCCAATCAACATACAACTAGAGGCTTGAGGCCAATGATGGAGATGAGTATGCAGACGAAGATGGTCACTGAGTGTTGGAGTAAAGGAGAGCTGTGAGCGAAATGTGAAGAGAAGTGGGCTTTGACAACAGGAGGGAAGAGGCCCTACTCGGAGGAGCTTACAATCTAGTAGGAAGGGGAGACAGACAGATTACAAGAGGTACAAGCGAGGGGGTGGTGGTTAGATAGCAGGAAGTAAACAGGCAAGGGGTCTGAGAACCAGCTGGTTTATGCAGTGGAAGGGTACGCTTTGATGAATAGGTGAGTTTTCAGTGCCCGTTTGAATGGAGCGAGGGAGTGCGTTCCACTGAAGGGGTGCAGCACGGGCAAAGTCCTGTACTCTAGCATGGGAAGCAGTGATCAGGGTGGAGGAGAGACGACAGTCGTTAGCTGACCGTAGAGGGCGGGAGGGTGTATGAATGGAGATGAGGTTAGAGATATATGGAGCAATGGAATTAGAGATGGCCCTGTATGTGAGTGTGAGGTGTTTGAAGAGGATTTTGTAGGGGAATGGAAGCCAGTGCAGATTTTGTTGAAGGGGAGTAGCAGAATTAGAGCGGCGGGAGAGGAGGATAAGCCTGGCTGCAGCATTGAGGACAGATTGGAGAGGAGCTAGTTGGGATTGAGCGAGGCCGGTGAGAAGAGCATTACAGTAGTCAAGCCGTGAGATGACCAATGAGTGGATGATCAGCTTAGTTGCACTCTGTGAGAGAAAGGGCCTGATGCGAGCAATGTTGCGTAACTGCAACCGGCAAGAATGAGCCAGGGCTTGGATGTGGGGTGCAAAGGAGAGGGAGGAGTCAAGAGTGACACCCAGGCAGCGGAGTTGGGGAACAGGGGAGATGATGGTGTTGTTAACAGTGATAGAGATATTAGTAGGGGGCATAGCTCTGGGTGAGGGAAAGATAATAAGTTCGGTTTTGTCCATATTCAGCTTCAGAAATCGCTCAGACATCCAGGTAGAGATGGCAGCGAGGCAGTTGGAAACTTGAGAGAAAACAGTGGGGGACAGATCAGGAGAGGAGAGGTAGATTTGGGTGTCATCTGCATAGAGGTGATATTGGAAGCCAAAGGAGTTAATGAGTGCACCCAGAGAGGAGGTGTACAGAGAGAACAGAATGGGGCCAAGGACGGAACCCTGAGGGACCCCGACAGGAAGAATAGAAGGTGGTGAGGTAGAGCCAGAGGCAGAGACTGAGAAGGAACGGTTGAAGAGGTAAGAGGAAAACCAGTTGAAGACTGTGCCAGAGAGGCCAATGTTTTGGAGTGTGTGGAGGAGGAGAGGGTGATCCACAGTGTCAAAGGCAGCAGATAGGTCCAAAAGGATAAGCAGGGAGAAGTGACCCTTGGATTTGGCTGACAGCAGGTCATTGGTGACTTACACTAGGGCAGTCTCAGTGGAATGAAGTGGGTGAAAGCCAGATTGAAGGGGATCTAGGATGGAGTGGTCAGACAGGTAGCTGGTGAGACGCCTGTAAACAAGCCGTTCTAGTATTTTAGAGGCAAATGGGAGAAGAGAGATAGGGCGGTAGCTTGTGGGAGATAAAGGGTCCAGGTTAGGTTTTTTAAGAATAGGCGAGACCAGAGCGTGTTTGAAGGGTGAGGGAAAGATGCCAGTAGAAAGAGATAGGTTAAAGAGGTGAGCAAGGTGGGAGCAGCCAGTGGAGGAGAGGGAACTGAGGAGACGGGAGGGGAGAGGGTCCAAGGGACAGGTAGAGGGGGGAGAGGATGAGATGAGGGAGTGGACTTCCTCAGCTGTAGTGGGGCAGAAGGATGACAGAGTGGGGTAGTTGGTAGGGGAGGATGATTGGGGTGGGTGGGCAGCAGAGGGGGTATGGAAGGAGATATCATGTCGGATTACCTCAATTTTAGAGAGGAAGAAGGAGGCAAAGTCAGTGGCAGTGAGGGATGAAGGGAGGAGGGGTGGTGCAGGACGAAGTAGAGTGTTGAGAGTTTCAAAGAGACGTCGGGGATTGGAGGAATGGGAAGAGATGAGAGATTTGAAGAAAGATTGTTTGGTATAGGAGAGAGCAGCGCTGTAGGAGGAGAGAATAAACTTGAAATGGAGGAAGTCTTCCAGAGAGTGAGATTTCCTCCAGAGGCGTTCAGCAGAGCGAGCACATTTTTGCAAGAATCTAGTTATTTTGTTGTGCCAGGGTTGTGGTTTAGAGCGTCAAAGGGGAACAGTGTGGAGGGGGGCTACAGAGTCGAGAGCAGAGGTGAGAGAAGAGTAATAGAAAGAAGCAGCCTGGTTGGGGCAAGTCATGGTTGAGAGAGGAGAGAGGAAAGTCTCCAGGGAAGACAGGACAGTGGGGTCAAGAGACCCGAGGTTACGTCTGGTGACTGTGGGTCTGGGCAATGAGGGGAGAGGGGAGGATGAGAGGGTGAAAGAGAGCAGATTGTGGTCAGAGAGTGGGAAGGAAGAATTAGAGAAATCAGAGAGATTACAATGGTGGGTGAAGACGGCGCTTCTGTGCCCAAACAAATCTATTTTATTTATTATTATTTTCAATAAAAAAATATAATATAATATATTTATGTTAAGTATGATTTAATGAATATCCTTTGCCTCCTTCTCAAATGCCTCTTCATGACCTAGCGCAATATGATTAAGTTTGGTTCATCCCAGGGCCCCACGCCAGGGCCAATACCAGAAGAGCAATTGACCTTATTCAAGATATAAAAGGAAGGCAGGGGCGGATCCAGGATAAAATGACAGGGGGGGCACCATAATAAAAGAGGGTTTAGGTGGGGGAGGGGCGGTGTTAGTGGTGCCAGTGTACATGCTAACACAGCTGCAGAGAGAGGGTGGGAATGGGATTAAAAATAGGCCCTGGCATTTAAAGTACACAGGCCCACCATGGCGACAAAAGTGAAGGACGTAGTTGTGCGCGCGCCAAAGGCGTACTCCGGAAAAAGGGTGTGGTCACTCAACAGGGGGCGTGTCCTTGAGTGTAGTGTGCCACACCATAAACAACTTCTACACATTATGCAATAAAATACTAGACCCCATTATACTTGCCCCTTACACATGATACCAAATGGAATGTGCCAAAATTCACATAATGCCACATGGATTGAGCCGAAATTCAAAAAATGCCACATGGATTGTGTCAAAATTCACATAATGCCAAATGGATTGAGCCCAAATTCACATAATGCCATATGGATTGAGCAAAAATTCACATAATAACACACAGATTGAGCCAAAAGTCACATAATGCCACATGGATTGAGCCCAAATTCACATAATGCCATACGGATTGAGCCAAAATTCACATAATGCCACACAGATTGAGCCAAAATTCACATAATAACACACGGATTGAGCCAAAATTCACATAATGCCACACGGATTGAGCCAAAATTCACATAATGCCACACAGATTAAGCCAATTCACAATACGCTGCATAAACAGGGACATTGCATTAAAGTTACACACCATTATGTCCATTATGTCAAACACCATAATGCCTATTAAAAATTATGCTACATAAGTGCTCCTTATCTACATGCTCATTGCCAAGGGTTCCATGCTCATTGCCAGAGGTTCCATGCTCGTTGCCATGTGGGATTACATGCTCATTGCCAAGGGGGAATACATGCTCGCGGTAAATGGGGGACAGCCGCCACCAGGCAGAAGTGATAGCCACTGACAGTGGCAGAGCCTGGCTGTATTCAGGTCCCGGCTATTTGAAATAATACCCCTTTTACACCAGAAACTGCATTTCCAGGTTGGCCCCTTTTACACCAGCCTAGTCCCTGCATTTTCTGGTGTGAGGGGGAGAGAAAACCACCCCTCCCCCCTTTAACCAGTTATCTCATTTAACCGGTTATATCTTCGGAACCAACTGACCCATTTACACAAGACAAGTATCATATTGAAGAACTTCTGATTTTGGTCCAGTGAAACTGGAACGTTTGGTTCCAGAGTAATCTGCCCTCAAAGAACATGAACAGCCATGAAATTACATTTCAAAAATAAAAAAAATCGGTTTATCCGCAATATCTCTGGAACCGATTAAATGATATGGACCAGCCTGGTATCATATTGGAATTGGAATTGAATGAGATCAACCACAAGGTTCTGTGATGCCAGAGGAGGAACTGGCAGGCATCCGAACCGGGTGGGGGGGTCGGAATTAACAGGTCCCATATTATCCTATGGGGAAAAGCATTACAGCTTTGCCAGGCGATGTCTCCGGTTTCCAGGGGGCTAGAGACACAGGGAACGTGCCCGAGTGCCCCCCCTGAATCCGCCAATGACGGAAGGTGAGCATTGGTGAATATTTTGTCCCTATACACTGAGACTGTATTTCTTTCTCTTTCATGTTTAGTGCTCTATAGGTGCTCATAGGTCTATAGGTGCAAGATGAAATTATGGCGTCGGCAATCATAGTCACCCGAACAGAGCTACCCTTGGAATTGCCGGCTGCACAAAAAAATGTAATCTGGGCCAATGAGTCTGATTCTGTGTGTCACGCAATGTGGCTGTAGTAGCAGGGTAGCTGTAGGGGCATGGGTTAGTACCTGGAGTGATAACGCAGAGATTTGTTTGATAAGATTAGATATGATTGATAACCCAAACCTGTATATATTTACTTTATTACCTTTAAATATAACGGCAACGCTGAAATGATTGCACACCCACACAACCTTGTTAGAAAATGTATGACAATGCTTTACTTGAAAAATAGCTTCATTACAGGTATTTGCAAATGCAGACTAACACAAGAAACATAAAATTGACTAGCTAATACTTAAACAGTAATTCTAAATCAAATCAAAATGGACACCTTTCAAGGACAGTGATCACCCATGATTAAACCTCCTTCATAGTTACCTCCAGCCCCCTGTGCTTCCTTGTTCTTCCTCAACTGCCTCTTTTCCCTCCTTCTATCACTCTGATATTTAAACCTTTATCACATTAATTAATTAATTACTCATAAGCATTGAGTCTTATTGGCAAGCTCTGCTTTCAATCATGATGTCATAATTAACCCAACACCCAACTTCAGTGGCCTTGTGGGTCTACGCATGTGTGGCCTTGTTCCCATATTATTCAGTTTGTGGAGACTAGCTTTCTGTCCTTGCTACATTATACTGTCAACATCACATTCTTAAGCTTCTAAAACCAAAAACAATTCTCTATAAGAAATCACTCTTACAGCACTGTTCTGAATGATCAGCCATTTTATAATATTATTATGCAAGTCATGGTTCAACAAAATGGCTGCTGCTTCTAACAAACACCTGCTGCTTAGCGCAAAGGGTAGGCCTCATACGCAGTGAATAGTACATTGTGCAACAAGCTAAAGTCATCTGCAGCAATAATAGCAGCAGTCAGGAAAACAGAATATAATAAAAGCATAGATTTATTGATTCGTTGATTTTCTGTATTATCAGTCCATCCTCAACTTTTTTCATATCTCTGAAGAAAGTTCATATCTCTCGTACTGTGCATCATTTGTTTCTCTCTTAATACATCGGAAAACCTGCTTGAAGCATTTCACTAGTATACAGAAAAATCAATAATATTATCTTGGCAAATCATTAAACTTCTTAAAGCATATATAACATTGACTTATGCGAACCAGTTATTGGGGTTCAACCAAATAAACCAACTGTAGGGAATCACATCACTCACACCTGTTCAATAAACTAATTTTTAACCCAAATAATTTCATTCAACTTTCCTTTTAACGTCATCATCCGTTTAGTATTTGTGATACTTGTACCATATTTTAATTATATTCACAAATTCAAATACAATTTTATAAACTTGAGATAATGTGAATAAGTGTGTTTCTTTAATATACCATGTGTTACTTTCAAATCTTCATGTTGAATCACCACTGCATTAATTAGTAAAAAATAATTTTATTACAATAGATCTTGTTTGTAACCATTTAGAAACCTTATAATCCTTGTGGTAATGTCCTTGGCTTATGAGACAGTATGTTTGAGAAAACATCATAAGAAACAATTCAATGAGTACCCTTTTTTTTTCTAGATGTTATACTAGCACACCCAACTCTGTCACATAACTACATGTTTTGTTGTACTCCAAAATATCTCCTGTTATTACACTCTTTACCAATTTTAAACCTAGGGAGAGTCAGTAACCTTATAAGATTCACTTGTGTAAATCCTACATAGAAAATGAAGTGTTGTTTGATTTGACTGCAAATATAAGTAGCCATTAACCCAACATTACCGGAGTGATACCGTAGATGACAATATAACCAACAATCAGTTTACCTTATTGTTATTTTTATCAGCTCATGATGAGCGTCTTAAAGAAGAAGTGTCAGTTTGCATATAGATATTATGTTTGCACCATTGTTACCATCCTTACTTAGAATGCCTCTTCTTTACTGATACCTTACTATATGTATTCTATCAATGGTTCTGGTGTGGGCATTCTCAGTTACTTTTATGTTATTACTCATATATTTATTTTAAACCTTCTAATTAGTTTAACATATTGGCTATCAGTATTTTATTACCATCCTTTGATGCATACCGAAACCTGGGAGCATCAGTAGTATGATGTATATGTGTGTCTGTTATGATTATTACTATACTTGTGGGATTAAAATTAAAAGCAGAAGTAGAATACACCACCATGACTCTAGTAATACCTCTTTGATAACTATACACACTGTCCTTGCCAGCAACCAATCCCTGGTAACCCTCATTCACTATAAAAATATGAAAACTTAAAAAAACAAAAAATGACTTCTTCAGTTAGTTAGTGTATGGGAAACTTGGTCACTCATGGGAATCATTGTTTTACACCTTGTCCACAACCCGCAGGGACACCACTAAGGGTATCCCCCGATTCCGTGGACCTCTTCTTTCCCACAACCCGCAGGGACACCACTAAGGATGCCCCCCGATTCCGTGGACCTTGTCTTGGTCTGTGTGGGGGCCCTGGACAGGCCCATCATCAAATAAGTTTATTAAGTTAGAATCAAAGTCACAATATTTATCTGCATCAGTATCTTTTTCTTTCAACTGATATCACCACCAGGTCGGAAACCTTCTTGCAGTGAGACGCATTAATTCAATTGGTTTGTTTCACAGGGACGGGTCTTGCCTTTGATCTACGAGACATTTAATTGTAAGAATTTTCTCACCATTGCATAGTCTCCAGGCTGGACCTTATAACAACATCCCTTCATAAGCTTGTTTGCTTTTCTGGTAAAGTATTTAGATGATGTGAGAATTAGAGTGCCAAGTCTGCTTCTGGATGTTGAATAGGGTTTGCTGGTCTCCCAAAAAATAAAAAAAAAGTATATATAAATTAAAATAATGATCTTATAAGAGGACAGGTTCAGTGGCTGCTGAGGAGTAGTGTGAATGTTATACAAAACTGAAGACAAAACTTCAAGTCAACTCATGGTAATTTCCACACCCACCCTAAATAATGTGTTCTCAATGTGCATTTGTTAACATGTTCAATTTTGACTAAAACCTTTTAGTGTGTGGTGAGTGCAACCAAATTTTCATACCCATATACTGACTTATTCCTTAGAATAACTTTTCGGTCAAAATATGTACCTCTATGATTTCTTTAATACCATATACCTTATGGGATAACATATCTGAACACAAATTTCTCAAAACATTTCTTTGCTGTAAAGGATGCTGTACATGGGACAGCTGGGATGTTCCTTATAATCAAGATAACATATCAGATACCATTTAAATATAATGACAATTTTATATGCATGTAAAATCCCAAAAAATATTTTTAAACTTAGGAATGGACCAGTGGTAGGAGAAATGTTAGATGGTTCTATAGGAATAATTTTCCTGAGTTCATTCTCTTGCAGATGAGTTTGGGACTCCTTTTCTCTGCATAAGATGAAATCAAAATACATGCCCTCTCTCTCCTTACATGGGTCATCCCATGGGCAGCTTCCGCATATGCCAGGAGGAGGGGTTTGGGGAGCTACTGGTCTGCCCCCACCATCTTTCCATAGGCCATTAGCCTTTTGACTGCATCCATTCATCATCCATTGGCACATTCCTGTTAAATACACAACTCTTGATGTTTTATGAGATTCTGCTGGTCAATTGTAAAAACATTAAATTGTATAGTGGTGTGATTCACAACAGTGGCCATCTTATTTTTGTTACCAAGTGCAACAAGATCACTTTATAACATGTGAGCTTGACACTTAACAACTACTGCCTTTGCAGGGAGTTGCACAGCCTCAATGAGCTCCTTTACTTGCTGTGATATTAGCGTATTATATCATAGCAAAATCCCGATGGAAAATGAGGATCTCTAAATCCAATACTACCGCATATCCCGTATATGGCCATCCTGAGTCTCCTTGTTGGTGACAACTACAATCTTTGTAGATGGCAGTGGCGTGTCAGAGATATCAGGTCTGATTGGAGAAATTTTGCTTTAAATATTCCTCACAATCATGTTCTAAATCCTGCCTCTCATCCATCCTCTGGGACTCCCGGGTCCCACCAGGTAGCAGAGTAGCAGGATTTAGCGTACCACACCTGACAATGGTCAGGTCATGTGGCGCTGGGAGCAAAAGTTCCCAACGAGAGAACCATGCACTGGAAAGTGTCTTGTCCGTGAGGAGATCATTAGGAAAGATGTAGCATTAGAGACACATAGTGTGCGGTGTTCTGTAATTTCTATACAAAGGCTGCAGCAGCCGCCACAGTCCTTAAACATGTTGGTAAAGCAGATGCCACTCGGTCAAGTGTGCAACTGTAGCACCTGATGGGTCTATGTGAACCCCCATGTATATGTGTTCAAACTCCCAAGGCCGCTGCTTGTTGTTCATTACAGTAAAGACAGGTATATGATAAATCTGATATATCCAGTGCTATGGTTTCTGTCAGTTCGTGTATCAAAGCCTCAAATGAAGCAATTATGTCAGTATATTGTACTTTGTCAGCTCTGTGTCAGTTAGATTTAGTAGTAGTAATAGAAAAGGTGTCAGTAAGAGAATCCTGTAAATAATTTAAACACATCACTAGATCATAAACATATTGAATCAGCATCGTGGTAGGAATCATGCAACTCATTGTGGGACATAGTGGGGCTGTCCATAAAACTTTGGCTTAATTGAGTCCACGTATATTGGACTGTGCTGTAAATAAAATGTAGTAAGTACTGACTATCTGCTATTTGATAGTAAGAGATATGCAGATCATGAATCAATGATTAGATGACTGTAATATTTCCATAACTGTAAAGTGAATTGATTTACACTAAAAAAATAATAAGAATAATCACATTGGGCAGATAACCTGCAATAACAGAGTGTTGCAAATACTATGGGTATTAAATAATATGCGTTGTTGTCAAATTTGAAAAAAAAAACTATTTCTGCCTCAGATTTTAGAGGGCATTGTGGAATCCATGGAAGTTTTGGGCATCTCATTTCGGTTCAATATATATGTAACCTGCATGTCAGTGGTCCATAGATGTTCAGAAACTTGTGACATGATTAGTAATGAAAAACTCATCAAAATACTAATTGCATAATGCCCTATGAGCATCACTCATATCCTCTAACCCCATGAGGGTCCTCATATTGGTTAGTGCCTTCTGACAGCAGTGTCTCATGGATTCCTGTTAATAATACACAATTTCTTCCAAACCACTCTGAGAAAAAAAACAATCATTAAATCATTACAAATATTTGAGAGAATATCATGATTAGTTGTGCAGCAAATGCGATTACTAGTAGCAGTACCCAGTAGTGCTGCACCTTATTGTGACCTCCATTCCTTATTTGTGGGCTCATATGCATGACCAATGGATCTAGTAAAGTGGCAACATGCAATCAGATAAATCAGTAAGCATAAAAATGCAACTCAATATGCATCTTATAATAATCACTATAAAAATCTGTATTTTTCAATAAGGGCTTTAATAAGGATTCTGCAGAATTACCTGCAGACTCAATATTTTTTTCTAAATAATTTCTAGTGGCTCAGTAATAATAATAATAATATATTTTTTTAAAAACACTTGTTTTTTCTGTGCAAAATGAAATGCATCAATTTGAAAATGAATCTTTTCTCTGGAATGGTCACACCTCTATTGGCTGGGTTTTTATTTAAATAAAACAAGCAAAAGCAATAGCATTATTAAGCTCAGACATCATATTAGCATTTGTCATTTGGGAAAAAAAATGGCAGTTTTTAAACAGATGTTGATAAAACAACATTATCACATGAGGGAAGCAAAGGGGAGGGGGCTGGAGGTCATCCTTGGGTATGGCTGATCACTGTCCCATACAGAACATTGCAATAACTTTAATCTATTCATTGTGCTTTTTCAAAAGGGGAAAAAAATCTTTAATTCTAAGATCTTTCAACACATAATTGTTTAAATGTCCTTGTTATGGAAAATAGTTCTGTAACAGTCCTTGGATATTTCACATCATTTAGGAATAAAACTTTACTCTCTTATCAATCTCATTAACCATTTCCTGCCTTTAATCTCTTACAGAGTTATTTCTGATGTTACTCTCACCTCGTCCCTGAAAAAAATCTTCTTCCCTTCTGCTTTTTCAAAAATAGACAAAAATGTCTAAATTATTCTTTTTTTCCCCCCATTTTTCTTTTTCTTCCCTAGGGCTCTAAAAGAAATATCACCTCTCCTCACTTCTCACTGAACAGAATTAACCCCTCAGTGGGACAGTACAATCTTTCCAAACATATGTGGGTTAGTGGGATATACTATCTCAATTCTTGAAGCTTTCACCACCTGTCACCAGACCATTGCGCATTCACTCTCATCAAATAATCATTACCTCACAGGTGCATCATCATGGCCAATTTCAACTAACTATGACCAGCATAGTATTTTCTATACCTTCTCACTTGCTCACACCAGTCACATACTCAGAGAACTTTCTGTGATCCCATACAAATGCTTAAAACAGTGTTACCTCTTTCAAAGACAAAAATGTAAATAAAATAAATGAAAAATTTCCCCAAAAAACCTAACCTAGCGTTATGTGTCGCCCAATGTTATCACACCTACGCTGCGTTATGTGTCGCCCAATGTTATCACACCTACGCTTTCCACGCTGCGTTATGTGTCACCCAATGTTATCACACCTACGCTTCCACGTGTCCCACCCCCTCTCTGTCTTCTCTTGTTATTTTTCCCCATATATTCTACCTTGTACGTGGGTGGCAGATACCCCCTGTGAATCTCGCTACCGGTCAGCACTCTCACAGGACAAATTCAACTCGTCAAATCATAAAAAATGATATGCAATATGTCATTCTTTGTTACCATATCTGCACAGTGTCTAAGCGATCATTACACGCTTAGATCACTATCTCCCTTGGTTATCTAGCTAACTGTGGCCACAGTATTAACCCCTTAAGATACTCTATCAATTTAGTACCCTTTTTAAAGCAAACCTAAAAATAACAAACAAAATTAAATTACACAAATAAACAAATAAACAAAACAAAAATTGGCTTAAAGAAAACCCCACAGCCTTGAGTCAGTTATCACTGATTACCTTCCATTCATAAGAATAAAAATAAACCCAGGATTTATCTGCGCATTACTCAAGGTATATCTGATTTAATATATGTATCCAGATCAAGCAAATAGGCAACAGAAATTGCCAACAGAAAACATGGTCTAATATATCAATATGAACCTTTAAGAATAGATGTTATATTGGACTTATATCTCATCGATATATATCACTTTTCTTATCCAAAATGTATTACTCATTAAATGAAAAAAAAAAACATTGAATTCACATGATCATTTCCTGTTTCTTCACCTAACATGGACAACTCCTTATCTCGCATTACATCAACTGAATCCATTACTTTAGAGTTTCCAACTCACAGCTGCTTTGTTTAATAAACCAAAAAAATTAAATCAAAAACCCATAGCAGAAAAACATCAGTCCTACATTACGTACTTCATCTCCGCAAAACAAGAGACCAAAAAAACTTTACAATGAGATAAACTTGATCTTACTTTCTTTGTTATAAACAATATTCCAATTAACTTTATTTATTCTGGTGGTAAAAATTAACTGTTACTTGGCTTACAATATTAGCGTCTACTCCTTTAAACTCTGTATTTTAACGGACCTCTGTCTATGGATATAAAGAAATTAGCTCAAACTGTTATTGTAATCCGACTGCTTGCTAGCTCTAACAATGCAACGTATATTTAATTATTTATTAACATTTTCTTATGTAAACCATATACAGTAGACAATCCGGGGGTTTCCAAACAATACAGATTATGGATAAATCATGCATTCCATTTCTTCCACATGTTGCTGGCCAGTCAACCAGGAAGAAATGTAAATGCACAACCTCCTATCTCTAATCACCAAATTATAAGCACGGGAAAACCTACAACAAATATATGCAACTTCTTTAAAATTTATAGATTGGACAAACAAAGAAACTCTTATTATCAAAACAACCGCTACAGATTAGTTACTTCAGCAATATTCTCAGCAGACAATATACACCAAACAATCCAACCGCGATCAAAAAAATAAAAACAAACCAAAAATACAGTTATTTAAAGATTTTTTTTTTAAGTAGAAAATCATTGCCAGCATAACCTTTGCTTGCTATAACAATATGCTTGCTATAGTCTGCACGCTTTGCAAATAAACGAAAGGAATATTCTTCCTAATTCAAGCAAGGTTGTTTAAAACTTCTTGCCAAGTTTCTAGCGCTCCTTATCTTTTCTCTGACACAGAGAAGAAATGGGCGATGCGGGGGGGGGGGGGGGTTTAGCAAGCTGACAGTCTGCAAAATGCAGCGTTGTCTTTCCATATGTTAAATTACGATCTATTTGTTTTATAATTAAAGAGCGAAGTTGTTTCAAGTAATTTTGGATTACCATACTTTAACAGACATTGAGAAATAGATAAGAGTGAAAAAATGTACAGACTTTACAATTTTTCTACACATTTTTTTTTTAAATAGCTAATATTTTTTTTTTAAATAACTAATTTTTTTTTTCAAACTTTGATTTTCTCAATTACTGATAAAATGTGGACACCAACATCAGTGAATCATGCTGGGGCCTCCAACTGATGACGCAGAGATTTGTTTGATAAGATTAGATATGATTGATAACCCAAACCTGTATATATTAACTTGATTACCTTTAAATATAACGGCAACGCTGAAATGATTGCACACCCACACAACCTTGTTATAAAATGTATGATAATGCTTTACTTGAAAAATAGCTTCGTTACAGATATTTGCAAATGCAGACTAACACAAGAAACATAAAATTGATTAGCTAATACTTAAACAGTAATTCTAAATCAAATCAAAATGGACACCTTTCAAGGACAGTGATCAGCCAGGATTAAACCTCCTTCATAGTTACCTCCAGCCCCCCCGTGCTTGCTTGTTCTTCCTCAACTGCCTCTCTCCCCCTTCTCTAACTCTGATATTTAAACCTTAATCACATTAATTAATTAATTACTCATAAGCATTGAGTCTTATTGGAAAGCTCTGCTTTCAATCATGATGTCATAATTAACCCAACACCCAACTTCAGTGGCCTTGGGGGTCTACGCATGTGGGGCCTTGTTCCCATATAGTTGATGTTTGTGGAGACTAGCTTTCTGTCCTTGCTCCATTATACTGTCAACATCACATTCTTAAGCTTCTAAAACCAAAAACAATTCTCTATAAGAAATCACTTTTACAGCACTGTTCTGAATGATCAGCAATTTTATAATGTTAATATGCAAGTCATGATTCACCAAAATGGCTGCTGCTTCTAACAAACACCTGCTGCTTAGCGCAAAGGGTAGGCCTTATGCACAAGCTAACGCCACCTGCAGCAATAAATAACAATATTTGAGAAAACAGAGTATAACAAAAGTATAGAATTATTGATGCGTTATTTCTGTTTTAACACATGTTAACGAGGGGAATCAATGGTGGTGGTGGGGGGGCATTCGGACAGGCGTAGTCTCTGGTGCTAGGTAAGCTGCTACGCTCACATTTTACCCAGCAAACCAAAATCAGTGCCATTGTGGGAACTGCAGCACTATGTGACTAACCACAAGGTTGACATGTATTAAGCTTAGAAAGACTATGCTAGGAAGCTGAGGGTTTTATTTTATTACAGGCTATGGGGATTCTACATGGAGCAGAGGACCAAAGGACTACTGAGAAAGTAGCTGAGTAAGTGTGACTATAAGTGTAAGCGTGAGTGTGAGTGTGAAAGGGAATTTAAGGGTGTTTTGCTTTCACAGTTTGTGTGCACTGTTTTTTTATGTATTTTACAGGGTGAGAACAAGTTTCAATAAGCCTTTAATGCATCTCATGTTGGAACTTGTGGTTCTACAAGCACCCACATGCAGGGGAGGCTTGATGCGACTATATCAATTCTTACATTAACCACTTAATTCCTATCAACTCTGTACCCACACCCTTGCACACTTACACTCATGCTCGCACACACATTCCCTGTAGCCATTCTGTCCTCTTGTCCACCCGTAAAAGAAAAATACTCAGATTTTTCTAATGTAGATCCTCTTCAGTCCAATGCAGCCAAATGCTGGACTCTGTGTAAATTGTGTCACGGAGAGTCCCCAGCCAATCAGAGTGTGTCACAAATGGCCTTTCCTCTTATTGGCCAATAGCTAATGGCAGTAAGCTTGTGGAGCCTATCCATAGATTTATATGGTGAAAAATATCCATAGAAGAATATGGTGGGAACTGCAGCATTATGTGATTAACTGCAAGGTTAATTGTGGTGAACTACAAGGTTGACATTAATGGTTCAGCATCATACAGGCTCAAGGTTGAAGAAAACCATCAAAGAAACTTAATATTTTGCTAAGGTAAAAAAACTATTTTCAGACTAACAAGACATTGTACAATATGTCACCATCACCGAGGCCTGAATGCTCCTCTGCGGCTTCTTAGGGTTCACCTGGGGACTATTACCATCATTTTATGTACAAGGGGGATATAATCCATAGCAGACAGATAGATTAATGCACGGAACTGGTAATAAGGATGAATTTTACAGTAATTAATCTCTTAAGAGTCTTTCTTCCTTCATATATCACTTATAAAAGGTTATGAGGTACAGAAAGTCTAGAAATAATGGACTGAAGAGAAAGAACACGCTTAAGGTATTTTATACTGATATATATATATATATATATATATATATATATATATATATATATATATATATATATATATATATATACAGTATACACATACATACATACTGTACACTCACACATTACAGTGAATGCTACAACAGGTTACATATTTCCTAGGACATGACACACATTGTTGGTTGAACATGGAGAGAGAGGATCAGTAATGTGCTTTGTGCTGGGGTAATGTATTGTTAGTCAGCCTTATAAAGGGGAGCTGCAGATATACAGGGAATGTTCTTTTTTTTTTTTTTTTAATAAATTTTATTACATGATTTTTCACAATACATACAATACAATTACATCCCGTCATCTTTTACCACTGGTAATTTTCTTATACATATTTCAATATCTTTACGACGGCCCATCTATCCCACAGAAAGAAAAAAAAAAAACCCACAAAAGAAAAAATAAACACAATTGGATTGCATCGATATGTTCTCCCACCCTTTTTCCTCTATCAGAATTATCATGGTCAAAAATATCTCCTCCCTCATTCCCCGCTGGTCTTATAACGATAGGGCCTAGTCGCCTTAATTATACCCTATTAACCCGACCAAAGTACACCTAACCCCCTCAATGCCCATATGTATATGGTGGAGGGAGGCCGTTGTGCTCAAGCCATGGGCCCCAGATCTTACCAAATATTACAGATGTATCCTCCACAATGCTTGCTAAATATTCTAAGTGATATATGTCCCAAATTGATGCCAAAATCGCTTGTTTAGATGGGGTATTTATTGATTTCCAGTGAAGGGCAATCTTTATCTTTACCGCCCCGCATATAAACCATATTAGTTTTTGCTGGTGTTTTAAAATCCCCGAGATATTTTGTGGTAACAAAAAATAGCTAGGTTCCTCTGGTATTTGGATTCCCAACACCTTTTTGATCAAATCCCGTGTGAATGTCCATATCTCCCTTATTTTAGGGCATCCCCAGAAGATATGGCTCATGGAGCCTCTCATCCCACACTCCCTCCAACATTCATCCGACATATTCGGGAACATTTGGGCCAATTTAGTTGGTGTCATATACCATCGTGTGTACATTTTATATGCATTTTCTCTATATCTGATTGAGGGCGAAACCGAAACTATATTTTGTTTAATTTTATCCCACCCTTTATTCTCCAGCTGTATTCCCATCTCATGTTCCCATGCCATTTCATGAGCTGCTCGTCTTGGTTTGTTATAATTAAGTAGTAATTTATATATTGTTGAGATCAAGCCTTTCGAGTGAGCCCTTTTAAGGCATAATGTTTCCACTACTGTCTTATTCTCCTGTAGATGTCCCCTTATTATGGAGCCATAGAAACTCCTTAGTTGTAAAAATTGGAAGAAGCAGTTTGTGGGTAGGTTATATTTCTCCTGTAGCTCTCTAAAAGAGGGGAACATCTGTGACTCTACTATTTCGTTGATGAATAGAATATCTTTTCCTGCCCAATCCTTGAAATATGATTTATCTTTTCCCGCTGGGAAATTCGGATTATCCCTTAAGGGTACCAATTTTGGGGGATTAGAAAGTAAATCATATTTTTTTGTTATTCTATCCCAAACATTCAATGTAAATGTAATCGTGGGAAAATTACATACCGTGGTAGGTCTCAATTTCCGTGGAATCCACAGAAGAGTCGAGATCGACTGCATTTGCAGCAATTCCGATTCCACTTGGACCCATCTTCTGGACCCTGGGTTAGAATGCCATAATATTGCCTGTGCCAGATGAGCCGCTAAATAATACATTTGAATATTTGGGACCCCCAAACCACCCTCTTTATTAGCGTTTTGTAAGATTTTCAGTCTCACCCTAGGTTTTTTCCCTGCCCACAGAAAACGGGTAAACATCTTATGTAGATTCTTTATCGTACTACTAGGAATTGCAATTGGGAGGGCCTGGATCAAATACAGTAACCTCGGGAGCACATTCATCTTTAGTGCATTTGCCCTCCCTGACCATGATATATACAGTTCTGACCACCTATTTATATCTTTTTGTAGGTCATTAATCAATCTTGGGTAATTTGCTCGAAAAAGATTATTATAATGTTTTGTTAAGAATATTCCCAGATATTTCAGATTGTTTTTTTTTCCAAACAAATTGATATAATCCAGCTATCTGGTTTTTCATTTCTTGCGACAGGTTTATATCCAATACTTCTGTCTTAGATCTGTTTATCTTAAAATTCGAAATAGCTCTGAAATCCTGTAGGATCTGGAACAAGGCGGCCAGGGAACCCATTGGGTTTGTTAAGGTGAGCAGAATATCATCTGCGTACAATGAGATTTTATATTCTTCCTCGCCTATTTCTACCCCCCTGAGATCTCTCTCCTCTCGAATTTTTACGGCTAAGGGTTCAATCATAAGGGCAAAAATTAAAGGGGATAATGGGCAGCCCTGCCTTGTCCCATTCTTAATTAAGAATGGTAGTGATTTAATCCCATTTGCTACCACCGTCGCTGCTGGTGATGCATATAACGCGTTCAATCCTGTCAGAAAGGGGCCAGAGAACCCAAACCGGCTCAATGTCTGATTCATATATGACCATAATACCCGGTCAAAAGCCTTCTCGGCATCAAGGCTCATGACCATTGTGGTTTTTTTTACTCTGTCTACATAGTATATAATATTAGTGGCTTTTCTAATATTATCACAGGCCTGCCTGTCTGGGATGAACCCGACCTGATCAGGATGAACCAGGCGCGCGATCACCCCAGACAGGCGATTGGCCCGAATTTTTGAAAAAACTTTGAGATCCACATTTAGGAGTGATATGGGTCGATAACTTCCACACATTGTTGGGTCTCTACCTGGTTTAGAAAGTAAGATTATCTCCGCCTTCACAGCCTCTATATCAAAGTCCTCCCCCTCTAATATTTTATTAAATAACGTTTTTAAGTGAGGGGTGAGTAAAGCACTAAATTTTTTATAATAAATGGCCGATAGGCCATCAAGGCCTGGGGCTGAGTTATTTTTTAAATTTTTAATTACTCCGCTAATTTCTTCAATAGTGATCTCCTTATTTAACTGTTGTCGGTCCTGATCTGTTAACTGGGGCAGCACTAATGGGGCAAAAAAATTATCCAACTTATTTTTGGCCATTTCCTCCTGTTCTCTTATAGAAATATTATATAGCTCTTCATAGTAGGCTCTAAAGAGCTGTGCTATTTTTTGGGGATCATATATTAGATTGTTCTGGGTGTCTTTTATGGCTAATATGCGGTTACGCTGCCTCTGCGCCCGGAGTCTTGAGGCCAGTATTGCATCCGCTTTATCTCCCTTTGCATAAAATTTATATTGAAGCCACTTCATTGTTTTAGCAGCTTTTGTTGACTGAATCTGATAGAGTTGGCTTTTTAACTTCAGCAGTTTACTATAAATCTTTTTCTTTGGGTTCCTTTGATGTAAACCATTTAGTCTTTCTATCTGTTGTTCCAGATCCCGGCAGGCTTTCTGATCTTTTAATTTTTGAGAGTTGGCCAATGAAATAAAGTGCCCTCTAATTACAGCTTTATGGGCTGCCCACACTGTAGATGCTGCTACATCCTCCGTATAATTAATCTCAAAATATTCTTTCAAATAGGTTTCTATCTGGTTTATATGTTCTTTTTTCAGTAAAAGAGCTGAATTTAGTCTCCATTTACTCTGAGGGGGGGGCCCTTGCATTAATTTTAGTATCATCAGTACCTCGCTATGGTCTGACCACACCACTGTCCGGCTTTTTACTTCCTTTAGATCAGGTAGCGTACAGTTATTTATTAAAAAAAGATCTATTCTTGAATGTATTTTATGCGGGATAGAAAAATGAGTGTAATTACACTCCATGGGATACAAGGTTCTCCAGGCATCAAACAAACTATTTGTTATGATTACCTCTGCCAGTCTCCGGGATTCCATAATTGTGTTTCTACTTGGGGGGATGGTAGCCCCTCTATCCTTCTTTAAATCCGGAACTGCGTTAAAGTCCCCTCCTATAATAACTCTGCCCTTTTCCAATTTATTTAGGTGGATCAAAAATTCCTTATAAAAACTACCATGTTCTTGGTTCGGGATATAGACGGATGCCAGGGTTAAATAGATCCCATTTACATTAACCACCACGATACTAAATCGGCCCAAAGTATCCATATATGATTGCTCTATCTTATATGCCAGTGACTGATGCAGTAAGATTGCTGTGCCTTTGTTTTTTTTTTTAGAGGTTGAATAAAAGACAGTAGGAAAAGCACTAGAAGACAGAGACGGGTGTTCTGCCTTAAAGTGTGTCTCCTGCAAAAAAATAATTTGTGCTTTTGGCCTTTTAAAGTGCTGAATTGCCATTGTTCTTTTACGTGGCGAATTTAGCCCATTAACGTTAAGTGAAAGAATTTTCAACGTCATAACAATTCTCTTATCTTGCCGCTAATATGTCCAGGGAAGGCATACCTTACATACAATCCACATATAAAATAAAATAACATAAAAAATTCCAAATAAATCAAAAAACATTCAAAGAATCTAACATTCCGAAACACTAAACACAACATGTGACGAGATAACGTCTTTTTAAACATCAAAAACCTGCCATTAGGTCTTAAATATGGCTTCCCGCAGTTAACCTGGGCACTGGCCATTTCTTGGACAGTTTCCTTTAACTGCTCGGGTTAGGGAGAGGATAAGCCGTCCAACTCGGACGAGGGACCCCTCTCATTTTACTCTCATTCTCTCTGTACCCTCATACTTCTTTATTACTTATACTAACTAACTTATTATTACCCTGCCCTTATCCAACCCGCACAAAGAAAATTATCTCCAACCATAACTCCTGGTGGGAGGAGAAAAAAGGAGAGCGGGGGCCGATGAGGGAAAAAAAAAAAAAAGGGGGGAGGGGGGTTAAATGTGTTCGTGTACTCTAAATGTGTCTATTCTTGTGAATTTTGACTTATAACTCATCCCTAACTCTAATCTTGGACCGTGTCTTTCATGCCATAATCAGTGTGTAAAAATAAAAAGGGGTACTAGCAGGAAAAAAGGGAGAGAAAAAAAAAAAAAAGGATATAAATATGTGTCCGTGTAAAATAAAAAGGATAGGAATGCCAGTGAATATGTAATATAAGAGAGCCCATTAAAGAGCTCATATACTCTAATTGTGTCTATTTTTGTGGTTTATAATTTAACCCTGGTTCTATTCAGCGTCCGTGTCTTTCTTACTGTAATTAGTGTATGGGGGAAAAAAAAAAAAAAGTTTCCCCTCTCATCTCCCCTAAGCAGTGCTTACATGTCATTCATGACATTACATACAATTTCGTTCTTATTTATTTTAAAACGTTTTAAGCATTTTAAACCTTCTCAGGACAAAAAGAAGCAAAAAAACAAAAAACCATGTCACCCCCTAGAAATAATTTGCCCTTTCTATTCCCTTTCCCCTTTTTTTCCTTTTTCTTCCTTTCCTTCCTTTCCCCTTTCTCTCTCTATTCCCTTCTTTCTTTATATACCAGAACTGTTTTCTATTTTAGCTTAAGTCCAATTATAAAATGGCCTTTTTAGGGCCCGCCACCCTCGCGACCATCTCCATTCTTCGACGTAGGCTTTCTGTCATCATGTTTTTGACCATTCTGGTCTTGAGGGGTTTTCTTCTATACTCCGCTCAGGGCCTGTTTGTATCTGAAGCGATTTTGGAGCAATGTCCTTCTGCTTCAGAACCTCTATGCCTTCTTCCACCTTTCTTATATTATGCCTTTTCCCTTCAAACGTAAATTGGAGAGAGAAGGGGAAGCCCCATCTATATGGAATCTTCTGTTCCTGTAGAGTTTTGGTCACCTGCCCCATTTCTCTTCTTTTCCTCAATGTAGAGGGTGCAATATCTTGAAATATGAGCAGCTGGGATTCTTTATAGCTAATAGGGCCCGAGCACCTACATGCCTCCAGGAACCGGTTCCTAATATGAAAATAATGCATACGCAGTATAACGTCCCTAGGCGGTTGATCAGGAGCCGGCTTCCTCCGGAGTGATCTATGTGCCCGGTCTAGGAGTAGCTCTTCGTCTTTACACTCTGGTATAATGGAGTTGAAAAACCCCTTTAAATAAGCTGGGAGCTGCGCATCCTCGATGCTTTCAGGAATATTCCGTATACGTATATTATTTCTACGCGACCGATTTTCCAATTCTTCAATCTGGTCACGCATAGAAGTTACCTCCTCTTTTAAATCTGTAAACTCTCGTTGTAATATCTCCTGATAATTACAGGTTTCATCTGTTTTACGCTCTAGAGTGTCTATACGTGACCCTAATGAATTTATCTCTGTTTTTAATTCCTGCACTGCTGCACGTAATTCCACTTCAAATGTAGAGATTAACCTCTGTGCCAGTGCTTCATAATGATCAGTCTCTGATAATTGTTTCACTTCCTCAGAAGCTAGTGATTGCATTGAGGTATTCCCCGATGGGGGGGATTGTTGGTTAATTTTTTTTCTTTTTTGAAAAAAAGATTGTTTGATCTTGGGTTTGGGCTTGGGCTTGATTTCTGCGCCCTTTATTCGACATTTGGAAAAATAACTACCAGGCAGAGGCAGATTCACTACCTCTCCTATGTGTACTATATAGGCCGCTCTCTTTTACAAAAGGTATGACAATTAGCTCATATTATTAATCCATACAGGTATAACGAGAGGATTGTATGGGTCACCTCATCCTCTGACTAGGTTCTACATCATCTTAGTCTCTGTTCCGCCAGCCTGGCTATGGTAAGACACCATTTATACCTGCATTTATTTCCATACGTTTATACAGGTGTCTGCAAGTACACGGGCTCATTCAGAGTCGGGCAGAGTCCCTTAATTTTTATATTTCTGTGGGATAATATATATCCCCAGGGGTTGCCCCCTTATGACCACTGATTAGAGAGTACTGCACCAAAAAAAATAAAAAATAAAAAGCGGGTGGGGTATTAACCCTATCACCAACTCCGGGCTTCCAGGCTCCGTTCTTCCCGCTTTCTGTCCGTGCTCCTGGGCTCCAAGGAGTTCCTCAACCCGCAGTGCCTGCTAACCAGACTCCCGGCTCCGAGGACCTCCCTGTCCCCCCTCTCTCTGTGGGTTCGGGCGTGCGGTCTGGCGTTGCTCTGAATTCTCAGGACCTGCGCCGCGATAACGTGCGCCTCTGTCCTGTGCTCCCGTATCCACCTCTGTGCACCATCCGCCTCCGCCCCCGCCACTCCACGCTGCACGCTTTTCTCTCCAGGGTCCTTACGTCCCTCTACCTCCTGATTGCTGTGCACCGCTACCGCCCGTCCTCAACCTGCGGCGTCTACACGAGGCAGACCCCCGGCTCCGAGGTTACGGGGTCAGCGTCAGCTCCACACCCGGTAAGTAATGTCCGGGCACCATGCATCTCTTCTGCCTTCCGCTTCCAGTGAGCTATGGCAACCCACTCTCAACCTGCAATGCCTGCACGAGGCAGTCACCCGGCTCCGAGATATCGGGATGCCGCGACAGCTTCACGCCGGTTAGTGCAGTCTGGGCTCAGGCTGTTTGAATCCCAGTCTCCGTCCTCACGGCGGCCTTGGAGAGGCGAGCACACTTCTCACATGCGACCGCCCCTTCCGTATCCTCCCCCCATACAGGGAATGTTCTACATTATCCACATGTTCTGAGTTTTACCTAATTCCTAAAGAACTCTGAGCAATAATTCAGATTTAAATTCTATGGGAATTATTTTCTGAGGATCGTGTCCTAAAATTGGGCAATTCTGTTTGTGTTCATGTCCAAAATTTAGTAGCAATGCTACTAACTAATTTTGGATTTCAGTATCATCTGTACACAGACCTGTGTGATCAACTGTGTGTGTCCAATGGACCTGGCCAGTATTCAGCTGTGTGTGTCTGATGGACCCAGCCAGTGTGATCAGCTGTGTGTGTCTGATGGACCCGGCCAGTGTAATCAGCTGTGTGTGTCCGATAGACCCGGCCAGTGTGATCAGCTGTATGTGTGTATGATGGACCTGGCCAGTGTGATCAGCTGTGTGTGTATGATGGACCCGTCCAGTGTGATCAGCTGTGTGTGTCTGATGGACCCGGCCAGTGTGATCAGCTGTGTGTGTCTGATGGACCCAGCCAGTGTGATCAGCTGTGTGTGTCCCATTGACCTGGCCAGTGTGATCAGCTATGTATGTCCCATGGACCCGGCCAGTGTGATCAGCTGTGTGTGTCTGATGGACCCGGCCAGTGTGATCAGCTGTGTGTGTCCGATGGACCCGGCCTTCTTTTAGGAGGTGGCGTGCCTCCAAGATGGTACTTTGCCACAGATGGTGGTGAAAGGGCCACCTTGAAAAAGCTGCTACAGACAGCGAAACGTGTAGGTGCATCCTAAACAGGACTCTGATCATCAGCACCCCAATTGCATCCATTTGAAGTTGGAGACCAAAAAATATATTGCCTTTATTTGGGACACTCGCTCACAATGACAAGTGGACTGGCCCTTTCACCACCGTCCGTGGCAAAGTACCATCTTGGAGGCACGCCACCTCCTAAAAGAAGCCCGGTTACAACCTTGTGGATGACAAGTGGCAACAGCACTGGAGTGTTCCCCAATTGTTTGGATTACAAAAAACTCATCCACGATCCTCTACAAAATTTGGGATAATTCCCTAAAGGACTGGCACATATTCCTCCATACATGGGTGACTATTGATTCATTGTCAATATTTTAATATACCTTTTTATTTCTTGCAATAATTTTATTTGTCAAATGCTATACCTTCCACAACATTTTATATGTTATAAATAAATACCTTTTTTACTATCCACACCTGACCACTTCCACTTAATTTAAGTATTTGATTTGTTTTATCAATATTAGCGCAATCGCCCACCTTCTTTTTTCTTGTCTATTGTATTGGATGTGACTCCTCCTTTTGTATAGATTGCTGCTGTAAGCCAAGCACACTCATATAAAGCGCCTTTAGAATCGATATAGGTTTCTATATCCATTTTTTTTCTCCTCAGTCTCTTGATTGTTGCCATCATACATTTTGGTTAGTAGAAGTTTTCTGCAAAAGAGTTTCAAGTCCCGTTCCAATCCGAATCGAAAAAAGTGTTCGCTGGGGGAATATGACAACCCTTTCTCCAAAACTGATGTTTGTTCTGGGCTAAGTTGGTGAGTTGTGAGGTTGATGATCTTTAAATACTTTGTGTTGTCATTAGGTTGGTGATTGTTGATTATAGGGGCACATACTGTCTCCTGCGTGTTTGTTTCCCTGGATAGTAGGGTATCGGTGGGGTATCCCATCTTGTTTGTTTTCTTGTGTTTCTGGCCTCCCCTCCATGTATGTTTCCTCTTTGTTGTCTTCTGCCCCTGTCTTCCGTACGATCCCCTAAAAAAAGGAAACCGGATGGGGGAGGATTCTCTTCTTGCTGTGGTTGTTCTGTTGGTTGGTTGTTCGGGTTTGTCGTCTGTTGCTGATGTTTCAGCTTCTGAGGAGAAGTATTGATCTACACGTTTCTGGGGTCTTGGTTTTCTAACAGTTCTTTGCCACCTAAAAATTTAACCGGACTCAAAGTCTTTTTTGTCTCTTGTAAATTTGTTTTTCTTACGATCAATGAGGGTATATATGGATATAGATTGTGTCCCCATCTCCATTAGTCGGGGCAATCGTTCTTTGCAGCTTTCATGCTGCAAATCTTGTTGGATACATCGTATGGATGTGATTGCACCTCGTGGTCTGAATTAATAGATCTCTTATTCTGTATTCAGATAATGACTGTTTATCTTTATCAATTCTCTATATGTTTATTTGAGACCTACTGTATATGTTTGACATTACTGTATATATTTATTGTATGTTCAGACATTTTGATGTGTCTATAATGCTAATTTTTTTGCCAATAAGGGTTGCCATGGTAATGGTTTGTACACTTGCTTCTTTCTGATGGCTGCTTTCAGTGAGGTCAGCTCTGGAAGTTTGGTCCAATCCCGCTCAGCCATGCACTTCTGGGTGAGACTTCACTATAAAGGTATGCTACTTTTTATGTTATTTTGTAACATGATGACAAATTAATAAAATTTGAAACGTTGTTATACTTTTTGGCTTTTGCACTTATTGGAATTAAGCTTGGAGTTCCTCACCTCTACGTCTCATTCTACTTGTGACGGCACCCGCTGCAGTTTTTTCGGTTGTTTGGAGTGCCTGACCCACCGCTCTCTCTCTCTCTCTCTCTCTCTCTCTCTCTCTCTCTATATATATATATATATATATATATATATATATATATATATATATAGTCAAAGTCCAAAAAGAGCACTCACCAGACTTCCAGCACTTCTGCAGTTAAAAGTTTTTTAATACATCACCAAGGGACTAAATAGTCATGTTGATGTTTCGAGCCATACAAGGCCCTTTGTCAAGACCACTCTCACAGATGTCTCCACAGCGTCAGAAGATCTAATACACTGATCAGCTGTGCCTCTTAAGTACCCTGGTGCCCGGAAGTGCCTTTGTTTGCCAATCAGTGCCAAAACTGTGCTAAAACATCAACTATCTAACCATCTTACTATGATATACACCATACCCAAGGTTTTTAACCAGCAACCACGATATGGCACAAAATGTATAAAACATAGATATAAGCCACTCACCCATTGCAGTTCAAATAAGCCGGCGTGCATCCATGCAGTTGGAATGAAGAGACTGGATGTCCTGGGCGGGGCTAGCAGCGTCATTAACAGGCACAAACTCTCATGTAACTCTCATGTATCGTAATGTGGCATTTGCCAGAAGTGCCAGATGGCCAGTCTGGCAAAAGATAGATAGATAGATAGATAGATAGATAGATAGATAGATAGATAGATAGATAGATCTGTTCTTTCTATAGAAATATTTCACCAAACAGTAAAGCACCGAAATACTGTAATAAGTAACTAAATGGGTTACTGCATTTTTAGAAGGTTTTTACTTTCCCCTTATCTTCTGTCGGTTCCATCTATTAATTTATCTTCAAAACAATTAATCTGCTTACAACTTTCCAACTAAAGATTGATTTACTGCTATTGCGTGTTATGCCCTTTAAGGTACATACCAATGTTGTAACATATACTAAGAATATTGAATCACAAGGTCACACTGTCAGTACCTACTGTACATTTCTAAACATTTAGACAATTAGTTCATACATTTGACTTGGATGATTTAATTTCATTTTAGAATTCTTTATAATTCGTTTTCGGCCACTAATAAATTGTCTATGTACAGATGGTGCCATACTCGCGGTTACCATGCGCTGGCCATATTGCAAGAGCTGGTGGCAGCTGGTGGATGGCGGGACTGGAATGCAGGAGCATCTAACATGCTCGCGTGTCACATTGCTGATATTGGGGCATGCTAGCATCTTGTGCGCGCACCCCATTCGGGAGTCCAGCAACATCCGGCGGGTGGCTGTATGTATTATTTGGCATTTAGCTTACTTATTAAAGTTAAGTTTTAATATTTGTGAATATGAATACTATGTGTACCCCCCAAAAAAGTCAACTGTCTCTTTTGTTCAGGAATAAACCTTTTTTTTAATTCTGGGGGAGCACCACTGGCACATACTGTAGGTTGCTAAATAATGAAAACTATATGGGGTCCAACGACCGTGCATAATTAATATTTTAGAATATTACCCAGTGAAAATTAATCTGGCAGAATGATAGGTGCCAAACCAATGCACTAACCAACTTCTCTTGTTTTTCTAAAAAATGGGCATTTTTTGTATGCTCCTTTGCCCTGGTCGAAAAAAGTTCTTCCTACTTCAAAGCAAAGCTGTGTGCAAAACAAGAGGGAAAGGGATTGATGTTGTCTCCTCCTTACCCTTTGTAATAATATTATGAATGTCCCATTCATTGACTTCCACCCTCCAGTCCAGATTACTGACACTGTCAGGGTCGCACAGTGCTCATTGCTGACTCTTCTCAATTGCAACATGTGACTAAGATCTGATCTGGTTCTCCAGTTTCTTACCAGTCTCCACAGACACCATGACTGGTGACCTGGTTGTGGACTCACTGCTCAGGCTGTGTGTCACAACATCATGGGGATGGGTCATGCAGTGCTTCCTATGATGGTCTCACGAGATCTCACTTGTGCTGATCTCACTGGGTTAGGTGAGGTCAAGGGAGGCTTAGTAAGGAAGTACAGAGTGCCTGATTCTTTAGCAGTGAGGCACCTGAACTTAACAGATCCTATTGTTGATATTCTCAGGGAGTCATGAACATAAATATTGCTGTCATTTTCATTATAAAGATGTTTATACTTAGATTATCATAACAATTTAGTAATGAAATAAACTGTCATCAACAATTACTTTTGGTGACATTTTTGTCAACATTATTAACACAACTCAGTCACTTAAGTTATTGACTTTCCATTCATTTTTCCATATGTTGCAAGGATACGATAGGAAACAAAGATAGTGAAAGGGATCTGTTGAATGGTTCCTTTAAAAGAGACTGTGAGCCATTGCTCACTAAAGGTGATTGGTCATTCTTTAGTTCAGTTTCGTTTTTCATACAATGCATTTGCCTGAGCACAGCAGTGCCACACATGGTAGCTTAGAGGAACTCAAAACAAAACAATGGTCAGCGAATTTCGGTGACCTAAATCAGGCGCTAATGTATTGGTGAGTAAATAATATATAAAGTTAAATTGAAAATAAATGCAATAAAAGTATATATATATATATATATATATATATATATATATATATATATATATATACTATCAGCTGCAGCGTTCTATATGCTCAAGTGTTTGGGCATATAAATTGTATTATAATCCGGTGTCAGAA
Source organism: Crinia signifera (assembly GCF_055691185.1). Taxonomy (NCBI): domain Eukaryota; kingdom Metazoa; phylum Chordata; class Amphibia; order Anura; family Myobatrachidae; genus Crinia; species Crinia signifera. The sequence continues at coordinate 331,557,096 of NC_139219.1, read as the reverse complement.
CTCTGGAACCGGACTTCACACAGAGAGATCCAATTAACCCTAAGGTTAGGAAAGCTGCGCTAATTCGTTACTGTCTCCTTAAGACACACACCATGAGTTGAATTAACATGCAATGACAAGCTGGAGACTGTTTTAGAAAAATATCAAAAAAGAACATTTATTTACATATATATATATATATATATATATATATATATATATATATATATATCTTGAGTGGTAGGCGGCCGCCTATAAAACACAATATTTTATATATAATTAATTTTAAAAAAAAACAAACATGATGATAAAACGCATATAATTTATGAAACCATGCACATTTGATAAGCCTTAAAATATATTATTACTGGGCTTTTTTCCTTCGGAGTAATACTAGAAATCTCCAATTTGCAACATCGATGTTTCCACAATTGTGTATATAGTGATAGTCAAATTACAAAGTGCCGGGTGGGGAATAATGACCCCATTGGGGGAAAGACCAAGCTTGTACCTACTGTGATGCCGGGCCACGGCACTTCACAGTGGGGAGTCTCTCAAGATTGAGGGATTTTTGGGACAAAAACAGTTCTTTATATGCTGGAGGTGAGTGTAGCGTGTTATCTCACCTATAACTCCAGATAGAGATGTCCTTTCTCCCTTGGTGTTAGAACAGAGTGTCCCGCCGTATGCAGTGATGACAAGGAGTTTTTAGCCGGGGGGAGTGCAGTCGAGTGTTTTGCACTTTGGCGTTAGGTCTGCTTACCCCCTGATGCCAGGGTTAGGAAAGCTAATTCTCTTTAAGACAGTAACAAATTAGCGCAGCTTTCCTAACCTTAGGGTTAATGGGAGCTTAGAGGAACTGTACTGACTGACTCAGGGCTGTAGTCCATCCAGCTCCGCAGAGTCCAATCCACACCATGTCTGAGCTCAGCACTGCCACCTGTGGCAACTGAGATGTACTAACTCCAGAGAGTATTGCATTGGAGCTGCTGAGTGTTGAATAACAGGACTGCTGCAGAACTTGAAGCACCACAGGTCCCAGCAGAGGATTTGATACAGTTGTATGCTGCTGACACAGGAGTGTACCAGAAGCAGCATAGTATCACAGAAAGCAGTGGCGTAGCTCCCCTCCGCCGCCGCCCTGCCAAGCACCCTCCCCGCCGCCACCCTGCCAAGCAACCCCCCCGCCGCCCATGCAAACCCCCCCAATCCCCCGCAGCCTTAACTATCTCGCTGGTCCCGGCGGCTCCGTTCTTCTGCTGAGGACCACCACAAAATGGCCGCCCCAATTCAGCAGACAGTTTCAGAGAACTGTGTGCTATATGGGGGCGGCCATTTTGTGGTGGTCCTCAGCAGAAGAACGGAGCCGCCAGGACCAGCGAGATAGGTAAGTCTGCGGCGGATTGGGGGGGTGTAACTATAGCACAGCAGCCCCCGGTGCCCCCACATGCACAGCGCCCCCCCACGGTGGCGGGGGCTGCGGTGCTATAGTTACGCCGCTGACAGAAAGGTGAGTAGCATGACCACACAGTCTCACTCACAGACACACAGACTTTGGCTAGGCAGTGCACATGTTTTTTTATTTATTAGATCTGTGTTTTCTGGGCTGTGTAGTACTTTTATCTTTCATTTTTCAGCACCAGATTCACGAAATAAAGATCCAGTGAGCTGGGCTCCATCTGATGTGTCTCCCACTTGCGTTACTTCCTGGTGTATGACACCTCTATTACACCAGTGACCACTAACATCCGTGTGTTACATCATTGTCTGGTATCACACAGTGCCTCCTGTCTGGCTTAATATACACTTGTGTGTGTGATATTGAACACATTGAGGCCTGATGCTGTGGGAGATAATCATTTCAGCTTCTTTTCCAGACAAGTGGGTCCAGCCGGCATATGGGATCTTATCGGTGTTCATCTGTTCTGCTGACTGTTGGTTACTAGCTGAAGTGAAATATTCCGCTTACCAAATTAACATATTGGGGAAATTTACTAAGATGAAAGTTGTTTTTCAAATGGGATATTGTTCCCCAAAGCGAGTCAATGAGTCTCCCAAAAGAACCAATTCTTTTCACTCTCTTTGGTGAGTCGCTTTGCCCATCTCTAATCTGTATATGTGAAGATATTATTATACATGTCCTTATTCCATTGTATTACATCAATAAAGTATCAAAATGGGGGGGGGGGGATGCAATAATGGCAGCACCTACATCTGTGTGAATATTACATTTTTCAATATTTAATTATAAAGTTAACATTCTGGGAAAAGGATCTGCATAGGATAAGGTGCTATGCAGGACTGTTAAAACCTGATCAATTAGCTATAAGAACCTTATGGGCCCCCATGTTCCCTAAAGAAGGGGAGTTACATGCTATCTGTTGCCTCCGGACTTGTGGGGTTTACTTCATTATTATATGTTTTAATTTTGTTAGGTTTCCATTTGTTTTATGCTCACCTTGTTATCGTATAATATACTGTAATTGCCATTTTTATGAGCATTTTGCTATGATCTTCAGTGTTTAAAATGGAATCTTTTGATACTGAAAACAAATTCTATGAAATGGTCACTACAAACGGTTCAGAGTTAGTATAACAAGTCCTCGAGAGTCAGTTTTCACAAATGTGGTTGCAGTTTAAATATGGTCATTAAATAACTAACCGCTGACTTTCAATTGTTTTCAACAAAATAGGGGCTTTGTCTTTTGAGGTTTGAGTAGAGTAACGTAGCGCCTCTACTGGGGATCTGCCTGGTCTATACCTTAAGGGGTTTCCCAAAGTATACCCAAGAAAACAGAAATGCTAGATAGGATGGGTGGTATAGATAACTGGGCGCTCCCTTTTATTTTGGACAGTTAGGCGTATTGGTGTAAGGTATAGGAAAATGGTGTCTACTTCCCTGATTTTGTTCTCTATTTCACGTCCTCTATTCCACGTCTCTCTTCAGATTTGTATAACTCTCCAGACGTTGGAATATGAAATAAAGAAAAATATGGCAATGTGAAGAGCTGTTAAGCTTTTTTATAAATGTAAATAAATTGCACAAAAAAAGATACCTTGATGAGAGTGACCTTGTCTGACCCACTGTGAGTACGGGTACGAATCCCAATTTTTTTCCTGTTAAAGAAACCCAGATGTGTTTGATACCTACTCCACATTTTGTGAGTTTGGTACGCCTTCCAGCTCACGCATATCACAATTCAGCACTGTACCTCTAGGTACATTTATATAAAAGCTTAACAGCTCTTCACATTGCCATATTTTTCTTTATTTCATATTCCAACGTTTGGAGAGTTATACAAATCTGAAGAGAGACGTGGAATAGAGGACGTGAAATAGAGAACAAAATCAGGGAAGTAGACACCATTTTCCTATACCTTACACCAATACGCCTAACTGTCCAAAATAAAAGGGAGCGCCCAGTTATCTATACCACCCATCCTATCTAAAATAGGGGCCTTGTCTAAATATTACTATGTTACACAATATGTTTTTTCTACTGTACAATGGCAATGTACAGTAAGTAGTATAAAGTGCAAACAATGGACTTCAGTTTAACTTAAACATTCCATATGACAGAGAGTAGGAGCATATTTACATGATAAAAGTGAGCTACAATGATGCAGATATATAAGTTGAAGTATTGCAATGCATGGAAATAAAATAATTGAAATAAAAATCATCATCATCATCGTCATCATCTTTCTGTAATAAAGCAGATTTGGGATGTGATGGCATTACATTATTTATCTTCCTATTACAGGCATACAGTGATGATCTGGAGAATGGAACCGGGGAACACAACCAAACTGAATGAATTCATCTTGTTGGGATTTCCTTGTAACTTGCGGATTTGTATCTTACAATTTTTCTTCTTCTCTCTAATTTACACACTGACTGTTTTGGGGAACAGCTTTCTGATATTTGCGGTTATCACCAGCCCTCAGCTGCACACCCCTATGTACTATTTTCTCTGTCATTTATCCTTCATTGATTTACTCTACTCATCCTGCTCTGTACCAAAAATGTTGATAGATGTATTTTCTAAGAGAAGGAGAATTTCCATCATTGGGTGTCTGATGCAGATGAGCACTGCACTGTTCCTAGGTAGTACCGAGTGCTTATTGCTGACAGTGATGGCATATGACCGGTATATCGCCATACGCTTCCCTTTACATTACACCGTATACATGAGTTGGAGGACATGTAAAACCATTACAGTCATTATATGGGTTGGAAATTTCCTTTATGTAATATCACCGGTTATCTTCAAGCCTCTTGTGTTCTGTACAGAAAATATTTTGGACCATTTTATCTGTGAGGTTTTGGCCATTCTCGAGCTTGTATGTGAAGAAGTTACTTTCTATAAAGCACTTATATATATTGGAAGTTTAATTTCTTTAATAATACCACTTATGTTTATCATTATTTCCTACATCTGCATCATTAAATCTATATTAAATATCCACTCAGCAGGCGCAAGATCTAAAGCTTTCTCAACGTGCGCTTCTCACCTGACCGTGGTTTGCGTGTTTTACGGGACGCTGGTGACCATGTACATGGGACAAACAAAGCGTTTTTCCTACAACCTGAAGTATATAGCTTTAATTTATCTGGTCATTACACCTTTGGTGAATCCTTTAATATACAGCTTGAGAAACAATGATGTGAAACAAGCATTTAAGACAATAATTACCAAGTCTTCTGCACCATGGAGCAGATAAGTTTGTCAACAACAGTACTAAGATGTGATAGTCATATACATTATACATTTAAAAATAAGGCAAAAACACGCACGCACACACTCACATACAGGATAGATAGATAGATAGATAGATAGATAGATAGATAGATAGATAGATAGATTCATAGATAGAAAGGTGCTTGGCCCAACTTTTTTAAGCTTCATACATCTGTTACTCTATATCCACTATTTGAGTGGCTGGAAAATGCACTTACAATCTATACTAAAACTCTGAATATAAAGGCCCCCTTACATTTGTCCGACTTGTCATAACGACAAGTCGGACCCGAATGTCCCAGCAGCTCCCTGGGAGGGATCACATGCGATGGCACTTCATGTGCCAAGTTTTGCATGCGATTTATCACATGCAACTCCCGGGGAGCTGCAGGGACAATGGGAGTGGGGGACAGCAGCGGGGATATGCCCGCAACCAGAGAACAGGCGGGGGGAGGGGGACGCAGGGAGCCAGGCAAGAAGCTGCTGGGCAGGGAGCAGGGGGGGGGGGGCGCGGCGCAGAGTAACAGGGAGCCGGGCAGGAGAAGACGATGCAGCAGCAGCGCGAGTGGCATGAGCAGCAGAGCACTTCCAAAAAAAGAAAAACCCCATACAAACGCATAGGAAGCCATTGATTGGCTGAGACCTCTCTCAGCCAATCAGCGATTGGCTGAGAGAGGTCTCAGCCAATCGCTGATTGGCTGAGAGAGGTCTCAGCCAATCAATGGCTTCCTATGCGTTTGTATAGGGGGGGGGGTTGAAACTGCTGCTGCTGCAGCGTCTTCTCCTGCCCGGCTCCCTGGTACTCTGCGCTGCCCCCCCCCATGCTCCCGCTGATGCTGCCCGGCTCCCTCCGCCTGATCCCTCTGCTCTGGTAGGTCCCCTGTTGCGGGGGAGCACGGCTCCGGGCAGCACATAAGATTTAGCAAATCTTATGTGCAGCCCGTCCGACCTCCCGTCTCCGATCCGATGCGCACAGGGCCGCGCATCAGGTCGGAGGGGATGTCTCCATGTGTGATTTGGGACGATTTCACGGCCTGATTCATCCGAATCTGGCAAAATCGTGCCCAAATCACATAATGTAAGGGGGCCTTAAGACATGACATGTAATGAGACCTTTGATACCACATGAATCCAGGTCAAACAACAGCTGCAACAGACAAACATGCAAAAATCTTATTTAAAAAAACCCTATGAAATCAGGCTATAAAACGCAATCTGGGCATGATTTTATCTATACCATCAGATGTCCGATGGTCAAGGTTTTAGTGTAGGTCAGCTTCTAGAGGAGACGGACGTAATAATGCACTGTCAGGATGAGCGAAGTGCAGCAAGCTGTTTGAGCCAGAGTGACAGGGCGAGCACTGATTAATGACCGCAGGTCGCGTCGGCCGGACACTGTGGCACATGTAATCTGTATACTGCGCAAAGAACTCTTAGAAGGTAGGAAAGTGTTTCTCAGACTCCAGATCATGACAAAGAAATCACTGATAATATATAAATAATTAATAATAAGTGGGGAAAGTAAGAATTAATATTGTCCTATATAGATCGGGCTACAGATCCCAGCAAGCCTCCCCTGCATGCAGGTACTTTAAGAACTCACAACATGTGAGGCATTATAGGTCTTACAAGGAAGCGGCACGGTCAAACAATAGTACTCCTAGTTCAAATTACACAACACAGTAGCACAATCATATTCAAATTACACTAGTCCTCCTGATTCATATTACACCACACAGTAGTGTCCCTTTTTCACGTTATGACACACAGTAGTGTCCCTTACACATAATTCTCACATTAATATTGTTGTTTATACAGATAGAGCCATCCTCATCTATCCCTTTAATAGGATTAAGTGAGCCAGAGCTGTCAAACTTAATCCCCTACTGTATTGTTCTATGTATTGTATGGCAGGTGAGCACAATAGATGATAATAAGCCTTGGTGAGCCATGGCTCTCCAGAGAAGGCTTGATGAAGAAGGCTCCATCTGAAAATATACTACAAAAAGCAGTAGTGCCCCTTACACATAATGTCCACCATAGTAGTGCACCATATATTCATCATCACCAGTGCCACTTCCATGTGGTATCCCACAGGGTTCCATATTATCTCCCATGCTTTTTGCTCTTTACATGCTCCCACTGGGTGACATAATCAGACGTCATGGCCTGATCTACGACTGCTATGCAGATGATACACAGCTATACCTGTCCTTTGCTCCAGGTACTGAGAACCCAATACCAACCCTAAATGACTGCCTAGCCGAGCTACAGGAGTAAATGATATCAGTTGGCTGCGACTGAACCCAGATAAAACAGAGGTACTTATGATAAGTCACGGGACAAGACTGCAGAAGAGCCAACCAACAGGACTTACGCTTAGGGGTGCAGAACTTCAAAATACGGAACATGTGCGGGATATTGGCTATGTCCTGGATAGTGGCCTGACACTTAAACATCAGGTATCAGCCACAATTAAATCCTCATTCTATAATCTATGGAATATAGCCAGAATCAATCACTTAATTCCCTCAGAAGATCTTCCTAAAGTCATACATGCATTTGTATCATCGCGCCTTGACTACTGCAGCGCCCTCTACCTCGGTCTCACAGCAAAAGAATTGCACCGCTTGCAGATGGTACAAAATACAGCTGCCAGACTATTAACCAATCAGCCCCGCTCCAGCCATATAATGGCGAATAATTTTCAAGATTGGCTTACTGACTTTTAAAGCTCTACACGACCAGAGCCCAAGGTACCTGCAGCAGCTTCTGATCCTTATTGTCCCACTCGATTCCTGCGATTGGTTGATGAAGGACTACTAACAGTACCCAGATGAATTCATCTGGGGGTCAAGCTTTCAGCGCTGTGGCTCCAACTCTATGGAACTCACTTTCCCGCTCAGTTCGAGAAGCTTCCACTCTGGAAACATTCAATAATAGACTCAAGACTTTCCTGTTCACCCAAGCATTTCACTAATGTCCCTTGTTAAGTTGTTAAGTTTGTTTTGTATTTTGTGCTGTAAAAGGCTAATGCAAGCAATTTAAGTCCTATTAGGAGAAAAGTGCTATATAAATAACATTATTATTATTATTATTATTATTATTATTATTATTATTATTATTATTATTATTATTATTATTATTATTATATACACTTTATGCCCATGGTAGCAGTTCCCCTTATACATGTAATATCCACCATAATAGAGCCACTTGTACACATAATGCCCATAGTAGAAGTGCCCCTTATACACTTAATGCCCATAGTAGAAGTGCCCCTTATACACTTAATGCCCATAGTAGAAGTGCCCCTTATACACTTAATGCCCATAGTAGAAGTGCCCCTTATACACTTAATGCCCATAGTAGAAGTGCCCCTTATACACTTAATGCCCATAGTAGAAGTGCCCCTTATACACATAATGCTCACAGTAGTGTATAAACATATCTGCCTCTGTCACTCCTGTGTCCCTCCAGCAGCTTCCCCATCTCTTTATACAGATGGAGCCCCTCTCATTTAGCCTCAGCGCTCGCCAGAATGTCCCTGCTGGCGAGCGATGGCTGAGAGGTACTCTATCGGACTGGGATGTGCGAGCATCTCACACACACATGAGTCCCAGTCACATGGTGATTCGGTGGCGGACTGCGAGGTGGGGGGCATCGGTGACCAACTGGGACCGATGGCGAGGTGGTGGAGACCAACATGGAGTGTGAGCGTCTCCTGCGTGTCCAGTACACATAATGCCCAGGGTGGTGCCCAGTACACATAATGTCCAGAGTGGTGTCCAGTACACATAATGCCCAGATTGGTGCCCGGTACCCATAATGCCCAGGGTGGTGCCCAGTATACATAATGCCCATAGTGGTGTCCAGTACACATAATGCCCAGGGTGGTGCCCAGTACACATAGTGCCCAGAGTGGTGTCCAGTACACATAATGCCCAGATTGGTGCCCGGTACACATAATGCCCAGGGTGGTGGCCAGTACACATAATGCCCAGGGTGTATATGACCTCCTCCTTTTTTTAAATGTGCAGCCTGCCCCTCCACTAGTAATTACCTGCTCTCCTCCTGGCAGCCAGCTCCTCCTCCCGTCTTCCATGTGTCTGTAGCAGCAGTAGCACGCAGCGGCCGCAGCAGCTTCCGGCTCCTGTCTCACTCTCCACAGTCAATCACTGCCTGGTCTGAGATCGTTGATGCTGCCTGTTGCCTGTTCAAAGCCGCCACTGCGCTGCAGGTGCAGTGCGCTGAGCCCGCTGCCTGTCATATATTTTGACAGGAGCAGGCTGTCGGCAGGGATGTCAGGGATGGGAGGGAAGGGTAGCACCTCACAGGGCCGGCGTCGTCTGTCTAAACATGTTGGCAGAGAGTGAGTGAATTTTATTACTGCTTTTATCTATTTGTATTTGTGGTTCACTGTGATTGGTGCTTTTTGGCCAATGTGGCATTTTTGTTTTTCATTTTTTATTAAATATTTTTACTGAGACCAGATTATTTTCCTCCTATGTTTACATCCATGGGAGACCTAATCATTAGGCTTTTGGGATTATAAAACGTCTCTAAAGAAACCATTACGTGTATGAAGACGCCTTCTCAATTAGTGAGTATGGTACACGGTCACTTGGATTATTGATAATCAAATTTCCTCATATGGGGTATTCTACCCATTTTCTGGTTCTCTGACTGGTAAAGAAACTCCTATATGCTTATTGTGTCCGTTACCCAAGTGAGTACGGAACGCATCTGAGAGCATTGGACATCTTTTTCTTGGTATACCACTGTCTTCTATTGCACTTAAAGGTGATCCTTTAAAAAGAAACCTTTATAAACCTATTTACTTTCATCACACTGTGAGTTTGGTACGAGTCCTTGGAAAACCCCCCATATTTATTTGATTTTTATGTATTGTGTCATTTACAAAAAATAATAATTTTTCACATATATTTATATTATGAACATCATGAGAAAAATCATCTGAATTACACAACATCGGGAACTGAGATTCGATTACAGACAAGTTCAGCGCCATCACTTCCAATTTTTGTGTTCTGGTGCTTCCATGGTACTGAAGCATATCCGTGTTTATTGCCTTTTATATATTTTCCAAGTCTCATCATTTATCACCTGTACAACTGTGGTATTAATAAAGACTTCAGCTCATATCCGGTGGGAGCTAGGAAGGTTGCACACACGTGAAGCAGAGGCCTCGGAGAAGTGGAGAAGGGGTGCTCCATTGTGTGGCCAGAGAGAGCAGCAAGAGGAGGTCAGGATGTGGAGGATGGAGGTGAGGTCGGGACAATGGAACAGGATGGAGGAGAGAAGCAGATGGCTCCCGGCGTGGCAGCCCCCTGGCCTGGAGACAGTTGCAGCAGGCCCCCGGCCTGGAGACAGGCAGAAGCAAAAAACAACCATGACCACCAGTCGCGGCCCCCAGTGGCAAGATGTGGCAGCACCCCCCCCCATTGGCCTGGTGAACACCTGGATGTATCTGTCCAGCAGGACAACAGGTGGGGAATCACCCAGGGTGCCCTGCTGAGGCAGCAGAGGTAGCCCCTGGCCAGTAGGCCCTGGCTGAGATCTGAGGGAGCCCACCTGCCCCCCATCCAAGTAGCCCCGCCTGCCACTCACTTGTCTAGGTACAACCATGAGAGGAGTCCCTAGAGAGGAGGTATGGCGACAGTGGTCTTCAGCCCAGTGAATACACAAACTCCAACAAACTCCAACTCCTGGCCCTGTCCTCACTGACTTACTCTCTCTGACTACCCCCCTCTCCCTGCGTTCTGGCTCTCCCCCTAGCTGCAGCTCCAGCCAGGGCCCTGACACGCTGCCCCAACTACAACCTTAGGATCCATCCTGTGGTGTGCTATAGAGGAGATGGTCCGTTGAGTCCTTATACTGCTACCGTGAGTAGGATAAACAAGATGACACTGCTAATGGCTGCCTAGAAAATGTGCCACCCAGCCATATGTACCCCTGTCTCGTACATTACATACAGTAGCAATCTATATCTGTACCGTCTCTGATTATTTGTCATCTACCTGGCTATTGCAATGACCAGTAGATCCTGCTGATGGCTACCTAGGCACTGTGCAGCTCAGCGAATATATGTTCCCTGTGTCTATAATTGTACTGTCTCTGCTTATTTGTTACCTACCTGGCTGTTGCAGCGACCAAGTGATTCTGATTGCCTTGTGCTCCTTCTTCTAGACTAACTGTCCTGGCTGCCTCCTGCTAATGCTCAGTAGCCTTATTAAGGCCCCACGGTTTGTGTACCAGTCAGCCCCTATGCCTGTGGCTGTTTCAAGCCAGGATCTGACTGCAGGCATGACACCAAACAGGTTAGAAAACGGTTACTGGGTTTCAGCCAGGGCTTCATGGAGCTATTGATCGTAAAAGTTACACTTTTGTAAGAGAAACATAGAATTTGATGGCAGATAAGAACCATTTGGCCCATCTAGTCTGCTCCTTTTTTTACCCTTCAGGTAATCTCAACCCTTTTTAATCCTTATTTCTTTGTAAGGATATCAATATGCTTATCCCAAGCATGTTTACATTGTTCTACTGTCTTAGCCTCTACCACCTCTGATGGGAGGCTATTCCACTTATCTACTACCCTTTCTGTGAAGTAATTCTTTCTAACATTTCCCCTGAACCTACCTCCCTCCAGGCTCAGTGCATGTCCTTGTGTTCTATTACTTCTTTTCCTTTGAAGAAAATTTCCCTCCTGTACTATGTTAAAACCCTTGATATATTTGAAGATTTCTATCATGTCCCCCCTTTCCCTTCTCTGCTCCAAACTATACATGTTAGGATCTTTTAGTCTTTACAGGTAAGTTTTGTGATGTAGGCCATGCACCATTTTAGTTGCCCTTCTTTGTACACTCTCCAATGTATTTATATCCTTCTGAAAATATGGTCTCAAGAACTGGACACAGTATTCCAGATTAGGCCGTACCAATGACCTATAAAGTGACATTATAGCACTGCTTTATGTGCATCTCATTGTGCTACACTGGTTAAACACAGAATTACCCTAAAGTAAGAATGACATACTGTACGAGCAGGCCAGACTTGAGCACCAAGCAAGTTGACAAAATGGCTAATGGGTTTCAAACATGGCTTTATGGTAGACCACATCTATGGAACTATCAATGGCATAAGTTACACTGGTGTAAGGGCCCTGCTGTACTATACACTGGTGTAAGGGCACTGCTGTACTATACACTGGTGTAAGGGCACTGCTGTACTGTACACTGGTGTAAGGGCACTGCTGTACTATACACTGGTGTAAGGGCACTGCTGTACTATACACTGGTGTAAGGGCACTGCTGTACTATACACTGGTGTAAGGGCACTGCTGTACTATACACTGGTGTAAGGGCACTGCTGCACTATACACTGGTGTAAGGGCACTGCTGTACTATACACTGTTGCGAGGGCACTGCTGTACTGTACACTGGTGTAAGGGCACTGCTGTACTATACACTGGTGTAAAAGTTAAAGTAAAACTCAGCGTCATCTCTTACAGGTAGAACTGCAGGTCCCAGCAAACTTTCCCAACATGGAAAAACAAAAATGCCAACATAGGGGACATTAAGAACCCACTTCTACCTGTACTTCTCCCGTAAAAACTACATATTAGAAAAGACAGTCACACACATTCTGAAAGTAGAGGTTTATTAAACCCATGAAACACTCACACTTACTTATTTTACATTCCCTGTAGCCTTCCTGTCCTCTTCTCCGTGTAGAATCCACATAACATGTACAAAAATACTCACCGCTTCCTAGTGTAGATCGTTCCTCTTCAGTCCAAAGTAGGATCAATGCCAGCTTCCATGTGACTGATGTCACTAGGAGATAGAGGGAGGTGCCCTAGACTGAATACCCTATGTAATAAAAGGTGCTACTCTGCTGAGTCATATAGTGCCGCACACACACAAAGAAAGAGATTCAGGTGCACTATGCAAACACTTCTAACTATAATTGTAACACATGGTGAGTAAGCCCGTAACCCTGGCCAAGAGTATGCAAAAAAAACAACAACAACTCTATTTATTGCTAAATGTATTGCTAAATGTTTTACTAACTGATTTAATGTTGTTTGAATGGCGCATCTGCGTTGGCCATGACTTCTTATGATATCAGCTGCCCTATAGACTTCCTTGGCATGAAATCTCCATAGAAGAACATTGGCCCTTATTCTAATCTGTTCGTAATGGTGCAAATTCTTTTATTCGCATGTGCAGCTCAAATGGCTTCAGCAACTTACATAGTCGCCGAGCCATTCTCAAGGATCAGGGAAGACCAGGGGCGGAAGGTGGTGGGGACTGGGGTTGCCCATGAAAATGCTGGGTGTCCCCATGGGTAAACGGGTGGGCTGATGCCTGCCAGGGGCGGACGGCTGACATCACAGGACATCAGCTGCCTGCCCAGTCTTCACCCGGCGGTCATAAATAAAAGTCAGCTTCCACTGATGTTTTATTTGTTAAGGCAGGAGAAATGGTCGGTGACTATTGAATGATTCCCCTGCTATGGAGACATGCGAGGGGATGTGTTTTTGTTACAAATCCCCTCACATGTTAACGAGGGGAATCAATGGTGGTGGTGGTGGGGCATTCAGACAGGCGTCGTCTCTGGTGCTCGGTAAGCTGCTACGCTCGCATTCTACCAAGCAAACCAAAATCAGTGCCATTGTGGGAACTGCAGCACTATGTGACTAACCACAAGGTTGACATGTATTAAGCTTAGAAAGACTATGCTAGGAAGCTGAGGGTTTTATTTTATTACAGGCTATGTGGATTCTACATGGAGCAGAGGACCAAAGGACTACTGAGAAAGTAGCTGAGTAAGTGTGACTATAAGTGTGAGTGTGAGTGTGAAAGAGAATTTAAGGGTGTTTTGCTTTCACAGTTTGTGTGCACTGTTTTTTTATGTATTTTACAGGGTGAGAACAAGTTTCAATAAGCCTTTAATGCATCTCATGTTGGTACTTGTGGTTCTACAAGCACCCACATGCAGGGGAGGCTTGATGCGACTATATCAATTCTTACATTAACCACCTAATTCCTATCAACTCTGTACCCACACACTTGCATAGTTACACTCATGCTCGCACACACATTCCCTGTAGCCATTCTGTCCTCTTGTCCACCCGTAAAAGAAAAATACTCACATGTTTCTAATGTAGATCCTCTTCAGTCCAATGTAGCCAAATGCTGGACTCTGTGCTGTGTAAATTGTGTCACAGAGAGTCCCCAGCCAATCAGAGTGTGTCACAAATGGCCTTTCCTCTTATTGGCCAATAGCTAATGGCAGTAAGCTTGTGGAGCCTATCCATAGATTTATATGGTGAAATATATCCATAGAAGAAAATGGTGGGAACTGCAGCATTATGTGATTAACTGCAAGGTTAATTGTGGTGAACTAAAAGGTTGACATTAATGGTTCAGCATCATACAGGCTCAAGGTTGAAGTAAACCATCAAAGAAACTTAATATGTTGCTAAGGTAAAAAAAAACTATTTTCAGACTAACAAGACATTGTACAATATGTCACCATCACCGAGGCCTGAATGCTCCTCTGCGGCTGCTTAGGGGTCACCTGGGGACTATTTCCATCATTTTAGGTACAAGGGGGATATAATCCATAGCGGACAGATAGATTAATGCACGGAACTGGTAATAAGGATGAATTTTACAGTAATTAATCTCTTAAGAGTCTTTCTTCCTTCATATATCACTTATAAAAGGCTATGAGACACAGAAAGTCTAGAAATAATGGACTGAAGAGAAAGAACACGCTTAAGGTATTTTATACTGAACTCTGAGCAATAATTCAGATTTAAATTCTATGGGAATTATTTTCTGAGGGTCGTGTCCTAAAATTGGCCAATTCTGTTTGTGTTCATGTCCAAAATTTAGTAGCAATGCTACTAACTAATTTTGGATTTCAGTGTCATCTGTACACAGACCTGTGTGATCAACTGTGTGTGTCTGATGGACCCAGCCAGTGTGATCAGCTGTGTGTGTGTCCGATGGACCCGGCCAGTGTGATCAGCTGTGTGTGTCCTATGGACCCGACCAGTGTGATCAGCTGTGTGTGTCTGATGGACCTGGCCAGTGTGATCAGCTGTGTGTGTCCGATGGACCCGGCCAGTGTGATCAGCTGTGTGTGTGTCCGATGGACCCGACCAGTGTGATCAGCTGTGTGTGTCTGATGGACCCAACCAGTGTGATCAGCTGTGTGTGTCCGATGGACCCGGCCAGTGTGATCAGCTGTGTGTGTCTGATGGACCCAGCCAGTGTGATCAGCTGTGTGTGTCATATGGACCCGACCAGTGTGATCAGCTGTGTGTGTCTGATGGACCCGGCCAGTGTGATCAGCTGTGTGTGTCCGATGGACCCGGCCAGTGTGATCAGCTGTATTTGTGTATGATGGATCCGGCCAGTGTGATCAGCTGTGTGTGTCCCATTCACCTGGCCAGTGTGATCAGCTATGTATGTCCTATGGACCCAGCCAGTGTGATCAGCTGTGTGTGTGTCCGATGGACCCGGCCAGTGTGATCAGCTGTGTGTGTCTGATGGACCCGGCCAGTGTGATCAGCTGTGTGTGTGTCTGATGGACCCGGCCAGTGTGATCAGCTGTGTGTGTGTGTCTGATGGATCCAGCCAGTGTGATCAGCTGTGTGCGTCCTATGGACCCAACCAGTGTGATCAGCTGTGTGTGTCTGATGAACCCGGCCAGTGTGATCAGCTGTGTGTTTCTGATAGACTCAGCCAGTGTGATCAGCATATTGTGTCTGATGGACCCGGCCAGTGTTATCAGCTGTGTGTGTCCGATGGACCCAGCTAGTGTGATCAGCATTGTGCGTCCGATGGACCCAGCCAGTGTGATCAGCAGTGTGTGTCTGATGGACCCGGCCAGTGTGATCAGCTGTGTGTGTGTCTGATGGACCAAACCAGTGTGATCAGCTGTGTGTATCTGATGGACCCGGCCAGTATGTTCAGCTGTGTGTGTGTGATGGGCCCAGCCAGTGTGATCAGCTGTGTGTGTCTGATGGACCAAACCAGTGTGATCAGCTGTGTGTCCGATGGAACTGGCTAGTGTGATCAGCTTTGTGTGTCCAATGGACCTGGACAGTGTGAGCAGCTGTTGTGTGTCCAATGGACCTAGTTAGTGTGATCACTTGTGTGTGTCCAAAGGATACAGCCAGTGTGATCATCTGTGTGTCTGATGGACCCAGCCAGAGTGATCAGCTGTATGTGCCCAATGGACCTGGCCAGTGTGATCAGGTGTGTGTCCAATGGACCCAGCGAGTGCGATCAGCTGTGTGTGTCTGATGGATCTGGGCAGTGTGATCAGCTGTGTGTGTTTGATGGACCCTGACAGTGTGATTAGCTGTGTGTCCGATGGAATTGGCCAGTGTGATCAGCTGTGTGTGTACAATGGATTGGACCAGTGTGCTAAGCTATGTGTGTCCAATGGACCTGCGCAGTGTGATCAGCTGTGGGTGTTTGATGGAACCGGCCAATGTGATCAGCTGTGTGTGTGTCCGATGGACCCGGTCAGTGTGATCAGCTGTATATGTGTATGATGGATCCGGCCAGTGTGATCAGCTGTGTGTGTCCCATTCACCTGGCCAGTGTGATCAGCTATGTATGTCCCATGGACCCAGCCAGTGTGATCAGCTGTGTGTGTGTCCGATGGACCAAACCAGTGTGATCAGCTGTGTGTGTCTGATGGACCCGGCCAGTATGTTCAGCTGTGTGTGTGTGATGGACCCGGCCAGTGTGATCAGCTTTGGAAGAAATGGACCAGTGGGCGCTGGAGGGTAGTATACACAAGTCACCGATGTTCCTCTCCAGAACGAATGATATAGGAGGGAAAATACAAAGAGGGTATCAGAAATAATATGGCCTGATAACAGGAATGTCAATGGGGTTCACGATGTGGGTAACCATAAGCGTACCATCACTCACTATTTGAAAAGTAAAGAAGTGCCCATAAAGGTTTCTTTTTATAGGTTCACCACACGTGCAGCCTCAAGGTCAAGGGATGCGTACCGTACTCACAGGTGAATGTGTAGATACAGACGCATCTGGGTATCTTTAACTCTAAGAAGGTGGGATCCTCTCATGTAAATATCACGACTCCATATAGGGTATAGAAAAACAGAGAGCCCACTTTCAAAGATAGATAAACTTTTATTCTGAACGGATACAAAATAACTGGGATAAGCTGGATGGAACAAAGCACGGTACCTTAAGGCTGGGGTATTGGCCTTATACCCCAGTCTGTCACCGTCTTTCAGCACAAAATCCCAGTCAAATAACAGCAAAGTCCGCTCCTTTATTTCCAACGCGTTTCGACAGAGGACTTGTCTTCTTCAAGGCTTGGAGAGGAGTGATCACAAGCACATATTTATACCTGTGCACATTTGGTCAATTAGGCTCACTTCCGCCGGAAGTAGTCTTAGGGCGGAAGTTCCCATAAATTTCTACAAAGTTTAATTTAGATTATATACACAAGCAGAAACAAAATGGGATGAATAGAGGGTGTACTCCACCTGCTTGTTATGCAGGGGAGCTGAATGGTAGGCGCTCAGTATAACAGGGAGCTAGGTCCGGGTCTCCGTGACCCGTGGAACGCATAACAGCAGCGTATGGAACGCATGACGACTTCCGGAGTGCATCACTTCCGGAAGTGATCTGTTACTAGCGTCCGGCTTTTACCCTCAATGAAGCGCATCCCATTAGGGATACTGGACCCCAAACAAGTCACTTCCTGTAGCGTCAAGACGGCGCTGTGCGTATAGTGAAACGCACAGACGCCGGGTATTTGAAACGCAATCAGGCTAATGGATTATTTCCGGAAGGGCCTGATTCTGCGCTATAAACTGGGTATTTTTTTAAAAAAGTGACGGATGCATGTTTTATTTGAAAAGTGACAGGTGCTTGTTCTTAAAGTGACCGGGTATCTATTAAAGTGACCAGTGCACAGAAAAATATGGCTTTTACAAAATACAGTTGCAGGAAAAATATATATAAAAATACAGTTGTACAACAAATATATAAAAATCACAAGGAATTAAAAACGAGTAATCCAGAGGGTATAAAACTAATTAAAATGCTCATAAAAAAAACATTTTAATTCAAAATCTGCATTAAGACCATGAGGGGTTAGAGAATTAAGGTCATAAATCCACCTCATTTCCTTTTTCGCCAGATTTTGTTCTTTATTCTTATGTCTCCAATTGTCCTTGACAAGTTCGAGACCCCAAAAACCTTTAACCCCTTCCCGACATTTGACGTATATATACGTCATGGCCGGGAAGTACTTCCCGACACATGACGTATATATACGTCATGACTTCAAACTGTCACTGCGTCTAGAGACGCAGTGACAGAGGGACGATGTCTGCTGTCCCTGACAGCAGACATGTCCCTGCATGCCCAGGGGGGGCTGCGATGCCGCCCCCCCGTCGGCGATCGCTGTGATTGGCTGTTCAGTGTGAACAGCCATTCACAGCGTTTTCTGTGTCACCGGCGAATAACGTTCGCCGGTGACACGGGATCGGAGGTGATTGGTGCTGTAAAGTACAGCACCAATCACCGCGGGGTGTAAGGGTGACACTGGTGTCACCCCACCTCACCCCGCCCGCCCCCAAAGGCCGTGATTGGTTCGTCGGACCGACGGACCAATCACAGCCATGGAGGGGGGTTTAAACTAACGGTGACTGCACTGCAGACGCCATTCCGGTCTGGAATAGCGTGCAGTGCGGTCACCGTGCCCAGCTGCCGCCATTTACTGACCAGAACCTTGCTAAATACTTACCTGATCACTGCCTGGATCTTGCTTCTTCTTGTGACATCCTGTGCTGTGTTGTGCTGTGTTGTGCTGCTGCGAGTTATTAGATAGAGAGATAGAGAGAGAGAGATAGAGAGAGATAGAGAGGCCTAGTGACAGAGAGTGCTATATTTTGTGCTGCTGCAGTGTAATAGAGTTATAGATAGAGAGATAGAGAGAGATAGAGAGAGAGAGATAGAGAGAGATAGAGAGATAGTGACAGATTGTGCTATATATTTTTTATATAACTGACTGCTGCCCCCCCTTTTGTGCTGATCAGTATAAATTAACTGATCAGCAACTTTTTGGGGGCGCAGGTTTTTTTTTATATATATATATACCTGTCAGTGCTGCTGCTGCAGTGTCATAGAGTGATAGATAGTGAGAGATAGAGAGATAGAGAGATAGAGAGAGATAGTGACAGAGAGTGATAGAGACTGCTATATTTTGTGTCTGCTGCCCCCATTTTGTGCACCCCCAGCAACTTTTTGGGGGTGCAGGGGTTATTTTTCATATATATAACTGTCAGTGCTGCTGCTGCAGTGTCATAGAGTGATAGATAGTGAGAGATAGAGAGATAGAGAGAGATAGTGACAGAGAGTGATAGAGAGTGCTAAATTTTGTGTCTGCTGCCCCCGCCTTTTGTGCTGATCACTATATCTGAGGTGATCAGCAACTTTTTGGGGGTGCAGAGGTTTTTTTTTTTTATATATACCTGCCAGTTGCACTGTCAGTTGCACCAAAGGTTGTGCACCTGCTGCCCCTCACTGGTAATCAGTGTCGCATCACTGATCGCCTTTTTTTTTTTTGTGGGTGCTGTGGGGTCTTTTTTTAATTTTTTTTTTACACACACTGTGATTTTGTGGGTGTCCTGTGGCCACTGTGCGCTGATCAGTGACGTACATCACTGATCATCTTTTTCGGCACAGGGTTGATCTATTTTTTTTTTTTTTTATCAAATTCCTGTTGCCTTTGAGCGCTGTTCAGTGACGGACGTTACTGACCAACATCTGTGCTCAATTTTTGGCGCAGGACCTTTTTTTTTTTTTTTTTAACCCCTTCAATTTTTTTTTTTTTAACCCCTTCAATTTTTTTTTTTTTTAACCCCTTCAATTTTTTTTTTTGTATAAAGTATTTTTTTTTTTCTGCACTACATACACACTACACACTACATACCCCCCGGGTTGAAATAAAGTTTGTACCCCCCCCTACACTATACACGTGTTGAAACATTTCACTACCAGTAACACAAAAATAAAAATGGCATCCTATATGTCATCCCAAATGTCATCCCAGTCATCCAGAAGAATGTATTCAGCGGAGGAGGCATATGCCATGCTTGCCTCTGACTCTGACACAGCCAGTGATGCAAGCGGGGAATTTGAAGGATTCGTCTTAAGCTCCTCTTCCTCCTCTGGTGATGAGGGACCCCCTCAAAGACGCCCCCGTAGAGCAGCTGAGACCCACCCCCCAATAATTGATCTCGTATGGACCCCACCACCAGACAATTTTGAGCCCCAGGTTCCTGAGTTTTTGGCCATGCCAGGAATCCAATTTGATTCCACAGGTCTCAGAGAAATTGACTTTTTCAAATTATTTTTCTCTGATGATTTTATAAATTTAATGGTGGACCAAACTAATTTATATGCCCAGCAGTTTATTGCTCAAAACCCCACGTCATCATTTGCTAGGTGGACCCCTGTAGATGCAGTAGAGATGATGACATTTTGGGGTCTGGTGTTTCATATGGGCATAGTAAAAAAGCCAGAAATTAGGCAATATTGGAGTACAGATGTTCTGTACAGCACCCCATTTTACCGTATGGCCATGCCCCGGGCTCGATTTGAGACGATCCTTAAATTTTTGCATTACAACGATAATGCACAGTGCCCACCCAGAGATGATCCCACCTTTGACCAGCTATTCAAAGTCAGGCCGGTCATTGATCATTTCAGTGCCAAATTTGAAGAGATGTACATCCCAGATAAATTCATTTGCATAGACGAGTCCCTTATACATTTTAAAGGAAGGGTTAAATTCCACCAGTACCTTCCCAGTAAGAGGGCAAGGTATGGCATAAAAATGTATAAGCTGTGTGAAAGCACCTCAGGGTACACTCACAGGTTTAGGGTATATGAAGGGAAGGATTCAAGAATTGAACCGCCAGAATGCCCCCCCTCCCTCGTAGGTGTTAGTGGAAAAATTGTCTGGGATTTAGTGCACCCCTTCCTGGATAAAGGTTATCACCTCTATGTGGATAACTTTTACACTAGCATCCCCCTGTTTAAGGCCCTTGGTTCAAGAGGTACAGCAGCTTGCGGTACTGTGCGCAAGAACCAAAGAGGCCTCCCAAAAACGCACATTGCCCAAGTAATGAGAAGGGGTGAAAGCAGGGGAATATGCACCGAAAATATGTTGTTGGTCAAATATAAGGACAAGAGGGATGTCCTTATACTGACAACAATTCACGGAGACAGTACCACCTCCGTCCCTGTACGAGGTACCAGTACCCACACCTCAAAACCTAATTGTATCCTGGATTACAATAGGTACATGGGCGGAGTGGATCTTTCAGATCAGGTACTGAAGCCGTACAGTGCCCTGCGGAAAACAAAAATCTGGTACAAGAAGCTGGCCGTGTATATCATCCAGATGGCACTGTATAACGCTTACGTGCTATTCCGTTCTACCGGCCAGAGGGGGACATTTATGCACTTTCAAGAGGAAGTCATAAAGGGCCTAGTATTTGGGAACCAGCAGGCAGAGGGCCCCAGTACTTCTAGTACTGGCCCCCGTATTGTACCAGGGCAGCATTTTCCGAACGAAATCCCCTCCACTGCAAGAAAGGGCAGGACACAAAAAAGGTGCAAAGTTTGCTAAAAAAAGGGAATAAGAAAGGAAACTATTTTCCACTGTGAAACTTGCCCCGACAAACCCGGCCTATGTATAAAGGAGTGTTTTAAAATATACCACACATCTATGGATTATTAGGTTCATCATTTCACCGTGCTTCGGGGGTCTTGCTAAAGCCACATAGCACCCACCAACATTCCACCAGAATCTGAGCTGCAAAATCCAAAAATCACTCCTTCCCTTCTGAGTCCTGCCATGCACCCAACTGGTATTTTTTGGTCACATATGAGGCATTGCCATACTCGGGAGAAATTGGGGCACAGATGTTGGGGTGCTTTTTCTCCTTCATACCTTCTGAAAATGAAAAATTTTGAGCCAGAACTGCATTTTTGTGTAAAAAAATGTAATTTTTCATTTTCACTGCCCAGTTGTATCAAAATTGGTGAAACCCCTGGGGGTTTGAAAAGTACACTATACCCCTAGATGAATTCCCTGAGGGGTGTAGTTTGCAAAATGGGGTCACTTGTGGGGTGGTTCCACTGTATTGGTGCTTTGGGGGTCTTGCTAATGCGACATAGCACCCACCAACATTCCACCAGAATTTGTGCTGCAAAATCCAAATATCACTCCTTCCCTTCTGAGTCCTGACACTTTTTGGTCACACATGAGGCATTGCCGTACTCAGGAGAAATTGGGGCACAGATTTTGGGGTGCTTTTTCTCCTTCATACCTTCTGAAAATGAAAAATTTTGAGCCAGAACTGCATTTTTGTGTAAAAAAATGTAATTTTTCATTTTCACTGCCCAGTTGTATCAAAATTGGTGAAACCCCTTGGGGGTTTGAAATGTACACTTTACCCCTAGATGAATTCCCTGAGGGATGTAGTTTGCAAAATGGGGTCACTTGTGGGGTGGTTCCACTGTATTGGTGCTTTGGGGGTCTTGCTAATGCGACATAGCACCCACCAACATTCCACCAGAATTTGTGCTGCAAAATCCAAATATCACTCCTTCCCTTCTGAGTCCTGACACTTTTTGGTCACACATGAGGCATTGCCGTACTCGGGAGAAATTGGGGCACAGATTTTGGGGTGCTTTTTCTCCTTCATACCTTCTGAAAATGAAAAATTTTGAGCCAAAACTGCATTTTTGTGTAAAAAAATTTTATTTTTCATTTTCACTGCCCAGTTGTATCAAAATTGGTGAAACCCCTGGGGGTTTGAAATGTACACTATACCCCTAGATGAATTCCCTGAGGGGTGTAGTTTGCAAAATGGGGTCACTTGTGGGGGGGTTCCACTGTATTGGTGCTTTGGGGGTCTTGCTAATGCGACATAGCACCCACCAACATTCCACCACCAAAAATCACTCCTTCCCTTCTGAGTCCTGCCATGCACCCAACTGGTATTTTTTGGTCACATATGAGGCATTGCCATACTCGGGAGAAATTGGGGCACAGATTTTGGGGTGCTTTTTCTCCTTCATACCTTATGAAAATGAAAAATTTTGAGCCAGAACTGCATTTTTGTGTAAAAAAATGTAATTTTTCATTTTCACTGCCCAGTTGTATCAAAATTGGTGAAACCCCTGGGGGTTTGAAATGTACACTATACCCCTAGATGAATTCCCTGAGGGGTGTAGTTTGCAAAATGGGGTCACTTGTGGGGGGGTTCCACTGTATTGGTGCTTGGGGGGTCTTGCTAATGCAACATAGCACCCACCAACATTCCACCAGAATCTGAGCTGCAAAATCCAAAAATCACTCCTTCCTTTCTGAGTCCTGCCATGCACCCAAATGGTATTTTTTGGTCACATGTGAGGCATTGCCGTACTCGGGAGAAATTGGGGCACAGATTTTGGGGTGCTTTGTCTCCTTCATTCCTTGAGAAAATGAAAAATTTTGAGCCAGAACTGCATTTTTGTGTAAAAAATGTAATTTTGCATTTGCACAGCCCAGTTGTATCAAAATTGGTGAAACCCCTGGGGGTTTGAAATGTACACTATACCCCTAGATGAATTCCCTGAGGGGTGTAGTTTGCAAAATGGGGTCACTTGTGGGGGGGTTCCACTGTATTGGTGCTTGGGGGGTCTTGCTAATGCGACATAGCACCCACCAAAATTCCACCAGAATCTGAGCTGCAAAATCCAAAAATCACTCCTTCCCTTCTGAGTCCTGCCATGCACCCAAATGGTATTTTTTGGTCACATGTGAGGCATTGCCGTACTCGGGAGAAATTGGGGCACAGATTTTGGGGTGCTTTTTCTCCTTCATACCTTCTGAAAATGAAAAATTTTGAGCCAGAACTGCATTTTTGTGTAAAAAAATGTAATTTTTCATTTTCACTGCCCAGTTGTATCAAAATTGGTGAAACCCCTGGGGGTTTGAAATGTACACTATGCCCCTAGATGAATTCCCTGAGGGGTGTAGTTTGCAAAATGGGGTCACTTGTGGGGGGGTTCCACTGTATTGGTGCTTTGGGGGTCTTGCTAATGCGACATAGCACCCACCAACATTCCACCACCAAAAATCACTCCTTCCCTTCTGAGTCCTGCCATGCACCCAACTGGTATTTTTTGGTCACATATGAGGCATTGCCATACTCTGGAGAAATTGGGGCACAGATTTTGGGGTGCTTTTTCTCCTTCATACCTTATGAAAATGAAAAATTTTGAGCCAGAACTGCATTTTTGTGTAAAAAAATTTAATTTTTCATTTGCACAGCCCAGTTGTATCAAAATTGGTGAAACCCCTGGGGGTTTGAAATGTACACTATACCCCTAGATGAATTCCCTGAGGGGTGTAGTTTGCAAAATGGGGTCACTTGTGGGGGGGGTTCCACTGTATTGGTGCTTGGGGGGTCTTGCTAATGCAACATAGCACCCACCAACATTCCACCAGAATCTGAGCTGCAAAATCCAAAAATCACTCCTTCCTTTCTGAGTCCTGCCATGCACCCAAATGGTATTTTTTGGTCACATGTGAGGCATTGCCGTACTCGGGAGAAATTGGGGCACAGATTTTGGGGTGCTTTTTCTCCTTCATACCTTCTGAAAATGAAAAATTTTGAGCCAGAACTGCATTTTTGTGTAAAAAATTTAATTTTTCATTTTCACTGCCCAGTTGTACCACAATTGGTGAAACCCCTGGGGGTTTGAAATGTACACTATACCCCTAGATGAATTCCCTGAGGGGTGTAGTTTGCAAAATGGGGTCACTTGTGGGGGGGTTCCTAAATTTTAGCATCTTATGGTGCCTAGAAACCTACATGGTGCCTAAAAAATAATCTCATAAAAAGGAGGCTCCAAAATCAAGTAGGTGCTCCTTCTATTATGAAGCCTGTGGTTTGGTCAACGTGCACACTAGGGCCACATATAGGATATTTATGAAAACAAAAGAATTGGGGGAATCAATTTTTAGTCACATTTCTCTAGTAAAATGTACTGTGTTCCTTAGAAAAATGTATTAAAGTTGCAAATCTGCAAAAAAAAATGAAATTTTGAAATTTCACCTACACTTTGTTTTAATTCCTGTGAAACACCTAAAGGGTTAACAAACTTCCAAAATGCTGTTTTAAATACTGTGAGGGGTGCAGTTTTTGAAATGGTATCATTTATGGGGGTGTCTCACATACAAGTCCCTCAAAGTCACATCAGAACTGAACTGGTCCCTAAAAAAATCAGTGTTTGAAATTTTCTTGAAAATTTGAGAATTTGCTATTCATATTGTAAGCCTCCTAGTGTCCAAAAAAATTAAAAGGAAGTTGAAATAATGATGGAAACATAAAGTAGACATATGGTCTATGTTAGTTATTAACTATTTTGAGTGGTATGATTATTTGTCTCACAAGCAGAAAATTTAACATTTTGCAAATTGCTAAATTTTCCATTTTTTTACGACATTTTGGTATTTTTCACAAAAAAACACAGACTGTATCGACCCAAATTTACCACTAATTTGAAGTACAATGTGTCACGAAAAAATAATCTCAAAATCACTGGGATAAGTAAAAGCAAAAAAAAGTTATCCCCACTTAAGTGATACATGTCAGATTTGAAAAAAAGGGCTCTGTCAGGAACGCAAAAACTGGCTCTGTCAGGAAGGGGTTAATATGGTTTGGGGAACATTGATGGAGCTCTTAGAAATGCAATGAAAAAGGGTGATCTGGACTACCCTTTTTTATGTTCCTAATGTGTTCGGACCACCGGATCTTTAGAGTCCTGGTGGTCTTTCCCACATACAGTTTGTCACAGGAACACATAATGGCATAAACGGCGTACTTTGAATTGCATGTCATAAAGTGATTTAATTTGAACAGATGATTATCAAACGTAAGTTCAACCGTTTTTTTAGCAGTATTGGTGCAAGATTTGCACATTGCGCAATCCCCGCACCTGTGAAACCCTTTGTTTCTGATAATGCCACCTAGTGGTTTCTCTATAAAGGCACTCGAAACCAATTTATCTTTAATACTAAGGGCTCTTTTGTAAATGAATTTGGGTTTGCTCGGTAAAATATCTGATAAAATAGGATCACGTAAAAGTAGGTTCCAATTTTGGTTAAAAATCTTTTCTATTTGGCGATGGTGACTACTATAGTTGGAAATGAAGGCGAGATTAGCCCCGGTTTCATTTATCTCCTTTGGTTTGTTTATAAGGAGACTCTCTCTCGGGATCGCATCAACTTCTTCTATAGCTTTGGTTAATGTAGCTGGCTTATAGCCCTTGTGCAGAAACTTAGATTTGAGAGTTTGAACACTTTTATTATATTCTTCGGGCTTGGAGCAATTTCGCTTCATCCTGATAAATTGCCCCTTAGGAACATTTGTAAGCCAACGACTCAAATGATTACTTTTGCTGTCGATATATGTATTCGAGTCTGAAGGTTTAGTATACACAGACGTTTGTAATGTATTATTCTCTACATAAATATTTAGATCCAAAAAATTAATACTGGATTTACTAATAGCAAAAGTAAGTTTTATATTTAATAAATTAGTGTTTAAAAAACTACAGAACTCATTGAGCAGCGATTCCTCACCACGCCAAATAAATAAAATATCATCAATGTAGCGCCACCATTGGACCAGGTTCGCACCCCACTCATGGCCAGACCATACCATGGTGTCTTCCCATCTTACCATGAAGATATTAGCATAACTGGGGGCGAACCTGGTCCCCATGGCGGTGCCTACTTGCTGGAGATAAAAGGAACCATCAAAGTTAAAATAGTTGTTAGTTAAAATAAACAGAATTCCTTCCAATATAAAAGTTTGCAAATTGGCCTCCATTACAGTACTCTCTAATGTCTGTTTTATTGCACTCAACCCATCTTCATGTTTAATAATAGTATACAAAGATGTCACATCCGCTGTTACTAAGAACAGGGACTCGTCCCATGTGACATCTTTAATTTTATTTAAAACATCCTTCGTGTCTTTAAGATGAGACCTATTGTTGCACACTAATGGTTGGAGATGGTGGTCAATAAAAAAAGAAAGATTAGAGGTGATTGAATTTGTCCCCGCTATGATAGGACGTCCGGGTGGGTTGGTCACATCCTTGTGCACTTTTGGCAAAAGATATATCACAGGCACTGAGAACTCGTCCACACTGAGACACACTGTGATCAGCTGTGTGTGTCTGGTGAACCAAACCAGTGTGATCAGCTGTGTGTGTCTGATGGACCAAACCAGTGTGATCAGCTGTGTGTCCGATGGAACTGGCTAGTGTGATCAGCTTTGTGTGTCCAATGGACCTGGACAGTGTGAGCAGCTGTTGTGTGTCCAATGGACCTAGTTAGTGTGATCACTTGTGTGTGTCCAAAGGATACAGCCAGTGTGATCATCTGTGTGTCTGATGGACCCAGCCAGAGTGATCAGCTGTATGTGCCCAATGGACCTGGCCAGTGTGATCAGGTTTGTGTCCAATGGACCCAGCGAGTGCGATCAGCTGTGTGTGTCTGATGGATCTGGGCAGTGTGATCAGCTGTGTGTGTTTGATGGACCCTGACAGTGTGATTAGCTGTGTGTCCGATGGAATTGGCCAGTGTGATCAGCTGTGTGTGTCCAATGGATTGGACCAGTGTGCTAAGCTATGTGTGTCCAATGGACCTGCGCAGTGTGATCAGCTGTGGGTGTTTGATGGAACCGGCCAATATGATCAGCTGTGTGTGTGTCCGATGGACCCGGTCAGTGTGATCAGCTGTGTGTGCCCAATGGACCTGGCCAGTGTGATCAGCTGTGTGTGTGTGTGTCTGATAGACCCAGTCAATGTGATCAGCTGTGTGTGTCTGATGGATGCAGCCAGTGTGATGCAATGTGTGTCTGATTCACTTGGCCAGTGTGACCAGCTCTGTGTGTCTGATTGAACCCACCAGTGTGATCAGTTGTGTGTGTCTGATGGACCCGGAAAATGTGATTAGATGTGTGTCCGATGGAATCGGCCAGTGTGATCAGCTGTGTGTGTCCGATAGACCCGGCCAGTGTAATCAGCTGTGTGTGTCCAATGGAACTGGACAGTGTGAGCAGCTGTGTGTGTTTGTGTCCAATGGACCCAGCCAGTGTGATCATTGTTTGTGTCCAATGATACAGCCAGTGTGATTATCTGTGTGTGTCTGATGGACCCAGCCAGTGTGATCAGCTGTGTGTGCCCAATGGACCTGGCCAGTGTGATCATCTGTGTGTGTCCAATGGTTCCATCCAATATAATCATATGTGCGTGTCCAATGTATCCGGCCAGTGTGATTATCTGTGGGAGTCTGATGGACCCAGCCAGTGTGATCAGATGTGTGTGCCTGATGGACCCAGCTAGTGTGAACAGCTGTGTATGTGTGTGTCTGATGGACCCGCACAGTGTAATCAGCTGTGTGTGTCTGATGGACCCAGCCAGTGTGATCAGCTGTGTATGGGTGTGTCCAATGGACCTGGTCAGTGTGATCAGCTGTGTGTGTCCGATGGATGCAGCCATTGTGATCAAATGTGTGTGTTTGATGGACGTGGCCAGTGTGATCAAATGTTTGTGTTTAATGGACATGGCCAGTGTGATCAGCTGTGTGTATCCAATGTATTCAACCAGTGTGATCATATGTGCCTGTCCTATGAACCAGGCCAGTGCGATCAGCTATGTGTGTCTGATGAACACGGCCAGTGTGGTCAGCTATGTGTGCCCAATTGGATCTGGCCAGTGTGATCAGCAGTGTGTGAGAAGACCGTCAGCACATCAGAAGCTGATCCCCAGTGTTTGTTGAGTATAACTGTCAGTGTATATGTGTGTGTGTGTGTGTGTGTGTGGGGAGGGGGGGGGGTTGCAGCATGGAAGTGGTCAGGATGGGTAGGGGGGCCAGCGGCATCAGTAGTGGCAATGTCAATGGCACATGATTAGGATATTTTAATATATTATTAAGAATACTTTTTAAACTTTATTGAATTTTAATAAATGACAATTTCTGAGTGATTTTTCTTTTTTGGGGGGAGTGAAACATAAGGTAAGTAGATATTATAAAAAAATGAATAATAATAATCATTATCTTCCTCTAATAAAGCAGATTTGGCATGTGATTTCATTACATATTGCTCTCTGTTCCTATTACAGCGATGCATGTGTAGTGGTGATCTGGAAAATGGAACCAGGGAACACAACCAAACTGAATGAATTCATCTTGTTGGGATTTCCTTGTAACTTGCAGATGTGTATCTTACAATTCTTCTTCTTCTCTCTAATTTACATACTGACCACTTTGGGAAACAGCTTTCTGATTTGCGCGGTTATCACCAGCCCTCAGCTGCACACCCCTATGTACTATTTTCTCTGTAATTTATCCTTTATTGATTTGCTCTACTCATCATGCACAGTACCAAAAATATTGATAGATGTATTTTTAAAGAGAAGGAGAATTTCCGTCATTAGTTGTCTGGTGCAAATGAACACTTCTGTGTTTCTTGGAAGTACTGAGTGTACACTACTGGCGGTGATGGCGTATGACCGGTATATCGCCATAAGCTTCCCTTTACATTACACCATATACATGAGTTGGAGGACATGCAAAACCATTACAGTCATTACTTGGGTAGGAAATTTCCTTTTTACAACAACTCCGATTATCTTAAAGCCTCTTGTGTTCTGTACAGAAAATATTTTGGACCATTTTGTCTGTGAGATCATTGCCGTTCTAGAGCTGGCCTGTGGAGAAGTCACCTTTTATAAAACATTTATAGTTTTTGGTAGTTTATTTACAATTTTAACACCGTGTGTTTTTATTTTGGTGTCCTACATCTGTATCATTATATCTATTATAAAGATCCACTCAGCAGGTGGAAGGTCAAAAGCATTTTCAACATGCGCTTCCCATCTGACCGTGGTGTTCATGTTTTATGGGACCAGTATGACCATGACAAACAAAAGGTTTTTCCTATAAACTGAAGCATATAGCCTTAATCTATATGGTCATTACACCTGTGTTGAATCCTTTGATATACAGCTTGAGAAATAATGAGGTGAAAGAAGCATTTAAAGCAATAATTACCAAGCCTTCTGCATTATGGAACAGATAATTTTGTCACCAACAGCACCAAAGATGTGATAGTCATATACAGTATTAATATATTGCTTAACATAGTTGTCAATTATATACTGTACATAAACATAAAGATATTTTGGGACTTGAAAAGATTCAGAGAAGACCAACTAAGGCTTAAGCAGCCCATACACGCTGCTTTGTGGGGCGTGCTTTCCGTGCTGTACTAGCACGGATCACATTGCATTGCATTGCATGTGCATCCGTTGTGCATGCAATGCAATGCAATGCGATGCAATGTGATGAAACCTAAGTACAAAAAGTATGTGCAAGCATATACTTTTTGTACTTAGGTTTCATCACATTGCATGCACAACGGATGCACATGCAATGCAATGCAATGTGATCCGTGCTAGTACAGCACAGAAAGCACGCCCTCATAGCAGCGTGTATGGGCTGCTTTAGAGTAATTGGCTAATGAGGAAAAGTTATGTACAGTATAAAGAAAGGAGCGGTATGTCTCTAAATTCACATAACATGGGGCGAAATGTGTCCCCATTGCAGTTCCTTTGATTAGTAAAAAATATTTTCCATTTAAATAAAAAAAAGTATTTTGTCAGAATGAATATAATCGCTTCAAGTATAAAAGTTTTTTGATCTGTTCCTGTTCTAACTAATCTCGACGTGTTCGACTGTATATTCTCCAGTAGCCTAAGCACCTGTGGGTAACAAATATTAAAAGAATTCTGGCGAATTGATACAATATTTTGCACTCAACTGGAGAAAAAAAACACAAATGGTGACCCCACACTAAAAATGTACAATTTAAAATAAGTGATGTGTCTAAGACACATCCAGCAGTGTTGAAATCTCCTGCGCTCTGTGATGTATAGGGGACTATTACATCCCTATTAGAGGAAGAGAGACTCCTCTTCTCTGCCTCTAGAGCCCGTGCAGCTGTACACAACGGTATAAGGAGGGTGACGTCTATAATCCCTTCACCACTTCATATCAGGAAAGGGGAAAGATACCATACATCCCTTTCAAACAACTCCTCTTCTCCGCACAGGTAAAATGATTCAAGAATAGGACTTGGGGTTCTCAGATCGCCCCATTAACATATCCATATGACGTTTTGCACATATATGGAAAGAGAGTAAGACCATATAGTGTAAAACTGTATTTATTCAGTGAAATAAAACAAGCTAAAAACACATATAACAAAATGTGAAAGAAGAAAATGGAATCCACAATGGGAGAGGGCAATTTCCAGAATCAAGGGAGAACAAGATGGACAAGTTCTCAAAAGCGCTTCAACTGAAAGTCCCGGAAACTGACAATGCGGCTACAGCTGACTCGGCAAAGCGACTCCCCAAGGTATCCAAACAACAAACGGTACTCCGGTCTTTTTCAAGGATGTAGGTAAGGTAATCCCGCAATGAGGTTTTATAGAGCTGTTGCCCTATCAGATGTTGATCTTCATTGGCGCTGAAAAAAGGAGCCGGTGTCCCATCCACGTGGTGCGGCGCCGGCTGTTTCTGCCCCACTTCCGGCTCTATTGTCGGAGCATGGTTTCCCCACTTCTGGTCACATGGTGTAATTACGTATATCGGAATAATACATCAGAAGCAGGTTATCGGCTTTGAATCAACTTGTTAATGTCATTCATTCAGTATGTCCATTTCTGATATAATGAGCCAATATCAAGATCGTGGTATCGGTTTAATCTTTTCAAGTTAGTTGCATTCTTTAAAGCATTCACCGGAAAGACAGTCATAATGCATAATATTAGCATATTGTCATTACAAAAATGACAATAACAAATAAGATAAATATTTTAATTAAAAATTTTGGGGTATATTTGACTAGACTAACACTGAGGAAGGATAAGGTAAGATCCACAAGCTATTTATAAAGTGTGTACCCTACCTCCTGGTGCTTCTCATTGGATCATTTTTTTTTTAGATATTGTAAAAATAAAATATGTTTTTATCTTCAACCTGACCTGGCTAAATTTTAAAGACACCTTGATAGAAATCATCAAGCATTTTACATCGTAAGTACGGGTACGCCCCCCATTGGTTATATAAAGTTGGGTAAAGATACCATGATGTGTTTATAACATACTATTGAGATGTGATATGGGTGCACAGTCCAGGGCAGCTGAGAGGGGGTACTAATTACTCGGCACCAGGCTTGCTGGGGGGGCCCGGCAGGGGCCCTGGTTCAACCCCCCCCCTTCCCCCTCCATCCCTCCTGGGCAGCAGCACACACCTACAGCAAGTGCTATATTAACAGCAGGCTCAGCATGAGCGTCTCACTGACAGCGTGTAAGCACAGCACATACTGTAGGTGTGTGCTGCTGCTCCTGAGAGGGCCAGGGGGGGCGACAATATCACTCCCCTCTCGGCTTTAGACTTTTGTGCAGTGAGACTTCCTTCCGTCATTCAAAAAGTTGTTACAATAAAAAAGTAATGTTTTAAATTTCGATCCCATTGTCGCTATGTGGTCTAAAGGCCCATACACAATGGGTGACTTTGAGCTGAAAGCCGCTCAAAACAGCAAGTTTGAGCGGCTTTCAGCTCAAAACCGCCCAGTGTGTATGGATCAGCGATGAGCGCTGCTGCATGCTCCTGCATCATCTCCAGGAAAGCCCCCGCTGACCACGCTGGCCAGGAGTGAGTATGCACTGAGCGGCTTTGTCCACAGCGATGACAGTGGTCATCGCTGTCCATACACGCTAGGCATAATCGCTCAGTGTGTATGGACCTTAATAGTTACATTTTTTGTTACTGAATAACTATAAGATTTAAGAGATGTGGAAGATATTTGAATATACATATGGGTTGAGTATCCCTTATCCAAATATCTGTTCTCCAAATTATTCCGAAAACCATAGTTTCCAGAATGTACATTTTCTTTTGCTAAAAACCTACTGGGGACATCTGTAATTGGCACTACTGGGGGCATGATATGTAACTGGCACTACTGGGGGCATGATATGTAACTGGTACTACTGGGGGCATGATATGTAACTGGCACTACTGGGGACATCTGTAACAGCCACTACTGGGGGCATGATAAGTAACTGGCACTACTGGGGACATGATATGTAACAGCCACTACTGGGGGCATGATATGTAACTGGCACTACTGGGGACATCTGTAACAGCCACTACTGGGGGCATGATATGTAACTGGCACTACTGGGGGCATGATATGTAACTGGCACTACTGGGGGCATGATATGTAACTGGCACTACTGGGGACATGATATGTAACAGCCACTACTGGGGGCATGATATGTAACTGGCACTACTGGGGGCATGATATGTAACTGGCACTAAACATTTGCAAGAAAATGATTACTTGGCATTCAGTGTCAGCGCCTGAGATATTATACAGACTTTGTTTCATGTTTTAAAACCTTGTTTCATGCACAAATAAAATAAACTTGTGTGTTTCATGTGTTTGATTTGTTAATACTCAAGATACCTCATTGAAATATGAACATATTCCAAAATACGGAATAATACATTATCCAAAATGCTTCTGGACCCGAACATTTTGGATAAGGGATATTCAACCTGTATATATTCCATTACATAGTTTAATTGCTGATTTGGAATGTCTGTCATAATGGAGAAGTAAGATCTAGTATGTTTGCATATTTGAATCATGTGCATAGTGATATTACTTCACTAATATACAATGTGCACGTGTAATACTGGCATATTTATTTTAAGATTACTTTTTTATACTTTTAAGAAAATTCAGTAACATGACGGGATAACTGGATCTACAGTATTTTCAGAATTATTGATCTTATGAGGTGGGTTTCTTTATTCTTATCTATTTTTGGTAATTAATAAAATGGTATTTTAGAATTTCTACCACTAGGTAGTCATATGTCCTTTTGTTTTGGATTCCTAGTCGAAGCCCTTCTAGATGTTGAGCAAGTTCTTTCTGAAATATTTTTATGGGCTCTTTATGTGATTGTTGGTTAGTTTCACTATCTGATAGAAACCTTCCAAATTCATGTTCATATTTTGTCTCACTACGATGCCTCTTCATCAGATGACTTTATTACTCTTTATTCTCACATTTTGTGCCCTGATTTCGATGTTTTTGTATAGTATTTGATATTCCATTTTTTCTTATCTCAACTCTGCTTTTATTTTTAGTTTATGCAAGTGTTTTTAATTATATGATTTCTAATTTATTTGTGTTTTAGATGTTGTTGGACATAGAGATCCTCTATTATAATATGGTTCGGTGTTTGTTTTCCTATTTGATTGTAGTATTCACAAAGTTTTTCTCTTTCATTTCTTGTTTGCGCTAAGATCTCGTCTTCGTAAAATTTAATTTGTTTTTGTTGTATTATGTCTACTTCCATTTATTTCTATTTTGATATTGGTCATTACAATGTGATTTCAATAATCTTCCATGGTTTGTAATGACTTAAATTTATTTTCACTACTTAGTATTGTACAGTACATTGTCTTTGTTTTGTTTTTTTTTGTACCGAAAATAAATTTGAGCCAGAGCTATCTTACCCAGGAAGACCTATAATATCCAGAATTGTATTAACATTAAAATTATCCCGTTGAATAGATAATTTACGGCAAACTGGAGAACAAAATTTCGGGTAAATAATGTGTATAAAAAAAACCTTATCTGTTTAAATCAATATATAGATAACCTGTTTTATTATGGAATGGTCCAGAAAAGGAATAATAGAATCTAAATAGTACATGAACGACTACACATTAGGCTTATAATTTATCAACACTATCAGTAAAAAGGTGGTGGTCTTTCGAGACTTTCTGCAAAAGTTTTCATAAACAAGAAATCCGTGCATGATTCTCTGACATAATACTTTTATATATAGTACAGAGCAGACAATGCGTTCAATTTGTTCATATTGTCAGTTTAAAAAAAAAAAACAGCAGAAGTAAGTTTGGCGCTAATGGTAATTAGTAAAAAATATATACAGTAGTGATTTAATAATTACAGCTGCAGTTGACCAACATATCTGTACAAACACATATGAAACTAACCACTATATCTCCGGGTGCCGGACGGCTCCCCGACAGTCGGGATTCCGACAGTCAATACTCCGACGTCGGAATCCTGACTGCTCCCTCGTGGGGGTCCACGACCACCATAGAGGGAGAATAAAATAGGTGGCGAGCGCAGCTCGCCACCGTACCCGCAGCGTGGCGAGTGTAGCGAGCTCGGAAGGGGCTTCATTGCGCTCCCCACGCTGTGCAGTCGGGATTCCGACGTCTGAGTAATGACTGTTGGAATCCCGACTGTCGGGTAATTATACCACACCCTATATCTCCACATCAAGGCAGATTACTGTGTAAGTCTAACTGAAAACAACTGGATGGGGTCACTGCACTTCTTAATAAAAAAATGGCTGAATGAGTCACACACTAATTGTCCAAATAGAAACAATGACGCTGGGTCCACACCGGGCGGCAGGACATCTGTCTAGGTGTTGGTGCGACCCATAGGTGGGAAGTGTCTCACTGCTCCGGCTGATTAATCACCCGTGTCTCGACACACTGGATGGCTAATGACTGGATGATCCAAAGAGTGACATACGCAGGTTTGTGACTCCACAGCAGCTGGAATGAAGCATCAATAGTGAAGACCTAATGACGCGTCTCACGGGGGGCGTTCTCTATGTTACATCTGCCCCACCTGCAGTGCACATGGTTTTGTCCATTAGCAAACCAAATGTGCTTTGCAACTGAACCAGAATCACCCTTTAGGTTCATTGCGTAAAGGGATAAAGTTAATCCTTTCCTTTATTTTCATAGTTAATGTAGGGTTAAATATTGATTTTGGCTTGAAGCCTCATTGTTATTGATGTCTTCCCAACTTCAATACATTCTGATTACTTTCTCATAAATTCTGCAATGTCAAAATATTTCTTGAATTGATGAAGTGCATTATCTGTGGCAGATGTACAGATGGAGCCCCTCTCATTCTAGCTCAGCTCTCACCGGAACGCCACTGCAGGCAAGAGCCGGTGGAGAGGTACTTCATCAGACTGGGATGCGCGTGCGTCTCACGTGAATGCACATTCCAGTCTCTGGGCGGCAGGACCCTGCCCATCACCGCTTCAGGGAGACGGGCAGGGTCAGAGCGGTGGTGGGGACCGGCGATGGCGGCGGGGAGCTCCGTCTCCACAGGGCGTATGAGCAGCTCGTGCGTACCCCCTGACGGCGGCTGGTGGGAGATGGCGATAAAATCGCCAGCCCCAGCAAAAATGGAGCTCTGTAAGACCCCTTTTTAGTACAGATAATTAATGTTTGTCCGTTTCCCTCGCTGTCCCACCCAACTCCTCCATAACAACATTTCCCTCTGTAAAAGATAACGTTTAATATGAGTAGGGATATTTCTCTTTTCACAAAGTTTACTGACATATTTATGATGCCATTCATTTACAAACTCCTTACTCAGGTATATAATGAATACAATCACAAAACAAGTGCTATAAAATACCAGTTTCCAGACCATTGAAATGACAGAACAAAATAACAGTAATGTCAGTGCAGGCAGCTGTTCACACACAAACACTTGAATTGCCCTGCACTGTAGTAGTAGTAGTAGTACGTTTATTTATAAGGCGCCGCAAAGTGTCCGCAGCGCCGTACATAGCAAACAAAAAAACAAATTACAAGGTAACGTACAGGGTGTGTTGAAAAATACAGTATAAATAGGGTTATAGCTGGTAGAACTAAAATCAGCTTCAGTTCAGAAGTAGGTGTGGAAATTGTCAAGGAGACTGAAGATGAAGTAGAGGAAGGGAAGAACAGGACAGGAGCACAGGTGAGGTAATGAGGTAGGGTGAGTACGTGAGGCAGGAGGACCCTACTCATAAGAGTTAACATACTAAAAGGAGGTGGGTGGACGAACGAAATACAATAGGATAAGTAGGAACGGAGGGGAACGTAGGCAGGATAGGAGGATCAAAAGAGTTTAGGAGGAGGGATAGGCTAGTCAAAAAAAGTGGGTTTTGAGGGAGCGCTTGAAGGAGGTAAGGGAATCAGATAGCCTGATGGGTGGCGTGAGGTTGTTCCAGTTCAGGGGGGCAGCGCGAGAGTCTTGGACACGGGAGTGGGAGGAGGTGATTAGGTGAGAGGTCAGTCGGCGGTCAGCAGTGGAGCGAAGAGGACGGGAGGGAGTGTGGATAGAGATCAGTGAAGAGAGGTAGGGAGCTGTGAAGGAGGAGAGAGCCTTGTAGGTGGTGGTGAGGAGTTTAAAGAGAACTCGGAAAGGAATGGGGAGCCAGTGAAGAGATAGACAGAGGGGGGGGTGCACAATACTTGAATGTCCCCCATAGATGTGAGGAGCAGTGGTAGCATTTCATTAAATACATAAACATATTTTTTTTTCATTTGCATTTAGATTACAATGGGGCAGATGTACTAAGCCTGGAGAAGAGACACATTGGAGATAAAGGGTTAAGGCCGCCATACACTATGCGATTTGGCCCCTATTTCACCCGATCCAGATGGATCGGGCAGTGAAATCGGACCAAATCGCAGGTTTTGACACCCGGTCCGACCCGATGCACGGTCCCGTGCGCATCGGGTCAGAGTCGGGACGTCGGACCGGCTGCACATAAGATAAATCTTATGTGCAGCCATAGGGGCTCTGAGGACGCCGGCGAGGGAGGGGGGCGGGAGACGCTGGCGAGGGAGGGGGAGCCGGAGCAGGGAGCTGTCATGCTCCGTCCGGGTAGGGGGGGACACGCCGCTAGTAGTGCGGACGCTGCGGGGGACACAGGCGGCAGTGACATAGAGCCGGGCGGGGGGAGCCGGGAGCTGTCAGCACTGAAAAAAAATACAATGAATGGGCAGCCTGTGATTGGCTAAGCGCTCTCTTGTATGGGCTTTTTTTTTCCAGTACTGACAGCTCCCGGCTCCCCCCGCCCAGCTCTATGTTACTGCCGCCTGTGTCCCCCACAGCGTCCGCACTACTAGCAGCGTGCGTCCCCCCCCCAGCCGCCTTGCAGCATCCCCCGCCCGCCACCTCGATGTCCCCGGCCCCCCTTCTCGCTCCACATTGCAGCTCCCCGGGAGATGCAAATGATACATCGCATGCGATGTATCATTTGCAAAACTTGGCACATCAAGGGCTGCAGGGGGAAATCAGGTCCAACTTGTCCTTAGGACAAGTCGGACTAATGTATGGGGGCCTTTAGATGCACTAAGCTTCAAAAGTGATAAAATGGAGAGTGATAACCGGCCAGCCAATCAGCTCCTGCCTGACATTTTTCAAACACTGTCTGTGACATGGCAGCTAGGAGCTGATTGGCTGGCTGTATATAACTCTCCATTTTATAATGTTTGAAGCTTAGTGCATCTGGCCCAAAGTGAAAGGCGATAATGCACAAGCCAATCAACTCCCAACTGTCATTATCAAATGATGGGGCAGATGTATTAAGCCTGGAGAAGAGATAAACTGGAGATAAAGTAGAGATAAGGTGAAAAGAGATAAAAAAACAGCCAATGAACTGTGTTTAAAAATGACAGTGGCAAGTTGATTGGCTGATGCTTTATCTCCTTTCATTTATCTCCACTTTATCTCTTCTCCAGGCTTAAACCCTTCAGTGATGTTTTTTTTTATGGGGAGCGCTATCTAAATAAACCCACCACTCTCTTCCTGGGTCAGGGCAGTGCCACTGAACTGTCAATCAGCCGCTGCCCGGCCCTGCTCCCCGCCGCCCTGTCCCTGCTCCCGGCAGCCGGCTTGTCATAAGCTGGCGCCGTAGGCTGTAATAGAACAGCTGGGGGGATGAGGAAGGAGGAGGAGGCGTGGCAGAGGGGCGTGATCCAGGCAGCACCGAAGCTGCCTGAGTACAGTGATTGAACTCAGCAGCGCTGCCCGGCTCTAAACAGTGGCAATCCTGAGAATTTTCCGGGCTTGCCATACTGGGCACTGAGGCACAGCCTGGAAAATTCTCGG
Source organism: Crinia signifera (assembly GCF_055691185.1). Taxonomy (NCBI): domain Eukaryota; kingdom Metazoa; phylum Chordata; class Amphibia; order Anura; family Myobatrachidae; genus Crinia; species Crinia signifera. The sequence continues at coordinate 331,518,173 of NC_139219.1, read as the reverse complement.
GATTGCCACTGAAGGGGTTAATACATCTGCCCAACAGTTCATTGGCTGTTGCTTTATCTCTTTTCACTTTATTTCCAGTTTATCTCTTCTCCAGGCTTGTGAGCTACAACTGACATTTTAAGTGAATATTTTGCACATCACTCATAGAGATGTTGTCACTCAAAGGGTTAATTACAGTATTTAAAAAAAAAGTGTTACAGTATCTGCTAGTTGTTATCTGGAGACTTTCTCTTAATATTATCCCCAAAGGGAAATACTTTTGAGAGACAGATATATAAATGAGGCTAATTAATCTGATTTTTGTAATAATTAATCTCTTGGGTATCTTCTCCCTCTATATCGTCTTACTGTATAAATGTCCTTCAGAAATAAAACATAGTTGAAAATATATAACATGATTACGGTATTGTCTATTTAAATATCCATTTCTATACATATTATTTTATATATAAACATAGACTATAAAGCAAACGCCAGGTAGTGTTACAGGATGTAGCACAGTAATATCTATGGGACATGTATAAGAAGGATGGTTTGTTCTCTTATTACTTATCAGTCTCATTATCATGAATTTGCTTATTAATCCAAGGGTAATCGGAAATTTCCCTCATAAACTACATGTTCTAGACTTCACCTACTGCCGGTGCAATATGACAGATCGATATTTCAGTATTGTCAGTAGACATAGGCAGAATAGTAACGATGTGTATTCTCTGATTGGCTGTAACTAAAATGTCATCAATTCCATAAGTATTTATTCTGTAACACGGTAAACCATGTCTTTGTAAGTGTATACAATACTCGTCATAAGTAATTCTCTATAAAAAAAAAACAAAGAAAAAAAATATATTAAAATTCTGCATAGAACAAAAATGCAGAATTTGATTGGAAAATCTAGAGTAGGTAACTATCAACTTTATTGTTATGTTCAGCATGAAAACATTTCATTCTAATACAATATAGTCTGGTTGCCCACTTACTGCGCAATTTTTGTCGTTTTGTTAAGCTTATTTTAAAATATAAAAATATTTTTTTTTTAAATGGGCCGCAATTCATTTTGTAGTAGTATTATATAGAAGAGAATGTATGTCATGTATTCAATCTTGATACAGAATGTCTTATATTTTGCTGACGGTATCACCCTAATAGTAGTGGCGCTATATTTTGACATTAACATTTTTTGTCACCCTCCGGAACAATACTGTTTTGCCTTATTGTTATAGAGTTTTTACAGATGACATAAACTCACCATCGGGTATCCCCCTGGCCCACCCTGTCTGTTGATACACTTAAATACAAACTTACTTAAACCTTATCTAAAACTTAACCTAAAATAAAGACACAGACACAAGTGCTGGCATTTCAAAAACAGAATGTCAAATTTATTTGACCATTAACTAAGACTATGAATGGTGGCGGCACCAAAGAACGGTCATTATAGGAAAGGTGGGGTTAAAGATCACTTAAGCATACATACAATGCTGGATGACCACTCTCCCTGGTCAGCCACCAGGCCTGGTGGTGACGACCATCCCCCGGGCAGAAGCGTGGCCCATGACAATCGTTGTCGAGGGAGAGTGCACCCCCACTACCTACACACATACAGAGTTCTTAAAGAATGACCGTTCTTTACCGCCGCCGAAGAGAAAGAGAAATAGGGAAGGGTGGGTGGGGCTTCTTGGACAGAGGGTGATCACTCTAAACTCGTGATCATTCCTACCCTGTCTAAACCCTCCCCCTGCTCTGATAGGCCTTGTGCCCATCCTCATTAGCATAGCATGTGACCAACAGCAGAGTGTACCCTGTGAGAACCCTCAGTGGTTTATGTCACCTCAGGCTTATTCAGCCTTCTGTGTTTCTTTATTATGATCAATTAACACATTGAAGTTGTTAAATGGTTTTAAGGGCAGACACTAGTGAAATATTTAGCAGTGGACTTGCCCGAGAGATGAGCGTACGCAGGTACATGCAATTCCGAGTTGTACACTACTTGTGGCTGATTGGGGCCCTCACACAAGTGACAATGGGATATACACAAGTTGCCACTATGCAGAATTGTACATCTGTAAACATATGTCTGTATACAAGCGGTCCTCTTACACCAAGGACAGTGCAATCCTGAAACATAAGGATGACAGAAGGCCCCATAGAAGGACATTGTGTCCAGATCAGGCCTACTAAGGTATAGTAGTGACATATGTCTCCTAGTCTAGTCAGATATAGTAGTAGGGGGAAGAATAGAAGATGCACCTACTGTACCAAAGTCTTTGGCCTATTGACTTCTACCATCTGTCCTTCCCTACACCGGGTCCTGAGTTGTTCCGGTAAAAATAGAATAAACCATTGTTTATTGCTGTGGAACTATGAGTCCCAGCAAGCCTCCACCACATGCAGGGACTTGGGGAACCCCAAGTCCCAGCATGTGGGGCATTAAAGGGCTCGCTGGGATTTGTAGTCCCACAGCAGTACAAATAGTTAACCCCTTCACGACATTTGACGTACATGTACGTCATGGTCGGGAAGTACTTCCCGACATTTGACGTACATGTACGTCATGGATTCTAACTGTCACTGCGTCTATAGACGCGGTGACAGTTAGGAGATGTCTGCTGTCCCTGACAGCAGACATCCCCCCTCGTCGCCCAGGGGGGGCAGGGGTGCCCCCCCCGGTCGGCGATCGCTGTGATTGGCTGTTCAAATCTGAACAGTCAATCACAGCGTTTCCTGTGTTACCGGCGGCTAAGCCGCTCGGTAACACAGAAAACGGTGGTGATCGGTGCAGCACCGATCACCACCGAGCGGCAGCACCCCCCTCCCACCCGCCGGGCACTCACCCGGCAGCAGCAGCAGCTCCAGCGGCTCCACCGCTACGTCCGGAGCGCACGCTGCGCTCCCCTCCTCCCCCCTCCCCCCCGCAGCAGCAGCAGCAGCAGCAGCAGCATCATGCTGCTGCTGGAAAAGTGAAAAATAAAATAAAATAAAAAATAATGTGCAAATGTGTGTATATATATATATATATATACACACACATATATATATATATATATATATATATATATATGTGTGTGTATATATATGTATATATATATATATATATATATATATATACACACATATATATATATATATATATGTGTGTGTGTGTGTGTGTGTGTGTGTGTGTGTGCGTATACCGCACCGATCACCAACGATCGCCAGCCCCCCCCCCCTCCCACCCGGCAGCCCCCCTCCCTCCCACACACCCGGCTGCCGCAGCGCCAGCACCCCTCCCACCCCCCCGCCAGCCGCAGCGCCAGCCCCCCTCCCAAAGCTGGTGACCAAAATGGGGTCACTTGTGGGGGGGTTCCACTGTATTGGTGCTTCGGGGGTCTTGCTAATGCGACATAGCACCCGCCATTCATTCCACCACCAAAAATCACTCCTTCCCTTCTGAGTCCTGCCATGCACCCAACTGGTATTTTTTGGTCACATGTGAGGCATTGCCGTACCCGGGAGAAATTGGGGCACAGATTTTGGGGTGCTTTGTCTCCTTCATTCCTTGTGAAAATTAAAAATTTTGAGCCAGAACTGCATTTTTGTGTAAAAAATTAAATTTTTTTTACACAAAAATGCAGATCTGGCTCAAAATTTTTCATTTTCACAAGGAATGAAGGAGACAAAGCACCCCAAAATCTGTGCCCCAATTTCTCCCGGGTACGGCAATGCCTCACATGTGACCAAAAAATACCAGTTGGGTGCATGGCAGGACTCAGAAGGGAAGGAGTGATTTTTGGATTTTGCAGCACAGATTCTGGTTGAATGACCCCCGAAACACCCATACAGTGGAACCCCCCCACAAGTGACCCCATTTTGCAAACTACACCCCTCAGGGAATTCATCTAGGGGTATAGAGTACATTTCAAACCCCCCGGGGTTTCACCAATTTTGATACAACTGAGCTGTGAAAATGAAAAATTATTTTTTTTCATTTTCACTGCCCAGTTGTACCACAATTGGTGAAACCCCTGGGGGTTTGAAATGTACACTATACCCCTAGATGAATTCCCTGAGGGGTGTAGTTTGCAAAATGGGGTCACTTGTGGGGGGGTTCCTAACTTTTAGCATCTTATGGTGCCTAGAAACCTACATGGTGCCTAAAAAATAATCTCATAAAAAGGAGTCTCCAAAATCAAGTAGGTGCTCCTTCTATTATGAAGCCTGTGGTTTGGTCACCGTGCACACTAGGGCCACATATAGGATATTTATGAAAACCAAAGAATTGGGGGAATCAATTTTTAGTCACATTTCTCTAGTAAAATGTACTGTGTTCCTTAGAAAAATGTATTAAAATTGAAAATCCGAAAAAAAAATGAAATTTTGAAATTTCACCTACACTTTGTTTTAATTCCTGTGAAACACCTAAAGGGTTAACAAACTTCCAAAATGCTGTTTTGAATACTGTGAGGGGTGCAGTTTTTGAAATGGCATCATTTATGGGGGTGTCTCACATACAAGTCCCTCAAAGTCACATCAGAACTGAACTGGTCCCTAAAAAAATCAGTGTTTGAAATTTTCTTGAAAATTTGAGAATTTGCTAGTCATATTTGAAGCCTCCTAGTGTCCAAAAAAATTAAAAGGAAGTTGAAATAATGATTGCAACATAAAGTAGACATATGGTCTTTGTTAGTTATTAACTATTTTGAGTGGTATGATTATTTGTCTCACAAGCAGAAAATGTGACATTTTGCATATTGCTAAATTTTCCATTTTTTCACGATATTTTGGTATTTTTCACAAAAAAACACAGACTGTATCGACCCAAATTTACCACTAACTTGAAGTACAATGTGTCACGAGAAAACAATCTCAAAATCACTGGGATAAGTAAAAGCAAAAAAAAGTTATCCCCACTTAAGTGAGACATGTCAGATTTGAAAAAAAGGGCTCTGTCATGAAGGCACAAACTGGCTCTGTCATGAAGGGGTTAAATAAAAACACACACACTATTAAAGTACAACTTTATTACACTCAGAGCCCATATATACTGAAATATATACATACCGGAATAATGTGCGTTCCACACTGATGACTTCTGGTTTTATAATACCGGAATTATAGGATTTACTGTTTTAATACACTTGTTTCTATGCTTCACTGCTCTTATAAATTGTATGGATTTTATTGTATTCTGAGTGTATGGCCCCCGAACACACCAGAACGATCCTGATTGTTAGTAGATTGTTAGCAGATTGTGTGATGGTCGCACGATCTGTTTGGAGCACACGATCTGCTAACAATCAGCTAACGATCTGCATCCAATCTGATCCCAATCCGATCTGAGTCTGTATCCAGTTGAATGGATCTTTTACAGATCCTATCTGCAGCAGGTAGGATCTGTAAAACGACCAAAGACAGCGCATTGGATTGGAATCGGCTCGGAATTGGATGTAAACATGCCCAATCTACATAGAATCTGCATCCAATCGGTCGGAATTGGATCCAGATTGATGGAATTGAGCCCTAATCGTTCTGGTGTGTACCCCCCCTATCTTTTTTGTGGTTTCTATGCAATGTATGTTTTGATACAACCTACACCTGTGACACCGCCCCCAAGAAAGGAGGAAGTAGGCGTGGCTAATTGGTAGTATAAATATAACACCACGGACTCTATTCCTGTACACCCTGAGGAAGGCTTTGAGGGAGCTGAAATGTGTTGGTGGTAAAGGAGAGTGTGTAACCATGTGTAAATCTGGATGTGATGCTTTGTTTGGTCTAATCTGGAAGGTGTAACCCAGGTTCAACATCCACCACCTGATAAACGATTACAAACGCCTTATGTTTAAAGCCCAATACGGTACAAAGAGTAAGTGTGGTGCTGCTTACACACATAATGCCCCTGTAGTGCTGCTTACACACATAGGGGGTTATTCTAGTCCATTCTTTCTGACAAAATCCTTCTTAGATGGACAAAACCATGTGCACTGCGGGTGGGGCAGATGTAACTTGTGCAGAGAGAATTAGATGTGGGTGGGGTTTTACTTCAAAGTGAGACATATATTGAAGTGTAAAATCATGCAGTCAGTATTTTCCCTGCACAGAAACAAAATAACTCACCCAAATCTAATTCTCTCTGCACATGTTGCATCTGCCCCCCTGCAGTGCACATGGTTTTGTCCATCTAAGAAGGATTTTGTCAGAAAGAATGAACTAGAATAAACCCCATAATGTCACCTGTAGTGCTGCTTACACACATTATGTCCTCTGTAGTGCTGCTTCCACATATAATGCCCCCCTGTAGTGCTGCTTACACACATAATGCCCCTTGTAGTGCTGCTTACACACATAATGTCACCTGTAGTGCTGCTTACACACATAATGTCACCTGTAGTGCTGCTTACGCACATAATGTCACCTGTAGTGCTGCTTACACACATAATGTCACCTGTAGTGCTGCTTACACACATAATGCCCCTTGTAGTGCTGCTTACACACATAATGTCACCTGTAGTGCTGCTTACACACATAATGTCACCTGTAGTGCTGCTTACACACATAATGTCACCTGTAGTGCTGCTTACACACATAATGTCACCTGTAGTGCTGCTTACACACATAATGTCACCTGTAGTGCTGCTTACGCACATAATGTCCCCTGTAGTGCTGCTTACACACATAATGTCACCTGTAGTGCTGCTTACACACATAATGTCACCTGTAGTGCTGCTTACACACATAATGCCCCTTGTAGTGCTGCTTACACACATAATGTCACCTGTAGTGCTGCTTACACACATAATGTCACCTGTAGTGCTGCTTACGCACATAATGTCCTCTGTAGTGCTGCTTACACATATAATGCCCCCTGTAGTGCTGCTTACACACATAATGCCCCTTGTAGTGCTGCCTACACACATAATGTCCCCTGTAGTGCTGCTTATGGTACTTGTGTAGTTTCACGGTGCCAGTGTTTGTTTATTAATCCAGACAGCTGTGTTTACAGTTTCTCTGAAAATTGGCAGCTTGCCAGAGTTCACGACCTGAGTCTGTGATTACTTTAACTGTGTAACTTGGCTGGTTTCCAGACTCCTACACTGTACTAGGCTAGCGCGCGCTCACTCTGTGCTTAATCTGTGTAGGCACGTTATTGATGAAATAGCGGGGGGGGTTGCGCTGCAGTAGCGTCACAGTCACAAACAGCGGCTGTAATCGCAAACTGTGTCTAGTTGGCCACAGTCAGAATTTGAGTCTCAGCCACAGTTGCGTCACAGTCACAAACACACTTTCCAGGGCAGCTCGAAGCATGGCGAGCATAGCCAGCCCCACGAGGGGACGCGGTACGCATCTGACTGACCTTTTTATACCCCCACTATCCACGTCGGTGTGGAGTTGATTTTATATAGCGTGGCGAGCGCAGCTAGCCATCGAGCCCGAAGCGTGGCGAGCGGACGCTTTACGTGTCCGACCGACCTTTTCATACCCCCACTATTCACGTCGGCCTGGAGTTGATTTTACATAGTGTGGTGAGCGCAGCGATCCACCGAGCCCAAAGCGTGGCGAGTGGACGTGGATTACTTCACATGTATTCCAGTTACAGCTACAGTAGCTATATCATGTACCCACGCACTGGGTTGGTTGTTTGGTGCTAGCGACTGCACTTGTCGGGAGACCGTCACGGACGGGTTTAACAAATGTTAAATAGTATGGTAGTGCTGCACTCCACTCCTCAGAATGTCTAGCAATGATGACTGACAAATAATGCTTTACCTACAGTATATCGAATAGTAGGTTACAACATGACATAATTACATCTCCCCCTTCAAGGAGTTTATACCCTGCTAACCCATCTGTACCAGCGATACCCCTATCCAGGAGCTCTCTCCCCCACCACAAGTGATCATCATTCCCGCTATATGGATGTACTGGGGTAAGAGCAATTTATTTACGGTACCTTAACGTATAAATATCCTATGAAATACTCAGATTAATTTCTAACAAATAAATATAAAGCCTTAAGGGAGGTTGCATATACCGCTTATTTCATGACTGGATTCATTGCATCCAGGGCTGGTGCAAACCCTCTGAGCACCCCAGGCAACTGACCCCCTGGAGGGGAGGGGGTGTGGCGGGCGATTGCCGCTTACTAGGGGAGGGACTCAACCCACAGGCGTGCTCCAGAGTGCGGCACTAGATTGCCGCTGATGACCAGCATGGGGGGGGGGAGCGGGTTTAACGTGGATTCACGGATGGGATCCAGGTGCCGGGGGGGGGGGGGGGGCTCTGACTCACCTGCTCCCTGCTGGATAGTGTCTGGACGAGTTCCTGAACTGGTACCATACTTGGCTCTCCTCTGCGGCTCAGTACCGCCCTCCAGTGGCCGGCACCCTAGGCAAATGCCCAAAGCTGCCTAGTGTTGGCGCCGGCCCTGATCACATCATCAACCTTTAAACATTCATCTAATGTGGCAGAAGATAATTAAGAATCTATTATATGTGATTATTATTGAATCATTATTTTATTGTGTATGTAATTGTTGTTATTATTATTATTAATTTGATTGATGTATCATGTTTTTTTTATTAAAGCATTGTTATCAACACATTGCGCTCTCTCAACTAACTGTTCATGCTAATAGCTAAATATCAGTTTTTCCATAGATCCATTGGACCCCTCCCACAGGGTAACCTCCAAAGTGTGCCCAATATGGCTGCCTCATCTGGTACACTTGTGGATGGGATGAAAAATACATGGATTTGATGGTTTTGTTGGGATCCTACTCTCAGTGTTAGGATGTTGCAGTAGCCCCATTTTGTATCATCTCTTCTAGAGGTAACCTATTCCTCCCAGCGTTATGCTACATAGTGTGCTCCTAAGATGGCTGCCTCATCTGTTACTGTGTTAGGGTGAAATAAACAACCCATAGAAGCTATTATCCAAAATGCCTGCAGTAATCCTGCAGTGTGCTTACTGTGTGCTAAAGGTCTTCTTTCTATGTCTTAATGACTTTTTTAGGTATTTGTTTCCTAGCACGGCGCCAGCGATAAAAATTGTATCCATCGGGACCCCCAAAAATCGCATCGCATGCAACCAAATCGCATGCGATGCGATCGACGCGATTTTTAAATTGTAATCAATGTAAAATGGTCCCTGAGACCCGATTTTACATTGGCCCCAATGTTAAATGGCCCCGAGACCTCAATTTTGATTGTTTCCCAACCCTGATGGGTCAAATGCCCCCCCATTGCTAATGCCACCCCACGATCAACGCCAACCCGAAGCGTGGCGAGCGCAGTGAGCCCGCAAGGGGCGGCTGTACGCGTCCTCTGACCTTTTCATACCCCCACTATCCACGTCGGCGTGGAGTTGATTTTATATAGTGTGGCAAGCGCAGGGAGCCACCGAGCCCGAAGCTTGGCGAGCGCAGCGTGCCCCGCAAAGGGAACGCGCATTATTTCACAGGTATAACGCGTCCCTTCGCAGGGCTCGCTGCGCTCGCCACGCTGCGGGCTCGGTGGCTCGCTGCGCTCGCCACACTATGTGAAGGCAACTCCACGCTGACGTGGATAGTGGGGGTATGAAAAGGTCGGAGGACGCGTACCGCCGCCCCTCGCGGGCTCACTGCGCTCGCCTTGCTTCAGGTTGGCGTTCATCGTGGGGTAGCGTTAACATGTAAAATACCCATAAGGGTGGGTTAACAATGAAAAATCGGGTCCATTGGCCCATTTAACATTGTTCCCTATGTAAAATCGCGTCCATTGCATCGGTCGCATCGCATGCCTTAACTTAAGGCATGCGATGGACGCGATGGACGCAATTTTTTAATTGTCGGGGAAAAGGCTAAAAATAGCCCTGAAATTGCGTCGGTCGCGTCCATCGCATACCTTAACTTAAGGTATGCGATCACCTACGACGGGCGCCGTGCTAGGAAACAAATACCCTTTTTTATTGCTGTATTACATACATCTTCTGTATTAGGGGTCTGAATCTGGTTCACTCACAAAAGCAAATTCTCTCTGTAATGGACAAAACCATGTGCACTGCAGGTGGGGCAGATGTAACCTGTACAGAAAGAGTTAGATTTGGGTGGGGTTTGTACTTCAAACTGATATCTATAGTGCAGTGTAAAAGTAATGCAGCAAGTATTTACCCTGCACAGAAACAAAATAACACCCAAATCTAATTCTCTCTGCACAAGTTACATCTGCCCCACCTGCAGTGCACAATATTATTAAGTATTTTTAATTTAATTTGTATATCTTGTTGGTTGGTGCAGGATATTGGGTAGACCGTGTCAACAGTATCTTGTTGTGAATTCGAGAGACGGGAAAGATGGGGAGAAGGGGATTGATAATCTGCACACAAATATTTCTTATCCCGTTTTGTATTTTTTGGGGATCTTTTAGGGCCGCCTGTTATCTATATGATTCGGCGGGGGTGCTGTCCGGACAACCAGAGTACAGCATGATTTTGTCCATTAGAGAGAGAATTTGCTTTTGCGAGTGAACCAGAATCAGGCCATATGTCTGTACAGTGGTTTGAGTCCTGCTAGAGAAAGAGCACTATGAAGATGACAGTATTATTAATATTATTATTATTATTATTATTATTATTATTATTATTATTATTAAAGATGGCTTCCATTTTAAGTGATTGAATGAAAATTACAGTAGGATTAAAATTTGGACTGACCCAATCATTCCTACATATTTCTGAAGCTGTGTACACAAGGTTCGAATCAGTGCCATTTTCAATTTGATTTGGACTATATAGTCCAAAACAAATAAAAAATGACACTGATATGAACAGTGTTAGCTGCCTTCGATGCAAATTCGATTCCAATGGGATCCATTGGGGTCGAAAGCAGAAATAGATTTGTCAGGCAAGTGTATTTCTGCATCCATCTGCCAGATCAAAAGTAGTTCCATGCTGCTCAATGCAGCATCCCCCGTCCCTCCCCCAGTGCGCCTTCCTCCCATCATCCCTCCCTCCCTCTTGGCTGATATCGGCACCCGCCACACGTCGATATCGAATCGCATCGATGTTCGCTGGCTATGGCCGTGTGTACGCGACATACAGTAAGAGTAACACAAGTCTTGCTGCTGTTGTTGTTACAGAGATACAAGCTTCTAATGGTGACTTTTAAGATGGTATTTGGAAATCAAAGCTTTTTGAATGAATTTATCCTGATCAGACTTACTCAGAATTTACAGATTTCTATGATACTTTTTGTTGTCTTTTTACTCATTTATACATTAAATGTTTTGGGCAACAGTTTCCTGATATGTGCTATTATTACCAGTCCTAAGTTGCACACGCCTATGTACTATTTCCTGTGCAACTTAGCCGTCATTGATTTGAGCTTCCCATCGAGTTCTCTCCCAAAAATGTTGCTGGATATGTTTTCTAAGAGAAGGAGAATCTCCGTCATCGGCTGCCTGGTGCAGACGAACCCTATGTCTGTTTCTAGGAAGTACTTTGTGTATACTGCTGGCGGTGATGGCGTATGACCGGTATATCGCCATAAGCTTCCCTTTGCATTACGCTATAAGTATGAATTGGAGGACATGTCATATCATTACAGTCATTTTATGGTCGGGGAGTTTCCTTGTAGCAAATGTTCCCATTCTTGCAAGGCCTCTCGTGTTCTGTAGAGGAAACACCTTGGACCACTTTGCTTGTGAGATATTGGCCCTTCTAGAGCTGGCATGTGGAGATCTCAGCTACTATAAAATAACTATGTTTGTGGCAAGTTTATATATATTGTTAGCACCATTTCTTTTCATCGTGGTGTCCTACATCTGTATCATTACATCCATACTAAACATCCACTCAGCCGGTGGGAGGACTAAAGCCTTCTCTACGTGTGCTTCCCACCTGACCATGGTGCTACTGATCTATGGGACCAATATGACCATGTACATGGGATGAACTGAAAGCTTTTCATCCAACCTAAAGTATATTGCTTTCATTTATCCTCTGATATATAGTTTAAGAAACAATGAGGTGAAAAAAGCATTTAAGGCATTATTGTCCAAGGGCGAGATGTACTAAAGGGTAAATGCGGTAAAACCCCCGTTTTACCGCATTTTTCTATGTACTAAAACCCGTTTGCAGCGATATCGCAGGGCAGGGTATCGCCACCTTTGGGTGGCGATACCCTATAGAAGCCTATGGGCTTCTTTTCGCCGCCCGCCGCGTCGCCGCAACCCGCCGCCTCGCCGACCCCCCCTTTCCCCCCTCCCTTGGGCTTACCTTCTTGCAGGTCCTCCTGGACCCCGGAAGGTAAGCCCTTCCTCCCCCTAGCAACGCAGCCGGACGTCCTTCCGACTGCAGGGGGGAGGAGGAAGTGCCGGGGACAGCTTGCTTAGCTGTCCCCGGCGTGAAAGCTGCAGAAGCCGGCTGGGAGGTGACGGAGACCCCCCGCAGACCACAGTACAGGTATCGCGGGGGGCCTCCGTCACCGCATCGCGATGCCAGCCGCATATGTTAGTACATATGCGGCGGCATCGCGGCGGGGGGGGGGCGCGAAGGGCGGCAATGTATTTTAATACATCCCGCCCCAAGTCTTCTGCAGCATGGAGAGTAACATGAGCACTGAAACGTGTCAAACCCTCATGTTTAAGCTTCTAAAGCTGACACAGCAAAACTATTGTCTAGCAAATTTTGGAAGTAGACACATTTTGAATTCCATAATAAATCGGATGAGTGGCCATTGGATTCATTTTGAGTCAAGTAAGGAAGGATAGAAATACTGGGTGAAATGTAATAGGATGAGAGATTCAGAACGTGAGAGATTTGGTGAGAAATCTCCAGGTTTTTTAAAAAGTGGCAATCATTTACACTGCAAAATCACACTGGTTTTGCAGTGTAAATGATTGCAGCTTTAAAAAAACCTGGAGATTTCTCACCAAATCTCTCACGTTCTGAATCTCTCGCCCTATTACATTTCCCCCCATTATCTATTTTTCTGATTATTTCTATTCCATTCTAACAGACCGACACAACGGTATTTTCTGGGCAAGTCTGTGGTATATGTTCATATACTCATATGTTCACATACAGACTATCCTCTTATGTGAGACTGGGGTAAATATTAATATATACAATGCAGTACTACAACAAATTCCAATAAACTCACAATACACATAATGCCCCATTTAGGGGCTTATGGTGAGTTGGATGCATTGCATTAATACAAATGATTACTTGCAGTGTGTGGGCTTGACGATGATCCCATGTGAGTGCCCACGGGTCATTCATCGAGCCTTCAGCAGGCAGGATGATGAACGATCTGTTGTGTAGGCTCATGGCCACATCGTTCAGTGTGTCGGCATAATGTGGCCATTTCTGGGCACTGGCATCTCCTGTCGTTCTGGATTTCAAAGGAAATTGGATAGATATTGGATTGGGTCTGATAGCTATCAGTGTGTGGGCCCACCCCAGCATGGCACATACCCAGACTGAGCCTCTTCCTCAAGCTCCCAGGTATGCTTGACTACTGAATCTGCTGTACACACTGTTTATAGAAGATTCCGTGGTCAAACATATCCAGTGTGAGAGAATAACATAGTGGCCTCTCCACCCCTCACCGCTGCATCTTTCGCCTCCGCTGACGATCCGTTGCTGCTCAGATGCGGTCCCAGCTTCCCGCTGTCTGCCGTCCCGGCGCTCCTGCTTATCCTATCAGAATGTCACTGTCTTACAGCAGACCATTATTTAGGATGCAAGAGAGGGTTGCCACCTCCTCTAACATCCTTAATAACGTTCTGCTGTGAGCGACTTTGCAACAGGAGGAGCAGTTTACACAGACCCCACGGCACCTAAACTTATCACGGCACCTAAACAAGTCACCGCGGGGTCTGTGGCGCTATTGTTACACCACTGAAAATATGCACTATAGCGCATATTTGTGATCGCTGATGTAATAAAGGGCCTTATTCTGGTTGGTGCGGTAATATCCGCGTGCGTTCGTACCGCCGATGTTTTGTGTCTGCGCATGTGCAGAGGCGTCTCTGCGCATGTGCGAGCGGGGCGTACGACCAAATCCCGCATGAAATGTGAACACTCCGAACAGGGGGTGGAGAGGGGCGTGAAGGGCTATTTGGGCTCATTACCATATGCATACGCCCCGCGTTTCATGGGCGTTCCCATGCAAACACTGGGCGTACGTATGGTAATGCGGCCGTGACGCACGTGTAGGGGGCGGACATATGACATCGCCGGATGTCAGCTGCCCGCCCAGATCCCTGCTTTTGCACGGAAAAATGTCCGTGTGATCTGCGACCATCGAATGATTGGGGAGGTTCCCTGAGATGGAGGAGGCGTATTCCATGAAAAATACACGTGCGGTCCGTTCGGCCAGCTTCTTACCGCGTACGGACGGAGTTAGCGATCTGTATGGAAGGCGGGGTTTCGCACGCACGGTCCTGGCCGCATATTCGGATCCGGCCGAACCGATCAGAATAAGGCCCAAAGTCCGAGTTTGGCAGATGTTTTTTAAACAGCAATTATTTACAATGCATGGTTTTTAAAAGACATCGATTTCAGCCAGCACCCCGCACCGCCGCGGAACTCGCATTCCATTACATCCCGCCCACAGAATCCTTCTTTATTTTTTTTAAACATGGATTATTGCCCACACAAGTGTCTTGTTTAGAAGACAAAAACAAAAACATATCTCTTTTTCGGTTCCCTTTTCAATTCAAAAATGTTTTGCATGTTAAATGCGGAAACAGAATAATGGCATTGCTGAAAATCAAACAATACATCATTTGTGTGGGTCCCGCATTAATTAATCAGTGATGTTGATGTTGAAACAAGGGCAAATGTAAAAAAATAAAACAAAAATATCAGGATGAGAAAACCTTAAGTAGCCACCGTCGCAAAACCGGAATTCTGTGTCACCTAGCACAATCTTCAGCCCCTTCCACCCATGAGTATAAATCTACTGTATATTGAGGGCTTATTTAGGAAATCCTTAGACCCACATATTCAAACTATTTGAATCCACTGACTGGTTTCTTTATCTTCTTGGATGCTTCCAAAAATCCTATAATACCTAATAAAGTCCTCTCTTTAGAGAATATGATTCACATGTATGTGTTTTTCTTTTTCTTGGTTCCTACATTCTGCGATTCCCACAATATTCTATATCTGATAGCAATGATGGTCTCAAGGTAAGTTCTAGTAACTTGTTAAGGTGCCCATACACGGAGCGATGAACTCCGTACTTCTCTTTTCTAGAATGTTCTACAGCAGCGCGTGTTTTGTACTAGACACAATGCAATCTAGTACTGGGCTGCACAGACTTTCTGTGATGTGCGCGGGAGTTTGACCCTTTTTAGTGCCGACATCTCTGTGAGAGATGCACAAAAAATCTGCTAAAAATACCAGCGTCGCTCACATTTGTTATATGCAGATGGAGCACCTGTCAGCCAGCCAGTGGCGTAACTATACCATAACATTTTGACAATCCCACCCAGTAAAATAAATCCCCCACCCCCCAACCCTGCCTTACTCCGCTGCCGCCAGGTCTGCAGTCCCAGCACTCTTCCTGGCTGGCTGCTGCTAATGAAATTGACCATCACAAAATGGCTGCCCCTAATAGGCCACCGCTTCCTCTAGCATTCTCAAAAAGTGTCTGCTGTAAGGGGGTGGACATTTTGTGTGGGCTATTTTTTTATTAGCAGGAGCCAGGAGGAGTGCTGAGACCGCAGACAAGTAGATCTGCCGGTCCCTGCAGCGGTGGCAAGCAGAGGGGTAAGAGCAGTGCATTGATAGCCCCGCAGACCCCCGGCACCTACACTTACTCAGAGAGAGAGATGTGTGACGTGAAGGTATAAATCATATGTGGTATTTTACAGCATTCTTACCGCATTTCTGTATGCTGTATGGCCCCTCTGCAGTGGCAGCGCTGCGGAGGGAATTGCGATTCCCTGCAGAAGCCTATGGGCTTCTTACCGCAGCACTGTTTGAGGGATCCGTCACGGGTCCCTCCCAGCATGCCCTGCGAAAGGTGCCGTCACTCTGCGCATGTGCAGATGGACTCCCAGGTCACAGACCCGGAAGTCCAGTGCCGGCACCGCATCGCAAGGGACAGCTCTTATTGCGTTAATAACCGCATATGTTAGAGCATATGCCGTTATTAAAAATGCAGTGGCCGGTGAAGGGGGGCGATAATGGGCAGCGAATGTTAGAACATCCCGCCCAGGGGGAGCTGCTGGAGACTGGCGAAGGGCGACGGAGGGCTACGACAGAACGGCCCGTACAAGCGTCTATCGCACGCACCTTTCTGTCGGAGGATGCTGGCGCGGGGCGGTGATTGGTGACACTATTGCCAAGAGCAGCTTCATTGAGAGCTGTTCCATCTGTAAATTCAAATAAAAATGTGTAAAAAAAGATTCTATTTCCTATATAAGGTAACATTACAGGTCATTACGGTGAATAGAAATGTTTGCTTGGCAAGTTTTCCATCGATTTTGACAAATTCACTTGGCACACAAAGGGTTCATTCCTCTTTCTTTAATTTGTATAGATTATGTGTGAAGTCAGCGATGTAAAATATACTGATTGGAACTTTATCGGTGACGACGGTTACCATGTCATGTTATTTGATGGCTGGTGTCACAAATCCGTATCATGTGTTTTATTTCTCAGTAGTGGTTCAATTACCTTTATTTAACACTGTGTGGTCAATTATAAATGGGCAAGATAAACTCACATTGCACCTACTGTAGGACATGGTTACAATGCTGCTGGAAGTGTTGTCAGAACCGGAGAAAAGTGACATCATTGTTTCATTGAAATCAGTTATTACAAGTAAATAACATTTCCAATCAGCCGCTAATAGAGTCTCTAGCAGACGATAATGCAGCTGGGATACTGTGTAAGAACATTGGCTTTGTGTTTGGAGACAAACAGCTGTCCCGGAGGAATCGGTGTACACGGAATCTGTCATTAGAGGAATAGGTGTATGTGGTGTAATAGGTGCAGGTGCCGGAGATTTAATTACAGGTGAGAAACGGCAGCAAATCCCCAGGAGGCGCCTGCTAGGAAAACACAGACATGGAAACTACTCAGAAGTTTGTCAGGGTTATTTTCAGTAATGCAATTTATACATGTCTTCACTTTTATATTATTAATAATAATAATAATAATAATAATAATAATAATAATAATAATAATACTTTTATTTATATAGTGCTATGGTGGACTCAAAGTTGCTTTACAGAATGCTGCCCACACTCCCACCAACTTCCGCCCGACCATACAAAGTTTTGTTGTTTTTTTCCTTGAAAGGTGCATGACCATGCCTCCCAGTGACCACACCCCCTCACTGAGGTCACGCACCCTTCATTTTACTGGGGCCCGGCCGACCTGTCGGCACCCTGGGTTACGGACCCTCCCTTGAAATGCCTGGACACGCCTGCCTTTTCAGACACTCCCAGAAAACGATTCCAAGGGCGGTGAGACTACCAAAGTAGCTCAAGTAGGCGCCACCAGAAGTGTTCTGCTAATAGCGGCCGCAAAAAATGGGGTTGTTAGTCCCAATAGCACAAAAGGAGAATACAAGGAGAAGTGGAGCTTCGTTTGATGAAAGATTTATAGATTTAATATCGATAATTAAAAAACATATAAATACATTACACACATAAATCAGCAATAGATACAGATAAAATTAACAGATAAAGATAAGAAAAAATTATATTATAATTATTAGCATAAAAATGGCTAAACCACTGGTAGGTATGCAAGGACCGGATCAAGTACTTGGTACCAATAAGTTGGAGAGTGATAACTGTCCCGTCTCAGAAACAATTAGATGGGTGGTACACCAATTGTACACTTTTGGAGCTATTCTTTGCCCAGTAGAGGCTTATATTTACCCGACGCCGCTCGAGGAAGCAGATCCCTTGGCAGTTACTGCAGCAATGATGTCCTCAGATGTATACGGCCATTTGATATTGAGAGGGTATTTGTAATCCAAGCCAGGGCAGAGGGGTCAATATGGAGGCCAATATGCTCGCAGATGGTAGGTTGATGTAGGTGCCTTTAGGTTCCACAGGAAAGAGTTGGTGGTTCCGGGTACAGCAAAGTCCAAATAGGTATATTACCCAAGATTGTCCGGTCCAGGGCGAACTACTGACGTATTTCGCTGTTTTAAACATACAGCTTTATCAAAGGTATCCCAGAAAACGTCCAGTTATCACCCCAAACACCGGCTCCCGGTCAGTTAGGGGATTGCATGAGATATTTTTGATGCTATTCTGTATTGCGCATACACGCTATGAACCATACACATGCTCAATGGATTGTATATTCACACAATAGCGATCAACTCTACATGAGGCCCAAAATGAGGTGGTTGCAGCGTCCTAACGCTTGTAGTAGGGTCTAGCGGCTGCTGTAGCACCGACCATGTAGTGCAGGGAAGGATCACTAAGCACCAACCCCAGACACACCCTCTTTCTCAGCCTGCCTCCGGACCCCCATTGGCTAGTTTCATAGTAATCTGGGGCGGATTTTAGAGAGTGTGTGTTGGTTAATGCGGATTCCTGGGTACCCGATGCATACAGCACTGCCAATCACTGGGAGATCCATCCAGCACAGTTCATGATCAAAGAATAATGACACATTAGTCTATTATGGTTGTTGCTTTCAGGCATATTCATGTCACTAATAATATAACCTTGGATGTCCTACATTCCCAATGCTTACATGTGTTCCACCTAACCCTGCCTATGATGCATAGTATTGTTTAAACATAAACAGTCGTACACAATTCTACACTTCACTACATATATTTTATTTGTGTACCATACAGAGGTGTGTGCAGGGAGGACAGAGGAATGGAGGGATACAGGAGGGCAGGGTGATAGACAGGTGAAGAGGGGACAGGGAGACAGTGAGGTAAAGGGGGGACAGGGGGATGGAGAGGTGCAAGGGGGATAAAAGGTGCAGGGGAGGACAAAGGGATGGGGAGGTGAAGAGAGGATTGGGGGCAGAGAGGTGCAAGGGTGATGGAGAGGTTAAATGGTGATGGAGAGGTACAGAGAAGGAGGAAGTGAGAGATGCATGGGTGACAGGAGGATGGAGAGGTGACATGATGGAGAATTGCAGAGACGGGGACAGGGTGTTAGGACTCTGGGGGGGACCCCTGAGATGAGAACAGGCCATGATCCTAACCCTAACTCTGTTAATCCCTCCAGAGAGAAATGGCACCTGCAGAGCTAAGGCTTCACTATTAATAGCCACGTTTGAAGAGGCGAATAAGTCCACCCCAACTCCGGTGCCACCTATACAGGTCTGGGTCAGGACATCAGTAGCCGGTACCAGGGAACAGGAAAAAACTTTGACTCATCCGTGACACAATCCCAAATGCACAGCAAGGACACAGACTTCAGGCTTGCACAAGACACTGGCAGGCAAAACAGACTAGGACTTCACAAGGACAAACACCGGCATCTGGGAAAAAGGCATCATGGGAGATAAAGGGCAGACTTCCAATCAGAATAGCCAAGGCAGACAAGCTCTCCTAATGAGGAGACTTACTACAGGTAAGCAGCCTGACACACCAGGCCCAGAGCTAATGGCTTAATCAAGCAGAAATTGTGCTCCACCTTAAGGACACAGGAGTCAGGCTGCATTTACAGAGACCCGCCAGAGGTGGCTCGTAACACAGGGAGGTGCAGGGGTAACAGGGATGGAGTGGTGCAGGGAAGGAGGGAATGAGAGGTGACTGGAATGGAGAGATGCAGGAAAGTAAGAGGTGCAAGGGTGGTGCAGAGGGGCAGGGAAGGAGGGATTGAGAGGTACAAACACACACACATATACAGTATGTGTTTGTATAATATATATTTATTTATATTATGATTGTCATTTTAACCCTTTGGTAGAGGCCTATATCTCAAAAACTGTGGGGTCTCATTTAAAAAAACTATTGATTGTTGTTGGTTGTTGCGGACCACAAGGGGTTAAACATTAGGAACCCCCTCCCCCCATAATAAGTACCCCGTGCCCTCCAGAGTCTTTATCCTGCTCTGATTGCTGGGATGCACTTCATGTAAAAAAAATCCACCGGAAGACCTCAATTTAATGACGATCAATTTAGCTCTTTTTATGAATCCCTTTATAATCTCGCATCTCATGATCCTTCATCCCTAACTGAACCTGTTATTATTGTGTGGGCAAAACATGGCAAATGTTGTAATTTGCCCATATGTAATGCCCGCTCAATGTTACTGGCGTTGTCCGATACCACAAATCCCCTAGAGAGTCTGAGTGGGGCAAGCCACTATGAGATGATTTCCTTCAGTTTCTCTAAGAGATTGTCGGCATTGTGCCTCTTAGTTAAACCGGTGATACACAGCGTAGCCTGTCTTGGATTGAGTTGGCATTCCAGAGATGATGCTGCTGCTGCTGTTGCTGCGGAAGGCGATGCATCTACCCAGTGGGCTGTCACAGTCTCTGTACATCCTGGGTATCGCCTGCCTGGTGAAGTCGAATCTAGACGGAATTTGGTACTGGGGACACAATACCTCCATCAATCGTGTAAATCTCACTCCACCAATGGCGGACACCAGACGCACGTTTAAGACCAACATACAGTAGCTGTCAAGTTATCGGCTTTGCCATAGGATGGCAGTTGTCGTACTTCATCCTCATCACAAACGACTGTTGGATGTTCAATTGCTTAGTGAAAGAAGTAGTGGTGTTCCGACTTTCCCTCTGGGACGATGAACGACTTCCAGCAGCAACAGCAGCAGCAGTAACAGATACAGCACTGTAGGATCCTCCAAAGCAATCCCAGATAGAAGAGGAGTCAATCATGCCATTGACATGGTCTGCAGGACTACCTCTAATCCAGATTGAGGAGGAAATCATGAGGAGTGACTTGCTGGTGTGGTTTTCAGGTGCTTGGATACAACAGGACCAAGGGATTTAGGTGTTTTTGGACTGCTTATGGTCATATCCACAGTTCCTGAACTAAACACCTATGAATGAGCTTCAGGTGACATATAAGTGAGGATGTCCCTAGGTGGCCAACGTCCTTACCCATGCTTATTGCAGCCTTATATAACCTACATACAGTATGGCAAGACAATTGTTGCCCAGATGTAGATTCCAGTCCAAAGATGTGGAGTTTTTGGTCTTCTGCCCAGGCATGGAGACAGCCTTTTGTCTCCCACAGACAACAACTGTCTCGCCAGGTGCCTCATTTAACCACATCATCATCAGCATCCTCCTCAACTTCCTCATCAGCACCAGCTACAGCAATACCCTCCTCCAGTTTCACCTTCAATATCATTAACTGCACTGTTGGTGATCCTTCCAGCATATGCAGAGGGCATGCTGAAAATGGTGGAAGGAGCCACCTCTTCCCGTACAATGATGTGAAGGTCAGGCATTATGGGTGATGGCACCCATAGTAACAGTGGACTGGACTTATGCAAAACAGACTAGGACTGGCTGCACAAGGAAAATCACTGGCATATGGGTGAAAGGTAGCATGGGAGATAAAGGGCAGACTTCCAATCAGAATAGCCAAAGCAGACAAGCTCTCCTAATGAGGAGACTTACTACAGGTAAGCAGCCTGACACACCAGGCCCAGGCACAGAGCTAATATTGTCCCCATCAAAGACAATAGATGTAGAGGTGTCATCTATGGAGTCAGAATCAGTTTTATTGTGGTCTGACTGGCTGGATTGCATAACTGGTGTAATGGCACTATTGACCTTACTTGAGGCTGTGACTTTTAGGACCTCTGCTGAGACTGCACAGACATGACCCCCTCCTGGGGCTGAATAGACATGACCCCCTCCTGGGGCTGAACAGTCATGACCCCCTCCTGGGGCTGAACAGACAAAACCCCCTCCTGGGGCGAAACAGACAAGACCCCCTGGGGTTATGGCCTTTGAGACCTCTTCTGGGACTATGACCTTCAGGACCCCTTTAGGGGCTATGACCTTTAGGACCCCTCCTGGGGCAGTGGACTTTGGGAACCTTTCTGAGGCTGTGGCCTTCGGGACCTCGGCAGAGGCTGTGGCCTTCGGGACCTCGTGGAGTCTGTGGCCTTTTGGACCTCAGCGGAGACTGTGACCTTCGAGACCTCGTGGAGGCTAAGCCTTCTGAGTGTCATCCTGGGGTTATGGCTTCTGGGACCCCTTTTGGGGCTATGCCACCTGAGACCCCTTCTGGGGTAACATGACTGAAGTTGTCTTGTGTGACGACATGGCTGGTGTCTCTCTCTGAGGCCAAACAGACAGAACCCCTTCTGGGGCAGAACAGGCTTTGGCCCCCCACTTGGGGTTGGGGCCTTTGGGCCCCCACTCGGAGCTGCTGCCTTTGGGCCCCAACTCAGGGCTGCAATCTTTGGGCCCCACTTGGGGCTGGGGCCTTTGGGGCCACCTGCGAGGCTGTACCATTGGACTCGCCTGGCGGGCCCCTAGCATCACACTCACCCGGCGCAAAAAAAGTAGTTACGCCTCTGGTTTGAAGAGGCTAATAAGTCCACCCCCAACTCCGGTGCCACCTGGACTTGAAAACAAGGTGCTCACCGTCTCCAGAGTGGACAAGAGGATTACTAACTGAAACCCGTAAAAAGGGAAACAAAACAATATTGTGACACAACTGTCGTCCACGGGGGGAATCCTCCAGCAGCCCAACGTACACTTAATGATCCCTAGCTGGATCAATTAGGAAGATAGTGAAATAGGGAGCAATGATACAGCTTCCCACCACACTAACCTAAATGCAACAATGCATGAAGGTGATAACAATTACACATTACTCCAACAGATAGATCTATAAATGCAGTTCTGCAGAAAGATGTTACAACATGGAGCTGGTTCACACCATAACACTGATGCTAGTTTGTGGGAATACCAGAGAGACACCATATAACTTCACACATAGATAATACTGCACTGCAATTAGCAGAGAATACAAATGCTTAGATGGTACAAGGACACTTATCTCTCTACAATTCTGGGTCAGGTAATCAGTAGCCAGTACCAGGGAACAGGAATAAACTTAGACTCATCTGTGACACAATCCCAGATGCACAGCAAGGACACAAACTTCAAGCTTGCACAAGACGCAGACGGGCAAAATAGACTAGGACTGGCTGCACAAGGAAAATCACTGGCATCTGAGCGAAAGGCAGCATGGGAGATAAAGGGCAAACTCAGAATAGCAAAGACAGACAAGCTCTCCTAATGAGGAGACTTACTACAGGTAAGCAGCCTGACACACAAGGCCCAGAGCTAATGGCTTAATCAAGCATCAGCTGTGCTCCACCTTGAGGACACAGGAGTCAGGCTGCATTTACAGAGACCCGCCAGAGGTGGCTCGTAACAGGTGCAGGGGTAACGGGGATGGAGTGGTGCTGGGAAGGAGGGAATGAGAAGTGACTGGGATGGAGAGATGCAGGGAAGTAAGAGGTGCAAGGGTGGTGGAGAGGGGCAGGGAAGGAGGGATTGATCCCTCACAAACCCTGTCCAGGGCTGACCAGCCACGGTGCTCATGGGACCTTGTATAAAAAGTGTCCCCCAGCTGTGGCATGACGCCACTGGCTGTTGGAGCCTGGGGCTGGTTGCAAAATACACAGGACCTCCAGTTTTTTGTCCCCCATATTTTTGGAACCAGGACTGATTTAAGAGCTCAGGGCTGGTTTCAAAAATATGGGGGGACTTCTATGCTTTTTGTCCCCCATATTTCGGAAACTAGTACTACCATTTTTTTTAACTACATACCACACATTTCCATGTTTAAAAAATTGCACATTATCATTACTAAAAAACAGCACGTCTAAAAATTGCACTAAACCGCATGCGAATTCCATTTCTACCCAATAAATCGCATTCTATGACGTTTGCGAATTAGGCAAAAAAGTTGTCATATCTAAACATGCAATATGATGCGATTTCGGAACCTTACAATAAATCTCATCCTAATATATCTCGCCCCTGGTCTCCATGGACTGAGTACATTTCCGGGCTGACTACCCAATAATACCAATGTCTCCTTTTTATGCATTTGGTGGCCTACTTCCCTACTTTAGAGAAGGGAGTGCTACTATGTGGTGCTACCTGATTGGCTAATGGGTCAGATGCCATATGGAGGTCCATCAATTGGGGCATGGTTTGGGTAATGCTGTTTGTCATGTTTTTAACCCCTAGATGCTCATATGGACCGAAGAGGTCTGATCTACAATGAATTAGGTGAGTATGTTTTGTTTTTGTTTTCACAGGCACCCTATGGATTACTACTGGAGAAGGGGTCTGAAGGGATAGAGGGGATGTAGGTACGTATGTGTCAGTGTGTAAGCATGTATGTGAGTATGCATGGGTGTTTACTAAAACTTTACTTGCCCAGTGTGCGTGCCCTGTGTTTATTGTAATATTTATTTTACAAGTGAAACTGCAGATACCAGTGGGCCCTTTAATGCCCTGAAGGCTCGTACTTGTGGTACTCCAAGCACATGCACATGGGAGAAGCTTGCTGGGACCTGTAGTTTGACAGGTCAAACTAAATATTAATTCTTCATTTTAAACATTAATGCTATGACCTCTGCACCCAACACCCAGGGGTGCTGGGCATAGCACCAGGCTTTAGACTTGGGCCTTGGGTGCCCTGGAAAGGAGGGGGTTTATTTGGGGGTCCCCTATCCTCTCAGGTCTCCAGCTATCGCTGACTAGTTGGGGGGTAAAGATACGGCTGTAGAGACCAATATAAACATGTTCCCCGGCTATGGCACTACCTTATTGACAACGGGAGACCAGTATGTATTTTGAAAACATGTGGGAGCGATGCCTGCCAGGGACGGGCAGCTGACATCATGACATCAGACTCCACCCCCTCTTTGGCGGACTTTGACAGTTTAGAGGGACTTTTATTTCCGAAGGGGAGAGAAATCATTGGATGTCGGCCACCATCCAATGATAGGGGATGTGTTCGCATACATCCCCTCGCATGTTACCGAGGGGATTTGCGGAGCGGGGTGGAGGGGGTGGCGGACGTTCGGCCGGTTGGCGTTTCAGGGCCTTGCTAAGAAGTGAACAACTGCCGCTTAGTGAGCTTTGTTGAATCATGGCCTTAGGGCAGAGACCCGTATCCTACAGTATGTAATAGAAGGCTAATGCTGCTCATCACCTCTATGGGGCAAATTGGCAAGTGTTTTGCACCCTTGCAGTCACTAGTTTGACATTACTATTATATTGTGCCGTAATTTTGACGGGCGGTAAACTAGTCAAGTATAAAAGTAAAGCACAAACTTTGCTGAACAGATGCACTGTGGGCTAATTCCCTGAGGACTCATTAACTTATCCAGAAAACTTTCCTATGCTAATCTCTGGGATGTCATTGGTTTAGGAGGAGATGGAGCAGAATTTGCATAAAGCTTTAAATTTCGCCAAATATTCCAGTCTCACGTATCTCAGTCATTCTGATGGTGACATCTGATGCGTCCCAACTCTCCAGAGCTTCTCCGCGGTCCTAGGATTCGGGAGAAGACGGCTCAGTTGTAACTTGGATGTGATACACAGAGAACACGGTATGGTAATTCCCTCACGTGTGTGACTCTACCCTCATTCTGTGCTCATAGAGTTATCATAGTGTAAGCGATATTATTGTACATGTAGCTAAAGTGGCTCCCGCTCAGTATTATCCCCATTGGGGCTTAATATTGTAGTTTCTGTACTAGATCTCTGCCAAGTTCTCCTGATGTGTAACAATAATGTCATTAATCACATTATTACGGAACGCTGACTGTAACTGTATGAGTCGGATTATTATAGGAACTGTTACACTGATTAATAACACACATATAGATATTATTGTTATAGTTATTATTATTATTATTATTATTATTATTACGCTAGATCAGGTGTCTGACAGGGAAAATGTGTCCATAGACCAATCTATGTCCTAAGACAGATATACAAATGCATCCAACAAATATTGTCTCATTGACGCGCATACTGTACATACTGTATATAAACCTGCTGCACACAATATACAGTATCCTATGGGGCCCACACACGGAGCGATCTGACTAGATTGCATAGAGATGAAGCACACATTGCTGTAGGGCCCGTAGCGATAGTGATGTGTGGCCCCGCAGGTCACTATAGCGGGGAGGTTTAGATACTGCATGCAGCATAAATCTAGCATCGTCCGTGTTCTCTCTATTGATAATGGGGGCAGTGACAAATTGCTCAGCACACATTGCTGTGCAGCGCTGTGTGCTGAGCGATCTGAGAGATCTAGTTCACTGACAAAAGCACTAGATTTTTGGGCGCTAGGCTGATACACCTGTAGCTATCCTTGTAATGCTGCTATACACACGTGTATGGGTGCTCAGGGACTCACCAGTAATACTGCCCATGTACATGTAATGCTGCTATACACACGTGTATGGGCGCTCAGGGACTGGCCAGTAATTTTGGACATGTGCATGTAATGCTGCTATACACACGTGTATGGGCGCTCAGAGACTCACCAGTCATACTGCCCACGTGCATGTAATGCTGCTATACACACGTGTATGGGCGCTCAGAGACTCACCAGTCATACTGCCCATGTGCATGTAATGCTGCTATACACACGTGTATGGGTGCTCAGGGACTCACCAGTCATACTGCCCATGTGCATGTAATGCTGCTATACACACGTGTATGGGCGCTAGGGGACTAACCAATCATACTGCCCATGTGCATGTAATGCTGCTATACACACGTGTATGGGCGCTCAGGGACTCACCAGTCATACAGATCATGTGCATGTCATGTTGCTATACACACGTGTATGGGCGCTCAGGGACTCACCAGTCATACTGCCCATGTGCATGTAATGCTGTTCTACACACGTGTATGGGCGCTCAGGGACTCACCAGTCATACTGCCCATGTGCATGTAATGCTGCTATACACACGTGTATGGGCGCTCAGGGACTCGGCAGTCATACTGCCCACGTGCATGTAATGCTGCTATACACACGTGTATGGGCGCTCAGGGACTCCCCAGTCATACTGCCCATGTGCATGTAATGCTGCTATACACACGTGTATGGGCGCTCAGGGACTCACCAGTCATACTGCCCATGTGCATGTAACGCTGCTATACACACGTGTATGGGCGCTCAGGGACTCGCCAGTCATACTGCCCATGTGCATGTAATGCTGCTATACACACGTGTATGGGCGCTCAGGGACTGGCCAGTCATTTTGCGCATGTGCATGTAATGCTGCTATACACACGTGTATGGGCGCTCAGGGACTCACCAGTCATACTGCCCATGTACATGTAATGCTGTTATACACACGTGTATGGGCGCTCAGGGACTCGCCAGTCATACTGCCCATGTGCATGTAATGCTGCTATACACACGTGTATGGGCGCTCAGGGACTCACCAGTCATACTTCCCATGTGCATGTAATGTTGTTATACACATGTGTATGGGCGCTCAGGAACTCACCCGTCATACTGCCCATGTGCATGTAATGCTGTTCTACACACGTGTATGGGCGCTCAGGGACTCCCCAGTCATACTGCCCATGTGCATGTAATGCTGCTATACACACGTGTATGGGCGCTCAGGGACTCACCAGTCATACTGCCCATGTGCATGTAATGCTGCTATATACACGTGTATGGGCGCTCAGGGACTCACCAGTCATACTGCCCATGTGCATGTAACGCTGCTATACACACGTGTATGGGCGCTCAGGGACTCACCAGTCATACTGCCCATGTGCATGTAACGCTGCTATACACACGTGTATGGGCGCTCAGGGACTGGCCAGTCATTTTGCGCATGTGCATGTAATGCTGCTATACACACGTGTATGGGCGCTCAGGAACTCACCCGTCATACTGCCCATGTGCATGTAATGCTGTTCTACACACTTGTATGGGCGCTCAGGGACTCCCCAGTCATACTGCCCATGTGCATGTAATGCTGCTATACACACGTGTATGGGCGCTCAGGAACTCCCCAGTCATACTGCCCATGTGCATGTAATGCTGCTATACACACGTGTATGGGCGCTCAGGAACTCACCAGTCATACTGCCCATGTGCATGTAATGCTGCTATACACACGTGTATGGGGGCTCAGGGACCCAACAGTCATACTGCCCATGTACATGTAATGCTGCTATACACACGTGTATGGGCGCTCAGGGACTCGCCAGTCATACTGCCCATGTGCACGTAATGCTGCTATACACACGTGTATGGGCGCTCAGGGACTCACCAGTAATACTGCCCATGTACATGTAATGCTGCTATACACACGTGTATGGGCACTCGGGACTCACCAGTCATACTGCCCATGTACATGTAATGCTGTTATACACAGGTGTATGGGTGCTCAGGGACTCACCAGTCATACTGCCCGTGTGCATGTAATGCTGCTATACACACGTGTATGGGCGCTCAGGGACCCACCAGTCATACTGCCCATGTACATGTAATGCTGCTATACACACGTGTATGGGCGCTCAGGGACTCGCCAGTCATACTGCCCATGTGCATGTAATGCTGCTATACACACGTGTATGGGCGCTCAGGGACTCACCAGTAATACTGCAGATGTGCATGTAACGCTGCTATACACACGTGTATGGGCGCTCAGGGACTCACCAGTCATACTGCCCATGTGCATGTAACGCTGCTATACCCACGTGTATGGGCGCTCAGGGACTGGCCAGTCATTTTGCGCATGTGCATGTAATGCTGCTATACACACGTGTATAGGCGCTCAGGGACTCACCAGTCATACTGCCCATGTGCATGTAATGCTGTTCTACACACGTGTATGGGCGCTCAGGGACTTGGCAGTCATACTGCCCATGTGCATGTAATGCTGTTCTACACACGTGTATGGGCGCTCAGGGACTTGGCAGTCATACTGCCCATGTGCATGTAATGCTGCTATACACACGTGCATGGGTGCTCAGGGACTCACCAGTCATACTGCCCATGTGCATGTAATGCTGCTATACACACGTGTATGGGCGCTCAGGGACTCACCAGTCATACTGCCCATGTGCATGTAACGCTGCTATACACACGTGTATGGGCGCTCAGGGACTCACCCGTCATATTGCCCATGTACATGTAATGCTGCTATACACACGTGTATAGGAGCTAGGGGACTAACCAATCATACTGCCCATGTGCATGTAATGCTGCTATACACACGTGTATGGGTGCTCAGGAACTCACCCGTCATACTGCCCATGTGCATGTAATGCTGTTATACACACGTGTATGGGCGCTCAGGGACTCCCCAGTCATACTGCCCATGTGCATGTAATGCTGCTATACACACGTGTATGGGCGCTCAGGGACTCCCTAATCATACTGCCCATGTGCATGTAATGCTGCTATACACACGTGCATGGGTGCTCAGGGACTCACCAGTCATACTGCCCATGTGCATGTAACGCTGCTATACACACGTGTATGGGCGCTCAGGGACTGGCCAGTAATTTTGGACATGTGCATGTAATGCTGCTATCAGGGCCGGCGCTACCCACTCAGCAGCTCCTGCAAAGCAGGGAGGCGCCATGCTGAAAAGGCGCTGTCTCCCTCCCTGCTCTGCTAAAGCTGTCTCAGCCCTCACTGTCACTATCTCCTGCACGCCACCCGCAGCGCCTGTCTGAAAGCTGGCGGCAGTATAAAGAGCTGCTCCCTGCACCACGAGTGCACACAGCCTTCACACCGCCCGCAGAGTCTGTCTGACAGCAGGCGGCAGTATGGTGAAGCTGAGCATCTCCCTGCACTGCGCACACACTGTCCTCCTCCTGTGACCTGCCCCCTCTTCCTCACGGACACTTGTGCTGAGGCATGTAGCACTGTCTGTGAATGTCAGGATGATATGTCCTGTCCGGATCCGCCCCCAACCTATTGTTCCCTGCGCCTGTCAACTGTCAATCAAATGAAGAACAGGCAGCAGTGCCATCCTTCCTTCCATCTTCTCAGTATGCTGTGCCAGTACCACTGCCAGTCCTCAACACTCCGCCCCCTCTATCTCCTCCCCTCTTCTTCCATCTCCTCCTTCTCTCCCCTCCTTTCCCCGTCAGTCACGAGAGGGGTGTAATGGCGTCCTCAGCGTCCTGCCTAAGCAGATAGAAGAGGAGGGACTGCACAAGAGTTAAACAGCAAAAGAACAGTGTCTTTTATTAAACATGTTTATAATACATTTTTTAATAATTGTAGATTTTTTATGTTAATTTAGACACTTTTTAAATAATGGGTTGGGTTATGTGCCTAAAGGTGGCCATACACGCTGCAATAGCAGCGTGCGATGCGATGTGTGCTCCTGTGGGCATCGCACAGTACAAAAAGTATGTGCTGCACATACTTTTTGTACTGCTTTTGGATCGCATCGCACACACATTGCATGCATGCCGTGCGATGCGATCTAGTCCATAACGTATGCGATTCTCGCAGCGTGTATGGGCAGCTTTAGTGCCTGCAACATTTTGCGAACACAGCACTGAGATGGTGTATGTATACATGTACATGCACCCGAGATCCTCCATAGGATCGCATGTTGCATACGCTCCCACAATCGAGCTGCAGCTTGTTGCAATGGCAATGTGAAAGGGCGCAAAATTTATGGTTTGCAGGAGGGCGCAGGACACACTAGCACCGGCCCTGGCTGCTATACACACGTGTATGGGCGCTCAGGGACTCACCAGTCATACTGCGCATGTGCATGTAATGCTGTTCTACACACGTGTATGGGCGCTCAGGGACTCACCAGTCATACTGCGCATGTGCATGTAACGCTGCTATACACACGTGTATGGGCGCTCAGGGACTGGCCAGTAATTTTGGGCATGTGCATATAATGCTGCTATACACACGTGTATGGGCGCTCAGGGACTCACCAGTCATACTGGCATGTGCATGTAATGCTGTTATACACACGTGTATGGGCGCTCAGGGACTCTGCAGTCATACTGCCCATGTGCATGTAATGCTGCTATACACACGTGTATGGACGCTCAGGGACTCACCAGTCATACTGCCCATGTGCATGTCATGTTGCTATACACACGTGTATGGGCGCTCAGGGACTCTGCAGTCATACTGCCCATGTACATGTAATGCTGCTATACACACGTGTATGGGCGCTAGGGGACTAACCAATCATACTGCCCATGTGCATGTAATGCTGCTATACACACGTGTATGGGCGCTCAGGGACTCACCAGTAATACTGCCCATGTGCATGTAATGCTGCTATACACACGTGTATGGGCGCTCAGGGACTCACCAGTCATACTGCCCATGTGCATGTCATGTTGCTATACACACGTGTATGGGCGCTCAGGGACTCGCCAGTTATACTGCCCATGTGCATGTAATGCTGCTATACACACATGTATGAGCGCTCAGGCACTCACCAGTCATACTGCCCATGTGCATGTAATGCTGTTCTACACACGTGTATGGGCGCTCAGGGACTCGGCAGTCATACTGCCCATGTGCATGTAATGCTGTTCTACACACGTGTATGGGCGCTCAGGGACTCGGCAGTCATACTGCCCATGTGCATGTAATGATGCTATACACACGTGTATGGGCGCTCAGGGACTCACCAGTCATACTGCCCATGTGCATGTAATGCTGCTATACACACGTGTATGGGCGCTCAGGGACTCACCAGTCATACTGCCCATGTGCATGTAACGCTGCTATACACACGTGTATGGGCGCTCAGGGACTCACCAGTCATACTGCCCATGTGCATGTAATGCTGCTATACACACGTGTATGGGCGCTCAGGGACTGGCCAGTCATTTTGCACATGTAATGCTGCTATACACACGTGTATGGGCGCTCAGGGACTCACCAGTCATACTTCCCATGTGCATGTAATGTTGTTATACACATGTGTATAGGCGCTCAGGAACTCACCCGTCATACTGCCCATGTGCATGTAATGCTGTTATACACACGTGTATGGGCGCTCAGGGACTCCCCAGTCATACTTCCCATGTGCATGTAATGCTGCTATACACACGTGTATGGGCGCTCAGGGACTGGCCAGTCATTTTGCGCATGTGCATGTAATGCTGCTATACACACGTGTATGGGCGCTCAGGGACTCACCAGTCATACTGCCCATGTGCATGTAATGCTGCTATATACACGTGTATGGGCGCTCAGGGACTCACCAGTCATACTGCCCATGTGCATGTAATGCTGCTATACACACGTGTATGGGCACTCAGGGACTCACCAGTCATACTGCCCATGTGCATGTAACGCTGCTATACACACGTGTATGGGCGCTCAGGGACTGGCCAGTCATTTTGCGCATGTGCATGTAATGCTGCTATACACACGTGTATGGGCGCTCAGGAACTCACCCGTCATACTGCCCATGTGCATGTAATGCTGTTCTACACACTTGTATGGGCGCTCAGGGACTCCCCAGTCATACTGCCCATGTGCATGTAATGCTGCTATACACACGTGTATGGGCGCTCAGGAACTCCCCAGTTATACTGCCCATGTGCATGTAATGCTGCTATACACACGTGTATGGGCGCTCAGGAACTCACCCGTCATACTGCCCATGTGCATGTAATGCTGCTATACACACGTGTATGGGCGCTCAGGGACCCACCAGTCATACTGCCCATGTACATGTAATGCTGCTATACACACGTGTATGGGCGCTAGGGGACTAACCAATCATACTGCCCATGTGCATGTAATGCTGCTATACACACGTGTATGGGCGCTCAGGGACTCACCAGTCATACAGATCATGTGCATGTCATGTTGCTATACACACGTGTATGGGCGCTCAGGGACTCACCAGTCATACTGCCCATGTGCATGTAATGCTGTTCTACACACGTGTATGGGCGCTCAGGGACTCACCAGTCATACTGCCCATGTGCATGTAATGCTGCTATACACACGTGTATGGGCGCTCAGGGACTCGGCAGTCATACTGCCCACGTGCATGTAATGCTGCTATACACACGTGTATGGGCGCTCAGGGACTCCCCAGTCATACTGCCCATGTGCATGTAATGCTGCTATACACACGTGTATGGGCGCTCAGGGACTCACCAGTCATACTGCCCATGTGCATGTAACGCTGCTATACACACGTGTATGGGCGCTCAGGGACTCGCCAGTCATACTGCCCATGTGCATGTAATGCTGCTATACACACGTGTATGGGCGCTCAGGGACTGGCCAGTCATTTTGCGCATGTGCATGTAATGCTGCTATACACACGTGTATGGGCGCTCAGGGACTCACCAGTCATACTGCCCATGTACATGTAATGCTGTTATACACACGTGTATGGGCGCTCAGGGACTCGCCAGTCATACTGCCCATGTGCATGTAATGCTGCTATACACACGTGTATGGGCGCTCAGGGACTCACCAGTCATACTTCCCATGTGCATGTAATGTTGTTATACACATGTGTATGGGCGCTCAGGAACTCACCCGTCATACTGCCCATGTGCATGTAATGCTGTTCTACACACGTGTATGGGCGCTCAGGGACTCCCCAGTCATACTGCCCATGTGCATGTAATGCTGCTATACACACGTGTATGGGCGCTCAGGGACTCACCAGTCATACTGCCCATGTGCATGTAATGCTGCTATATACACGTGTATGGGCGCTCAGGGACTCACCAGTCATACTGCCCATGTGCATGTAACGCTGCTATACACACGTGTATGGGCGCTCAGGGACTCACCAGTCATACTGCCCATGTGCATGTAACGCTGCTATACACACGTGTATGGGCGCTCAGGGACTGGCCAGTCATTTTGCGCATGTGCATGTAATGCTGCTATACACACGTGTATGGGCGCTCAGGAACTCACCCGTCATACTGCCCATGTGCATGTAATGCTGTTCTACACACTTGTATGGGCGCTCAGGGACTCCCCAGTCATACTGCCCATGTGCATGTAATGCTGCTATACACACGTGTATGGGCGCTCAGGAACTCCCCAGTCATACTGCCCATGTGCATGTAATGCTGCTATACACACGTGTATGGGCGCTCAGGAACTCACCAGTCATACTGCCCATGTGCATGTAATGCTGCTATACACACGTGTATGGGCGCTCAGGGACCCAACAGTCATACTGCCCATGTACATGTAATGCTGCTATACACACGTGTATGGGCGCTCAGGGACTCGCCAGTCATACTGCCCATGTGCACGTAATGCTGCTATACACACGTGTATGGGCGCTCAGGGACTCACCAGTAATACTGCCCATGTACATGTAATGCTGCTATACACACGTGTATGGGCACTCGGGACTCACCAGTCATACTGCCCATGTACATGTAATGCTGTTATACACAGGTGTATGGGTGCTCAGGGACTCACCAGTCATACTGCCCGTGTGCATGTAATGCTGCTATACACACGTGTATGGGCGCTCAGGGACCCACCAGTCATACTGCCCATGTACATGTAATGCTGCTATACACACGTGTATGGGCGCTCAGGGACTCGCCAGTCATACTGCCCATGTGCATGTAATGCTGCTATACACACGTGTATGGGCGCTCAGGGACTCACCAGTAATACTGCAGATGTGCATGTAACGCTGCTATACACACGTGTATGGGCGCTCAGGGACTCACCAGTCATACTGCCCATGTGCATGTAACGCTGCTATACCCACGTGTATGGGCGCTCAGGGACTGGCCAGTCATTTTGCGCATGTGCATGTAATGCTGCTATACACACGTGTATAGGCGCTCAGGGACTCACCAGTCATACTGCCCATGTGCATGTAATGCTGTTCTACACACGTGTATGGGCGCTCAGGGACTTGGCAGTCATACTGCCCATGTGCATGTAATGCTGTTCTACACACGTGTATGGGCGCTCAGGGACTTGGCAGTCATACTGCCCATGTGCATGTAATGCTGCTATACACACGTGCATGGGTGCTCAGGGACTCACCAGTCATACTGCCCATGTGCATGTAATGCTGCTATACACACGTGTATGGGCGCTCAGGGACTCACCAGTCATACTGCCCATGTGCATGTAACGCTGCTATACACACGTGTATGGGCGCTCAGGGACTCACCCGTCATATTGCCCATGTACATGTAATGCTGCTATACACACGTGTATAGGAGCTAGGGGACTAACCAATCATACTGCCCATGTGCATGTAATGCTGCTATACACACGTGTATGGGTGCTCAGGAACTCACCCGTCATACTGCCCATGTGCATGTAATGCTGTTATACACACGTGTATGGGCGCTCAGGGACTCCCCAGTCATACTGCCCATGTGCATGTAATGCTGCTATACACACGTGTATGGGCGCTCAGGGACTCCCTAATCATACTGCCCATGTGCATGTAATGCTGCTATACACACGTGCATGGGTGCTCAGGGACTCACCAGTCATACTGCCCATGTGCATGTAACGCTGCTATACACACGTGTATGGGCGCTCAGGGACTGGCCAGTAATTTTGGACATGTGCATGTAATGCTGCTATCAGGGCCGGCGCTACCCACTCAGCAGCTCCTGCAAAGCAGGGAGGCGCCATGCTGAAAAGGCGCTGTCTCCCTCCCTGCTCTGCTAAAGCTGTCTCAGCCCTCACTGTCACTATCTCCTGCACGCCACCCGCAGCGCCTGTCTGAAAGCTGGCGGCAGTATAAAGAGCTGCTCCCTGCACCACGAGTGCACACAGCCTTCACACCGCCCGCAGAGTCTGTCTGACAGCAGGCGGCAGTATGGTGAAGCTGAGCATCTCCCTGCACTGCGCACACACTGTCCTCCTCCTGTGACCTGCCCCCTCTTCCTCACGGACACTTGTGCTGAGGCATGTAGCACTGTCTGTGAATGTCAGGATGATATGTCCTGTCCGGATCCGCCCCCAACCTATTGTTCCCTGCGCCTGTCAACTGTCAATCAAATGAAGAACAGGCAGCAGTGCCATCCTTCCTTCCATCTTCTCAGTATGCTGTGCCAGTACCACTGCCAGTCCTCAACACTCCGCCCCCTCTATCTCCTCCCCTCTTCTTCCATCTCCTCCTTCTCTCCCCTCCTTTCCCCGTCAGTCACGAGAGGGGTGTAATGGCGTCCTCAGCGTCCTGCCTAAGCAGATAGAAGAGGAGGGACTGCACAAGAGTTAAACAGCAAAAGAACAGTGTCTTTTATTAAACATGTTTATAATACATTTTTTAATAATTGTAGATTTTTTATGTTAATTTAGACACTTTTTAAATAATGGGTTGGGTTATGTGCCTAAAGGTGGCCATACACGCTGCAATAGCAGCGTGCGATGCGATGTGTGCTCCTGTGGGCATCGCACAGTACAAAAAGTATGTGCTGCACATACTTTTTGTACTGCTTTTGGATCGCATCGCACACACATTGCATGCATGCCGTGCGATGCGATCTAGTCCATAACGTATGCGATTCTCGCAGCGTGTATGGGCAGCTTTAGTGCCTGCAACATTTTGCGAACACAGCACTGAGATGGTGTATGTATACATGTACATGCACCCGAGATCCTCCATAGGATCGCATGTTGCATACGCTCCCACAATCGAGCTGCAGCTTGTTGCAATGGCAATGTGAAAGGGCGCAAAATTTATGGTTTGCAGGAGGGCGCAGGACACACTAGCACCGGCCCTGGCTGCTATACACACGTGTATGGGCGCTCAGGGACTCACCAGTCATACTGCGCATGTGCATGTAATGCTGTTCTACACACGTGTATGGGCGCTCAGGGACTCACCAGTCATACTGCGCATGTGCATGTAACGCTGCTATACACACGTGTATGGGCGCTCAGGGACTGGCCAGTAATTTTGGGCATGTGCATATAATGCTGCTATACACACGTGTATGGGCGCTCAGGGACTCACCAGTCATACTGGCATGTGCATGTAATGCTGTTATACACACGTGTATGGGCGCTCAGGGACTCTGCAGTCATACTGCCCATGTGCATGTAATGCTGCTATACACACGTGTATGGACGCTCAGGGACTCACCAGTCATACTGCCCATGTGCATGTCATGTTGCTATACACACGTGTATGGGCGCTCAGGGACTCTGCAGTCATACTGCCCATGTACATGTAATGCTGCTATACACACGTGTATGGGCGCTAGGGGACTAACCAATCATACTGCCCATGTGCATGTAATGCTGCTATACACACGTGTATGGGCGCTCAGGGACTCACCAGTAATACTGCCCATGTGCATGTAATGCTGCTATACACACGTGTATGGGCGCTCAGGGACTCACCAGTCATACTGCCCATGTGCATGTCATGTTGCTATACACACGTGTATGGGCGCTCAGGGACTCGCCAGTTATACTGCCCATGTGCATGTAATGCTGCTATACACACATGTATGAGCGCTCAGGCACTCACCAGTCATACTGCCCATGTGCATGTAATGCTGTTCTACACACGTGTATGGGCGCTCAGGGACTCGGCAGTCATACTGCCCATGTGCATGTAATGCTGTTCTACACACGTGTATGGGCGCTCAGGGACTCGGCAGTCATACTGCCCATGTGCATGTAATGATGCTATACACACGTGTATGGGCGCTCAGGGACTCACCAGTCATACTGCCCATGTGCATGTAATGCTGCTATACACACGTGTATGGGCGCTCAGGGACTCACCAGTCATACTGCCCATGTGCATGTAACGCTGCTATACACACGTGTATGGGCGCTCAGGGACTCACCAGTCATACTGCCCATGTGCATGTAATGCTGCTATACACACGTGTATGGGCGCTCAGGGACTGGCCAGTCATTTTGCACATGTAATGCTGCTATACACACGTGTATGGGCGCTCAGGGACTCACCAGTCATACTTCCCATGTGCATGTAATGTTGTTATACACATGTGTATAGGCGCTCAGGAACTCACCCGTCATACTGCCCATGTGCATGTAATGCTGTTATACACACGTGTATGGGCGCTCAGGGACTCCCCAGTCATACTTCCCATGTGCATGTAATGCTGCTATACACACGTGTATGGGCGCTCAGGGACTGGCCAGTCATTTTGCGCATGTGCATGTAATGCTGCTATACACACGTGTATGGGCGCTCAGGGACTCACCAGTCATACTGCCCATGTGCATGTAATGCTGCTATATACACGTGTATGGGCGCTCAGGGACTCACCAGTCATACTGCCCATGTGCATGTAATGCTGCTATACACACGTGTATGGGCACTCAGGGACTCACCAGTCATACTGCCCATGTGCATGTAACGCTGCTATACACACGTGTATGGGCGCTCAGGGACTGGCCAGTCATTTTGCGCATGTGCATGTAATGCTGCTATACACACGTGTATGGGCGCTCAGGAACTCACCCGTCATACTGCCCATGTGCATGTAATGCTGTTCTACACACTTGTATGGGCGCTCAGGGACTCACCAGTCATACTGCGCATGTGCATGTAACGCTGCTATACACACGTGTATGGACGCTCAGGGACTCACCAGTCATACTGCCCATGTGCATGTCATGTTGCTATACACACGTGTATGGGCGCTCAGGGACTCTGCAGTCATACTGCCCATGTACATGTAATGCTGCTATACACACGTGTATGGGCGCTAGGGGACTAACCAATCATACTGCCCATGTGCATGTAATGCTGCTATACACACGTGTATGGGCGCTCAGGGACTCACCAGTAATACTGCCCATGTGCATGTAATGCTGCTATACACACGTGTATGGGCGCTCAGGGACTCACCAGTCATACTGCCCATGTGCATGTCATGTTGCTATACACACGTGTATGGGCGCTCAGGGACTCGCCAGTTATACTGCCCATGTGCATGTAATGCTGCTATACACACATGTATGAGCGCTCAGGCACTCACCAGTCATACTGCCCATGTGCATGTAATGCTGTTCTACACACGTGTATGGGCGCTCAGGGACTCGGCAGTCATACTGCCCATGTGCATGTAATGCTGTTCTACACACGTGTATGGGCGCTCAGGGACTCGGCAGTCATACTGCCCATGTGCATGTAATGATGCTATACACACGTGTATGGGCGCTCAGGGACTCACCAGTCATACTGCCCATGTGCATGTAATGCTGCTATACACACGTGTATGGGCGCTCAGGGACTCACCAGTCATACTGCCCATGTGCATGTAACGCTGCTATACACACGTGTATGGGCGCTCAGGGACTCACCAGTCATACTGCCCATGTGCATGTAATGCTGCTATACACACGTGTATGGGCGCTCAGGGACTGGCCAGTCATTTTGCACATGTAATGCTGCTATACACACGTGTATGGGCGCTCAGGGACTCACCAGTCATACTTCCCATGTGCATGTAATGTTGTTATACACATGTGTATAGGCGCTCAGGAACTCACCCGTCATACTGCCCATGTGCATGTAATGCTGTTATACACACGTGTATGGGCGCTCAGGGACTCCCCAGTCATACTTCCCATGTGCATGTAATGCTGCTATACACACGTGTATGGGCGCTCAGGGACTGGCCAGTCATTTTGCGCATGTGCATGTAATGCTGCTATACACACGTGTATGGGCGCTCAGGGACTCACCAGTCATACTGCCCATGTGCATGTAATGCTGCTATATACACGTGTATGGGCGCTCAGGGACTCACCAGTCATACTGCCCATGTGCATGTAATGCTGCTATACACACGTGTATGGGCACTCAGGGACTCACCAGTCATACTGCCCATGTGCATGTAACGCTGCTATACACACGTGTATGGGCGCTCAGGGACTGGCCAGTCATTTTGCGCATGTGCATGTAATGCTGCTATACACACGTGTATGGGCGCTCAGGAACTCACCCGTCATACTGCCCATGTGCATGTAATGCTGTTCTACACACTTGTATGGGCGCTCAGGGACTCCCCAGTCATACTGCCCATGTGCATGTAATGCTGCTATACACACGTGTATGGGCGCTCAGGAACTCCCCAGTTATACTGCCCATGTGCATGTAATGCTGCTATACACACGTGTATGGGCGCTCAGGAACTCACCCGTCATACTGCCCATGTGCATGTAATGCTGCTATACACACGTGTATGGGCGCTCAGGGACCCACCAGTCATACTGTCCATGTACATGTAATGCTGCTATACACACGTGTATGGGCGCTCAGGGACTCGCCAGTCATACTGCCCATGTGCATGTAATGCTGCTATACACACGTGTATGGGCGCTCAGGGACTCACCAGTAATACTGCCCATGTACATGTAATGCTGCTATACACACGTGTATGGGCACTCGGGACTCACCAGTCATACTGCCCATGTACATGTAATGCTGTTATACACAGGTGTATGGGTGCTCAGGGACTCACCAGTCATACTGCCCATGTGCATGTAATGCTGCTATACACACGTGTATGGGCGCTCAGGGACCCACCAGTCATACTGCCCATGTACATGTAATGCTGCTATACACACGTGTATGGGCGCTCAGGGACTCGCCAGTCATACTGCCCATGTGCATGTAATGCTGCTATACACACGTGTATGGGCGCTCAGGAACTCAACAGTAATACTGCCCATGTGCATGTAACGCTGCTATACACACGTGTATGGGCGCTCAGGGACTCACCAGTCATACTGCCCATGTGCATGTAACGCTGCTATACCCACGTGTATGGGCGCTCAGGGACTGGCCAGTCATTTTTCGCATGTGCATGTAATGCTGCTATACACACGTGTATAGGCGCTCAGGGACTCACCAGTCATACTGCCCATGTGCATGTAATGCTGTTCTACACACGTGTATGGGCGCTCAGGGACTTGGCAGTCATACTGCCCATGTGCATGTAATGCTGTTCTACACACGTGTATGGGCGCTCAGGGACTTGGCAGTCATACTGCCCATGTGCATGTAATGCTGCTATACACACGTGCATGGGTGCTCAGGGACACACCAGTCATACTGCCCATGTGCATGTAATGCTGCTATACACACGTGTATGGGCGCTCAGGGACTCACCAGTCATACTGCCCATGTGCATGTAACGCTGCTATACACACGTGTATGGGCGCTCAGGGACTCACCAGTCATATTGCCCATGTACATGTAATGCTGCTATACACACGTGTATAGGAGCTAGGGGACTAACCAATCATACTGCCCATGTGCATGTAATGCTGCTATACACACGTGTATGGGTGCTCAGGAACTCACCCGTCATACTGCCCATGTGCATGTAATGCTGTTATACACAAGTGTATGGGCGCTCAGGGACTCCCCAGTCATACTGCCCATGTGCATGTAATGCTGCTATACACACGTGTATGGGCGCTCAGGGACTCCCCAGTCATACTGCCCATGTGCATGTAATGCTGCTATACACACGTGCATGGGTGCTCATGGACTCGCCAGTCATACTGCCCATGTGCATGTAATGCTGCTATACACACGTGTATGGGCGCTCAGGGACTCACCAGTCATACTGCCCATGTGCATGTAATGCTGCTATACAGACGTGTATGGGTGCTCAGGGACTCGCCAGTCATACTGCCCATGTGCATGTAATGTTTCTATACACACGTGTATGGGTGCTCAGGGACTCGCCAGTCATACTGCCCATGTGCATGTAATGCTGCTATACACACGTGTATGGTCGCTCAGGGACTCACTAGTCATACTGCCCATGTGCATGTAATGCTGCTTTACACACATGTATGGGCGCTCAGGGACTCGCCAGTCATACTGCCCATGTGCATGTAATGCTTTTATACACACGTGTATGGGTGCTCAGGGACTCGCCAGTCATACTGCCCATGTTCATGTAATGCTGCTATACACACGTGTATGGGCGCTCAGGGACTCACCAGTCATACTGCCCATGTGCATGTAATGCTGCTATACACACGTGTATGGGCGCTCAGGGACTCACCAGTCATACTGCCCATGTGCATGTAACGCTGCTATACACACGTGTATGGGCGCTCAGGGACTCACCAGTCATACTGCCCATGTGCATGTAATGCTGCTATACACACGTGTATGGGCGCTCAGGGACTGGCCAGTCATTTTGCACATGTAATGCTGCTATACACACGTGTATGGGCGCTCAGGGACTCACCAGTCATACTTCCCATGTGCATGTAATGTTGTTATACACATGTGTATAGGCGCTCAGGAACTCACCCGTCATACTGCCCATGTGCATGTAATGCTGTTATACACACGTGTATGGGCGCTCAGGGACTCCCCAGTCATACTTCCCATGTGCATGTAATGCTGCTATACACACGTGTATGGGCGCTCAGGGACTGGCCAGTCATTTTGCGCATGTGCATGTAATGCTGCTATACACACGTGTATGGGCGCTCAGGGACT
This sequence comes from Crinia signifera, assembly GCF_055691185.1. Classification (NCBI taxonomy): domain Eukaryota; kingdom Metazoa; phylum Chordata; class Amphibia; order Anura; family Myobatrachidae; genus Crinia; species Crinia signifera. The sequence continues at coordinate 331,475,772 of NC_139219.1, read as the reverse complement.
CACCAGTCATACTGCCCATGTGCATGTAATGCTGCTATATACACGTGTATGGGCGCTCAGGGACTCACCAGTCATACTGCCCATGTGCATGTAATGCTGCTATACACACGTGTATGGGCACTCAGGGACTCACCAGTCATACTGCCCATGTGCATGTAACGCTGCTATACACACGTGTATGGGCGCTCAGGGACTGGCCAGTCATTTTGCGCATGTGCATGTAATGCTGCTATACACACGTGTATGGGCGCTCAGGAACTCACCCGTCATACTGCCCATGTGCATGTAATGCTGTTCTACACACGTGTATGGGCGCTCAGGGACTCCCCAGTCATACTGCCCATGTGCATGTAATGCTGCTATACACACGTGTATGGGCGCTCAGGGACTCACCAGTCATACTGCCCATGTGCATGTAATGCTGCTATATACACGTGTATGGGCGCTCAGGGACTCACCAGTCATACTGCCCATGTGCATGTAACGCTGCTATACACACGTGTATGGGCGCTCAGGGACTCACCAGTCATACTGCCCATGTGCATGTAACGCTGCTATACACACGTGTATGGGCGCTCAGGGACTGGCCAGTCATTTTGCGCATGTGCATGTAATGCTGCTATACACACGTGTATGGGCGCTCAGGAACTCACCCGTCATACTGCCCATGTGCATGTAATGCTGTTCTACACACTTGTATGGGCGCTCAGGGACTCCCCAGTCATACTGCCCATGTGCATGTAATGCTGCTATACACACGTGTATGGGCGCTCAGGAACTCCCCAGTCATACTGCCCATGTGCATGTAATGCTGCTATACACACGTGTATGGGCGCTCAGGAACTCACCAGTCATACTGCCCATGTGCATGTAATGCTGCTATACACACGTGTATGGGCGCTCAGGGACCCACCAGTCATACTGCCCATGTACATGTAATGCTGCTATACACACGTGTATGGGCGCTCAGGGACTCGCCAGTCATACTGCCCATGTGCATGTAATGCTGCTATACACACGTGTATGGGCGCTCAGGGACTCACCAGTCATACTGGCATGTGCATGTAATGCTGCTATACACACGTGTATGGGTGCTCAGGAACTCACCCGTCATACTGCCCATGTGCATGTAATGCTGTTATACACAAGTGTATGGGCGCTCAGGGACTCCCCAGTCATACTGCCCATGTGCATGTAATGCTGCTATACACACGTGTATGGGCGCTCAGGGACTCCCCAGTCATACTGCCCATGTGCATGTAATGCTGCTATACACACGTGCATGGGTGCTCATGGACTCGCCAGTCATACTGCCCATGTGCATGTAATGCTGCTATACACACGTGTATGGGCGCTCAGGGACTCACCAGTCATACTGCCCATGTGCATGTAATGCTGCTATACAGACGTGTATGGGTGCTCAGGGACTCGCCAGTCATACTGCCCATGTGCATGTAATGTTTCTATACACACGTGTATGGGTGCTCAGGGACTCGCCAGTCATACTGCCCATGTGCATGTAATGCTGCTATACACACGTGTATGGTCGCTCAGGGACTCACTAGTCATACTGCCCATGTGCATGTAATGCTGCTTTACACACATGTATGGGCGCTCAGGGACTCGCCAGTCATACTGCCCATGTGCATGTAATGCTTTTATACACACGTGTATGGGTGCTCAGGGACTCGCCAGTCATACTGCCCATGTTCATGTAATGCTGCTATACACACGTGTATGGGCGCTCAGGGACTCACCAGTCATACTGCCCATGTGCATGTAATGCTGCTATACACACGTGTATGGGCGCTCAGGGACTCACCAGTCATACTGCCCATGTGCATGTAACGCTGCTATACACACGTGTATGGGCGCTCAGGGACTCACCAGTCATACTGCCCATGTGCATGTAATGCTGCTATACACACGTGTATGGGCGCTCAGGGACTGGCCAGTCATTTTGCACATGTAATGCTGCTATACACACGTGTATGGGCGCTCAGGGACTCACCAGTCATACTTCCCATGTGCATGTAATGTTGTTATACACATGTGTATAGGCGCTCAGGAACTCACCCGTCATACTGCCCATGTGCATGTAATGCTGTTATACACACGTGTATGGGCGCTCAGGGACTCCCCAGTCATACTTCCCATGTGCATGTAATGCTGCTATACACACGTGTATGGGCGCTCAGGGACTGGCCAGTCATTTTGCGCATGTGCATGTAATGCTGCTATACACACGTGTATGGGCGCTCAGGGACTCACCAGTCATACTGCCCATGTGCATGTAATGCTGCTATATACACGTGTATGGGCGCTCAGGGACTCACCAGTCATACTGCCCATGTGCATGTAATGCTGCTATACACACGTGTATGGGCACTCAGGGACTCACCAGTCATACTGCCCATGTGCATGTAACGCTGCTATACACACGTGTATGGGCGCTCAGGGACTGGCCAGTCATTTTGCGCATGTGCATGTAATGCTGCTATACACACGTGTATGGGCGCTCAGGAACTCACCCGTCATACTGCCCATGTGCATGTAATGCTGTTCTACACACGTGTATGGGCGCTCAGGGACTCCCCAGTCATACTGCCCATGTGCATGTAATGCTGCTATACACACGTGTATGGGCGCTCAGGGACTCACCAGTCATACTGCCCATGTGCATGTAATGCTGCTATATACACGTGTATGGGCGCTCAGGGACTCACCAGTCATACTGCCCATGTGCATGTAACGCTGCTATACACACGTGTATGGGCGCTCAGGGACTCACCAGTCATACTGCCCATGTGCATGTAACGCTGCTATACACACGTGTATGGGCGCTCAGGGACTGGCCAGTCATTTTGCGCATGTGCATGTAATGCTGCTATACACACGTGTATGGGCGCTCAGGAACTCACCCGTCATACTGCCCATGTGCATGTAATGCTGTTCTACACACTTGTATGGGCGCTCAGGGACTCCCCAGTCATACTGCCCATGTGCATGTAATGCTGCTATACACACGTGTATGGGCGCTCAGGAACTCCCCAGTCATACTGCCCATGTGCATGTAATGCTGCTATACACACGTGTATGGGCGCTCAGGAACTCACCAGTCATACTGCCCATGTGCATGTAATGCTGCTATACACACGTGTATGGGCGCTCAGGGACCCACCAGTCATACTGCCCATGTACATGTAATGCTGCTATACACACGTGTATGGGCGCTCAGGGACTCGCCAGTCATACTGCCCATGTGCATGTAATGCTGCTATACACACGTGTATGGGCGCTCAGGGACTCACCAGTCATACTGGCATGTGCATGTAATGCTGTTATACACACGTGTATGGGCGCTCAGGGACTCTGCAGTCATACTGCCCATGTGCATGTAATGCTGCTATACACACGTGTATGGACGCTCAGGGACTCACCAGTCATACTGCCCATGTGCATGTCATGTTGCTATACACACGTGTATGGGCGCTCAGGGACTCTGCAGTCATACTGCCCATGTACATGTAATGCTGCTATACACACGTGTATGGGCGCTAGGGGACTAACCAATCATACTGCCCATGTGCATGTAATGCTGCTATACACACGTGTATGGGCGCTCAGGGACTCACCAGTAATACTGCCCATGTGCATGTAATGCTGCTATACACACGTGTATGGGCGCTCAGGGACTCACCAGTCATACTGCCCATGTGCATGTCATGTTGCTATACACACGTGTATGGGCGCTCAGGGACTCGCCAGTTATACTGCCCATGTGCATGTAATGCTGCTATACACACATGTATGAGCGCTCAGGCACTCACCAGTCATACTGCCCATGTGCATGTAATGCTGTTCTACACACGTGTATGGGCGCTCAGGGACTCGGCAGTCATACTGCCCATGTGCATGTAATGCTGTTCTACACACGTGTATGGGCGCTCAGGGACTCGGCAGTCATACTGCCCATGTGCATGTAATGATGCTATACACACGTGTATGGGCGCTCAGGGACTCACCAGTCATACTGCCCATGTGCATGTAATGCTGCTATACACACGTGTATGGGCGCTCAGGGACTCACCAGTCATACTGCCCATGTGCATGTAACGCTGCTATACACACGTGTATGGGCGCTCAGGGACTCACCAGTCATACTGCCCATGTGCATGTAATGCTGCTATACACACGTGTATGGGCGCTCAGGGACTGGCCAGTCATTTTGCACATGTAATGCTGCTATACACACGTGTATGGGCGCTCAGGGACTCACCAGTCATACTTCCCATGTGCATGTAATGTTGTTATACACATGTGTATAGGCGCTCAGGAACTCACCCGTCATACTGCCCATGTGCATGTAATGCTGTTATACACACGTGTATGGGCGCTCAGGGACTCCCCAGTCATACTTCCCATGTGCATGTAATGCTGCTATACACACGTGTATGGGCGCTCAGGGACTGGCCAGTCATTTTGCGCATGTGCATGTAATGCTGCTATACACACGTGTATGGGCGCTCAGGGACTCACCAGTCATACTGCCCATGTGCATGTAATGCTGCTATATACACGTGTATGGGCGCTCAGGGACTCACCAGTCATACTGCCCATGTGCATGTAATGCTGCTATACACACGTGTATGGGCACTCAGGGACTCACCAGTCATACTGCCCATGTGCATGTAACGCTGCTATACACACGTGTATGGGCGCTCAGGGACTGGCCAGTCATTTTGCGCATGTGCATGTAATGCTGCTATACACACGTGTATGGGCGCTCAGGAACTCACCCGTCATACTGCCCATGTGCATGTAATGCTGTTCTACACACTTGTATGGGCGCTCAGGGACTCCCCAGTCATACTGCCCATGTGCATGTAATGCTGCTATACACACGTGTATGGGCGCTCAGGAACTCCCCAGTTATACTGCCCATGTGCATGTAATGCTGCTATACACACGTGTATGGGCGCTCAGGAACTCACCCGTCATACTGCCCATGTGCATGTAATGCTGCTATACACACGTGTATGGGCGCTCAGGGACCCACCAGTCATACTGCCCATGTACATGTAATGCTGCTATACACACGTGTATGGGCGCTCAGGGACTCGCCAGTCATACTGCCCATGTGCATGTAATGCTGCTATACACACGTGTATGGGCGCTCAGGGACTCACCAGTAATACTGCCCATGTACATGTAATGCTGCTATACACACGTGTATGGGCACTCGGGACTCACCAGTCATACTGCCCATGTACATGTAATGCTGTTATACACAGGTGTATGGGTGCTCAGGGACTCACCAGTCATACTGCCCATGTGCATGTAATGCTGCTATACACACGTGTATGGGCGCTCAGGGACCCACCAGTCATACTGCCCATGTACATGTAATGCTGCTATACACACGTGTATGGGCGCTCAGGGACTCGCCAGTCATACTGCCCATGTGCATGTAATGCTGCTATACACACGTGTATGGGCGCTCAGGGACTCAACAGTAATACTGCCCATGTGCATGTAACGCTGCTATACACACGTGTATGGGCGCTCAGGGACTCACCAGTCATACTGCCCATGTGCATGTAACGCTGCTATACCCACGTGTATGGGCGCTCAGGGACTGGCCAGTCATTTTTCGCATGTGCATGTAATGCTGCTATACACACGTGTATAGGCGCTCAGGGACTCACCAGTCATACTGCCCATGTGCATGTAATGCTGTTCTACACACGTGTATGGGCGCTCAGGGACTTGGCAGTCATACTGCCCATGTGCATGTAATGCTGTTCTACACACGTGTATGGGCGCTCAGGGACTTGGCAGTCATACTGCCCATGTGCATGTAATGCTGCTATACACACGTGCATGGGTGCTCAGGGACACACCAGTCATACTGCCCATGTGCATGTAATGCTGCTATACACACGTGTATGGGCGCTCAGGGACTCACCAGTCATACTGCCCATGTGCATGTAACGCTGCTATACACACGTGTATGGGCGCTCAGGGACTCACCAGTCATATTGCCCATGTACATGTAATGCTGCTATACACACGTGTATAGGAGCTAGGGGACTAACCAATCATACTGCCCATGTGCATGTAATGCTGCTATACACACGTGTATGGGTGCTCAGGAACTCACCCGTCATACTGCCCATGTGCATGTAATGCTGTTATACACAAGTGTATGGGCGCTCAGGGACTCCCCAGTCATACTGCCCATGTGCATGTAATGCTGCTATACACACGTGTATGGGCGCTCAGGGACTCCCCAGTCATACTGCCCATGTGCATGTAATGCTGCTATACACACGTGCATGGGTGCTCATGGACTCGCCAGTCATACTGCCCATGTGCATGTAATGCTGCTATACACACGTGTATGGGCGCTCAGGGACTCACCAGTCATACTGCCCATGTGCATGTAATGCTGCTATACAGACGTGTATGGGTGCTCAGGGACTCGCCAGTCATACTGCCCATGTGCATGTAATGTTTCTATACACACGTGTATGGGTGCTCAGGGACTCGCCAGTCATACTGCCCATGTGCATGTAATGCTGCTATACACACGTGTATGGTCGCTCAGGGACTCACTAGTCATACTGCCCATGTGCATGTAATGCTGCTTTACACACATGTATGGGCGCTCAGGGACTCGCCAGTCATACTGCCCATGTGCATGTAATGCTTTTATACACACGTGTATGGGTGCTCAGGGACTCGCCAGTCATACTGCCCATGTTCATGTAATGCTGCTATACACACGTGTATGGGCGCTCAGGGACTCACCAGTCATACTGCCCATGTGCATGTAATGCTGCTATACACACGTGTATGGGCGCTCAGGGACTCACCAGTCATACTGCCCATGTGCATGTAACGCTGCTATACACACGTGTATGGGCGCTCAGGGACTCACCAGTCATACTGCCCATGTGCATGTAATGCTGCTATACACACGTGTATGGGCGCTCAGGGACTGGCCAGTCATTTTGCACATGTAATGCTGCTATACACACGTGTATGGGCGCTCAGGGACTCACCAGTCATACTTCCCATGTGCATGTAATGTTGTTATACACATGTGTATAGGCGCTCAGGAACTCACCCGTCATACTGCCCATGTGCATGTAATGCTGTTATACACACGTGTATGGGCGCTCAGGGACTCCCCAGTCATACTTCCCATGTGCATGTAATGCTGCTATACACACGTGTATGGGCGCTCAGGGACTGGCCAGTCATTTTGCGCATGTGCATGTAATGCTGCTATACACACGTGTATGGGCGCTCAGGGACTCACCAGTCATACTGCCCATGTGCATGTAATGCTGCTATATACACGTGTATGGGCGCTCAGTGACTCACCAGTCATACTGCCCATGTGCATGTAATGCTGCTATACACACGTGTATGGGCACTCAGGGACTCACCAGTCATACTGCCCATGTGCATGTAACGCTGCTATACACACGTGTATGGGCGCTCAGGGACTGGCCAGTCATTTTGCGCATGTGCATGTAATGCTGCTATACACACGTGTATGGGCGCTCAGGAACTCACCCGTCATACTGCCCATGTGCATGTAATGCTGTTCTACACACTTGTATGGGCGCTCAGGGACTCCCCAGTCATACTGCCCATGTGCATGTAATGCTGCTATACACACGTGTATGGGCGCTCAGGAACTCCCCAGTTATACTGCCCATGTGCATGTAATGCTGCTATACACACGTGTATGGGCGCTCAGGAACTCACCCGTCATACTGCCCATGTGCATGTAATGCTGCTATACACACGTGTATGGGCGCTCAGGGACCCACCAGTCATACTGCCCATGTACATGTAATGCTGCTATACACACGTGTATGGGCGCTCAGGGACTCGCCAGTCATACTGCCCATGTGCATGTAATGCTGCTATACACACGTGTATGGGCGCTCAGGGACTCACCAGTAATACTGCCCATGTGCATGTAATGCTGCTATACACACGTGTATGGGCGCTCAGGGACTCACCAGTCATACTGCCCATGTGCATGTAATGCTGCTATATACACGTGTATGGGCGCTCAGGGACTCACCAGTCATACTGCCCATGTGCATGTAACGCTGCTATACACACGTGTATGGGCGCTCAGGGACTCACCAGTCATACTGCCCATGTGCATGTAACGCTGCTATACACACGTGTATGGGCGCTCAGGGACTGGCCAGTCATTTTGCGCATGTGCATGTAATGCTGCTATACACACGTGTATGGGCGCTCAGGAACTCACCCGTCATACTGCCCATGTGCATGTAATGCTGTTCTACACACTTGTATGGGCGCTCAGGGACTCCCCAGTCATACTGCCCATGTGCATGTAATGCTGCTATACACACGTGTATGGGCGCTCAGGAACTCCCCAGTCATACTGCCCATGTGCATGTAATGCTGCTATACACACGTGTATGGGCGCTCAGGAACTCACCAGTCATACTGCCCATGTGCATGTAATGCTGCTATACACACGTGTATGGGCGCTCAGGGACCCACCAGTCATACTGCCCATGTACATGTAATGCTGCTATACACACGTGTATGGGCGCTCAGGGACTCGCCAGTCATACTGCCCATGTGCATGTAATGCTGCTATACACACGTGTATGGGCGCTCAGGGACTCACCAGTCATACTGGCATGTGCATGTAATGCTGTTATACACACGTGTATGGGCGCTCAGGGACTCTGCAGTCATACTGCCCATGTGCATGTAATGCTGCTATACACACGTGTATGGACGCTCAGGGACTCACCAGTCATACTGCCCATGTGCATGTCATGTTGCTATACACACGTGTATGGGCGCTCAGGGACTCTGCAGTCATACTGCCCATGTACATGTAATGCTGCTATACACACGTGTATGGGCGCTAGGGGACTAACCAATCATACTGCCCATGTGCATGTAATGCTGCTATACACACGTGTATGGGCGCTCAGGGACTCACCAGTAATACTGCCCATGTGCATGTAATGCTGCTATACACACGTGTATGGGCGCTCAGGGACTCACCAGTCATACTGCCCATGTGCATGTCATGTTGCTATACACACGTGTATGGGCGCTCAGGGACTCGCCAGTTATACTGCCCATGTGCATGTAATGCTGCTATACACACATGTATGAGCGCTCAGGCACTCACCAGTCATACTGCCCATGTGCATGTAATGCTGTTCTACACACGTGTATGGGCGCTCAGGGACTCGGCAGTCATACTGCCCATGTGCATGTAATGCTGTTCTACACACGTGTATGGGCGCTCAGGGACTCGGCAGTCATACTGCCCATGTGCATGTAATGATGCTATACACACGTGTATGGGCGCTCAGGGACTCACCAGTCATACTGCCCATGTGCATGTAATGCTGCTATACACACGTGTATGGGCGCTCAGGGACTCACCAGTCATACTGCCCATGTGCATGTAACGCTGCTATACACACGTGTATGGGCGCTCAGGGACTCACCAGTCATACTGCCCATGTGCATGTAATGCTGCTATACACACGTGTATGGGCGCTCAGGGACTGGCCAGTCATTTTGCACATGTAATGCTGCTATACACACGTGTATGGGCGCTCAGGGACTCACCAGTCATACTTCCCATGTGCATGTAATGTTGTTATACACATGTGTATAGGCGCTCAGGAACTCACCCGTCATACTGCCCATGTGCATGTAATGCTGTTATACACACGTGTATGGGCGCTCAGGGACTCCCCAGTCATACTTCCCATGTGCATGTAATGCTGCTATACACACGTGTATGGGCGCTCAGGGACTGGCCAGTCATTTTGCGCATGTGCATGTAATGCTGCTATACACACGTGTATGGGCGCTCAGGGACTCACCAGTCATACTGCCCATGTGCATGTAATGCTGCTATATACACGTGTATGGGCGCTCAGGGACTCACCAGTCATACTGCCCATGTGCATGTAATGCTGCTATACACACGTGTATGGGCACTCAGGGACTCACCAGTCATACTGCCCATGTGCATGTAACGCTGCTATACACACGTGTATGGGCGCTCAGGGACTGGCCAGTCATTTTGCGCATGTGCATGTAATGCTGCTATACACACGTGTATGGGCGCTCAGGAACTCACCCGTCATACTGCCCATGTGCATGTAATGCTGTTCTACACACTTGTATGGGCGCTCAGGGACTCCCCAGTCATACTGCCCATGTGCATGTAATGCTGCTATACACACGTGTATGGGCGCTCAGGAACTCCCCAGTTATACTGCCCATGTGCATGTAATGCTGCTATACACACGTGTATGGGCGCTCAGGAACTCACCCGTCATACTGCCCATGTGCATGTAATGCTGCTATACACACGTGTATGGGCGCTCAGGGACCCACCAGTCATACTGCCCATGTACATGTAATGCTGCTATACACACGTGTATGGGCGCTCAGGGACTCGCCAGTCATACTGCCCATGTGCATGTAATGCTGCTATACACACGTGTATGGGCGCTCAGGGACTCACCAGTAATACTGCCCATGTACATGTAATGCTGCTATACACACGTGTATGGGCACTCGGGACTCACCAGTCATACTGCCCATGTACATGTAATGCTGTTATACACAGGTGTATGGGTGCTCAGGGACTCACCAGTCATACTGCCCATGTGCATGTAATGCTGCTATACACACGTGTATGGGCGCTCAGGGACCCACCAGTCATACTGCCCATGTACATGTAATGCTGCTATACACACGTGTATGGGCGCTCAGGGACTCGCCAGTCATACTGCCCATGTGCATGTAATGCTGCTATACACACGTGTATGGGCGCTCAGGGACTCAACAGTAATACTGCCCATGTGCATGTAACGCTGCTATACACACGTGTATGGGCGCTCAGGGACTCACCAGTCATACTGCCCATGTGCATGTAACGCTGCTATACCCACGTGTATGGGCGCTCAGGGACTGGCCAGTCATTTTTCGCATGTGCATGTAATGCTGCTATACACACGTGTATAGGCGCTCAGGGACTCACCAGTCATACTGCCCATGTGCATGTAATGCTGTTCTACACACGTGTATGGGCGCTCAGGGACTTGGCAGTCATACTGCCCATGTGCATGTAATGCTGTTCTACACACGTGTATGGGCGCTCAGGGACTTGGCAGTCATACTGCCCATGTGCATGTAATGCTGCTATACACACGTGCATGGGTGCTCAGGGACACACCAGTCATACTGCCCATGTGCATGTAATGCTGCTATACACACGTGTATGGGCGCTCAGGGACTCACCAGTCATACTGCCCATGTGCATGTAACGCTGCTATACACACGTGTATGGGCGCTCAGGGACTCACCAGTCATATTGCCCATGTACATGTAATGCTGCTATACACACGTGTATAGGAGCTAGGGGACTAACCAATCATACTGCCCATGTGCATGTAATGCTGCTATACACACGTGTATGGGTGCTCAGGAACTCACCCGTCATACTGCCCATGTGCATGTAATGCTGTTATACACAAGTGTATGGGCGCTCAGGGACTCCCCAGTCATACTGCCCATGTGCATGTAATGCTGCTATACACACGTGTATGGGCGCTCAGGGACTCCCCAGTCATACTGCCCATGTGCATGTAATGCTGCTATACACACGTGCATGGGTGCTCATGGACTCGCCAGTCATACTGCCCATGTGCATGTAATGCTGCTATACACACGTGTATGGGCGCTCAGGGACTCACCAGTCATACTGCCCATGTGCATGTAATGCTGCTATACAGACGTGTATGGGTGCTCAGGGACTCGCCAGTCATACTGCCCATGTGCATGTAATGTTTCTATACACACGTGTATGGGTGCTCAGGGACTCGCCAGTCATACTGCCCATGTGCATGTAATGCTGCTATACACACGTGTATGGTCGCTCAGGGACTCACTAGTCATACTGCCCATGTGCATGTAATGCTGCTTTACACACATGTATGGGCGCTCAGGGACTCGCCAGTCATACTGCCCATGTGCATGTAATGCTTTTATACACACGTGTATGGGTGCTCAGGGACTCGCCAGTCATACTGCCCATGTTCATGTAATGCTGCTATACACACGTGTATGGGCGCTCAGGGACTCACCAGTCATACTGCCCATGTGCATGTAATGCTGCTATACACACGTGTATGGGCGCTCAGGGACTCACCAGTCATACTGCCCATGTGCATGTAACGCTGCTATACACACGTGTATGGGCGCTCAGGGACTCACCAGTCATACTGCCCATGTGCATGTAATGCTGCTATACACACGTGTATGGGCGCTCAGGGACTGGCCAGTCATTTTGCACATGTAATGCTGCTATACACACGTGTATGGGCGCTCAGGGACTCACCAGTCATACTTCCCATGTGCATGTAATGTTGTTATACACATGTGTATAGGCGCTCAGGAACTCACCCGTCATACTGCCCATGTGCATGTAATGCTGTTATACACACGTGTATGGGCGCTCAGGGACTCCCCAGTCATACTTCCCATGTGCATGTAATGCTGCTATACACACGTGTATGGGCGCTCAGGGACTGGCCAGTCATTTTGCGCATGTGCATGTAATGCTGCTATACACACGTGTATGGGCGCTCAGGGACTCACCAGTCATACTGCCCATGTGCATGTAATGCTGCTATATACACGTGTATGGGCGCTCAGGGACTCACCAGTCATACTGCCCATGTGCATGTAATGCTGCTATACACACGTGTATGGGCACTCAGGGACTCACCAGTCATACTGCCCATGTGCATGTAACGCTGCTATACACACGTGTATGGGCGCTCAGGGACTGGCCAGTCATTTTGCGCATGTGCATGTAATGCTGCTATACACACGTGTATGGGCGCTCAGGAACTCACCCGTCATACTGCCCATGTGCATGTAATGCTGTTCTACACACTTGTATGGGCGCTCAGGGACTCCCCAGTCATACTGCCCATGTGCATGTAATGCTGCTATACACACGTGTATGGGCGCTCAGGAACTCCCCAGTTATACTGCCCATGTGCATGTAATGCTGCTATACACACGTGTATGGGCGCTCAGGAACTCACCCGTCATACTGCCCATGTGCATGTAATGCTGCTATACACACGTGTATGGGCGCTCAGGGACCCACCAGTCATACTGCCCATGTACATGTAATGCTGCTATACACACGTGTATGGGCGCTCAGGGACTCGCCAGTCATACTGCCCATGTGCATGTAATGCTGCTATACACACGTGTATGGGCGCTCAGGGACTCACCAGTAATACTGCCCATGTACATGTAATGCTGCTATACACACGTGTATGGGCACTCGGGACTCACCAGTCATACTGCCCATGTACATGTAATGCTGTTATACACAGGTGTATGGGTGCTCAGGGACTCACCAGTCATACTGCCCATGTGCATGTAATGCTGCTATACACACGTGTATGGGCGCTCAGGGACCCACCAGTCATACTGCCCATGTAATGCTGCTATACACACGTGTATGGGCGCTCAGGGACTCACCAGTCATACTTCCCATGTGCATGTAATGTTGTTATACACATGTGTATAGGCGCTCAGGAACTCACCCGTCATACTGCCCATGTGCATGTAATGCTGTTATACACACGTGTATGGGCGCTCAGGGACTCCCCAGTCATACTTCCCATGTGCATGTAATGCTGCTATACACACGTGTATGGGCGCTCAGGGACTGGCCAGTCATTTTGCGCATGTGCATGTAATGCTGCTATACACACGTGTATGGGCGCTCAGGGACTCACCAGTCATACTGCCCATGTGCATGTAATGCTGCTATATACACGTGTATGGGCGCTCAGGGACTCACCAGTCATACTGCCCATGTGCATGTAATGCTGCTATACACACGTGTATGGGCACTCAGGGACTCACCAGTCATACTGCCCATGTGCATGTAACGCTGCTATACACACGTGTATGGGCGCTCAGGGACTGGCCAGTCATTTTGCGCATGTGCATGTAATGCTGCTATACACACGTGTATGGGCGCTCAGGAACTCACCCGTCATACTGCCCATGTGCATGTAATGCTGTTCTACACACTTGTATGGGCGCTCAGGGACTCCCCAGTCATACTGCCCATGTGCATGTAATGCTGCTATACACACGTGTATGGGCGCTCAGGAACTCCCCAGTTATACTGCCCATGTGCATGTAATGCTGCTATACACACGTGTATGGGCGCTCAGGAACTCACCCGTCATACTGCCCATGTGCATGTAATGCTGCTATACACACGTGTATGGGCGCTCAGGGACCCACCAGTCATACTGCCCATGTACATGTAATGCTGCTATACACACGTGTATGGGCGCTCAGGGACTCGCCAGTCATACTGCCCATGTGCATGTAATGCTGCTATACACACGTGTATGGGCGCTCAGGGACTCACCAGTAATACTGCCCATGTACATGTAATGCTGCTATACACACGTGTATGGGCACTCGGGACTCACCAGTCATACTGCCCATGTACATGTAATGCTGTTATACACAGGTGTATGGGTGCTCAGGGACTCACCAGTCATACTGCCCATGTGCATGTAATGCTGCTATACACACGTGTATGGGCGCTCAGGGACCCACCAGTCATACTGCCCATGTACATGTAATGCTGCTATACACACGTGTATGGGCGCTCAGGGACTCGCCAGTCATACTGCCCATGTGCATGTAATGCTGCTATACACACGTGTATGGGCGCTCAGGGACTCAACAGTAATACTGCCCATGTGCATGTAACGCTGCTATACACACGTGTATGGGCGCTCAGGGACTCACCAGTCATACTGCCCATGTGCATGTAACGCTGCTATACCCACGTGTATGGGCGCTCAGGGACTGGCCAGTCATTTTTCGCATGTGCATGTAATGCTGCTATACACACGTGTATAGGCGCTCAGGGACTCACCAGTCATACTGCCCATGTGCATGTAATGCTGTTCTACACACGTGTATGGGCTCTCAGGGACTTGGCAGTCATACTGCCCATGTGCATGTAATGCTGTTCTACACACGTGTATGGGCGCTCAGGGACTTGGCAGTCATACTGCCCATGTGCATGTAATGCTGCTATACACACGTGCATGGGTGCTCAGGGACACACCAGTCATACTGCCCATGTGCATGTAATGCTGCTATACACACGTGTATGGGCGCTCAGGGACTCACCAGTCATACTGCCCATGTGCATGTAACGCTGCTATACACACGTGTATGGGCGCTCAGGGACTCACCAGTCATATTGCCCATGTACATGTAATGCTGCTATACACACGTGTATAGGAGCTAGGGGACTAACCAATCATACTGCCCATGTGCATGTAATGCTGCTATACACACGTGTATGGGTGCTCAGGAACTCACCCGTCATACTGCCCATGTGCATGTAATGCTGTTATACACAAGTGTATGGGCGCTCAGGGACTCCCCAGTCATACTGCCCATGTGCATGTAATGCTGCTATACACACGTGTATGGGCGCTCAGGGACTCCCCAGTCATACTGCCCATGTGCATGTAATGCTGCTATACACACGTGCATGGGTGCTCATGGACTCGCCAGTCATACTGCCCATGTGCATGTAATGCTGCTATACAGACGTGTATGGGTGCTCAGGGACTCGCCAGTCATACTGCCCATGTGCATGTAATGTTTCTATACACACGTGTATGGGTGCTCAGGGACTCGCCAGTCATACTGCCCATGTGCATGTAATGCTGCTATACACACGTGTATGGTCGCTCAGGGACTCACTAGTCATACTGCCCATGTGCATGTAATGCTGCTTTACACACATGTATGGGCGCTCAGGGACTCGCCAGTCATACTGCCCATGTGCATGTAATGCTTTTATACACACGTGTATGGGTGCTCAGGGACTCGCCAGTCATACTGCCCATGTTCATGTAATGCTGCTATACACACGTGTATGGGCGCTCAGGGACTCGCCAGTCATACTGCAAAATGTGCATGTAATGCTGCTATACACATGTGTATGGGTGCTCAGGGACTCGCCAGTCATACTGCCCATGTGCATGTAATGTTGCTATACACACGTGTATGGGTGCTCAGGGACTCGCCAGTCATACTGCCCATGTGCATGTGCATGTAATGCTGCTAAACACAATGTTACCCCCCCCCCCCCCACAGAACATCGGGACAGTGATAGCAACAAGCATGGAATTATTCCTCGTCCGTCACCTGCGAGGATGGATGATCTGGGCTCATGGCCACTAGGCAGCGTTAGGCATTTACCTAGGGTGCCGGCCACTGGAGAGCGGTACTGAGCCGATAAGGAGAACATGTGCCGTAGAAAGCTGCTAAGGACGGCAGCAGTACATCCCAGCAGGGTACACGAGCGGTGAGTGATACAACCCCCCACCCCCACACACACACACACACCGCCTGGGGTAACCAGCGGCAACTCCCCGTGTGGTGTGGTCATTGCGTCACCCCCGATACCCCCCCCCCCTCCGGAGCGTGATGGTAATCCCCCACCACCCGCCTCTGCCTCCCCCGCTGCTACCTTCGTGGCCATGCTGCTGTTGCTTCCATCTCTCTCCCCCCAAGGGAGAGATGGCAGCACAGCCACACACTGACACTGACGCTGCCCCCCCACTTCACCCGCATCGCACTCACACACACACACACATCGTGCGGCATGAAGGAGAGAAGGGAGTTTAGTGTTTTTGGGGTGTGCACATGCAATGCAGTTAAAGGGGATGGTGTTACAAGGTGCACCCATGTGTAATGTGTAGAGGACAGTACCTGTTACCAGGTGCCGGGCAGGGGCACAAATGGCAGGGTGCTGCGACACCTGGGGCAGAATTAGGGGGGGTTGCGGGAAGACGGTCGGGATCTGCGAACGGCTACGAGGAGGCGGCGGATGGCAGCAGGGAGCTCCATTGGAACGGGCGTGGGAGTGTTTCGTGTTCGGGCGCCCCCTTCTGAAGGATGGTGGGGACTGACGGCTGGCAAGGGCTGGCAATAGAATTGCAAATCTGACGCCGACTCCATCTATAACAGAAGTGAGAACCTGATCATCAGAAGAGGATAACAGACTGCTCTCACGTAGTAATGTCATTGGTGTCCCACAATAGGATAGTTCCCATAATGGGACAAATGTGTGGCATTATTTCTGTCATTGATAAACACCAACCAATGCACACTAATAGCACCAATGCCATCACTAGGATCTGATCACTGAGTTATTACAGATGTGTTGTGATGGAAGATACAACATTGTTACATGTATTGTGGCATTGTATGGAAGAGAGAAAACATATGTGTATTGTGGCATTGTATGGAACAGAGTATACATGCATGTACTGTAGCATTGTATGGAACAGAGAAAACATACATGTACTGTAGCATTGTATGGAACAGAGAAAACATACGTGTATTGTAGCATTGTATTCAACAGAGAATACATAAGTTTATTGTGGCATTGTATGGGACAGAGAATGCATACGTATATTGTGGCATTGTATGGAACAGAAAATACATACATGTATTGTGGCATTGTATGGAAAAGAGAACACATATACATGTATTGTGGCATGGTATGTAACAGAGAATACATACGTGTATTGTGGCATTGTATGGAACAGAGAAAACATACGTGTATTGTGGCATTGTATGGAACAGAGAAAACATACGTGTACTGGGCATTGTATTGAACAGAGAATACATACGTGTATTGTGGCATTGTATGGAACAGAGTAAACATAAGTGTATTGGGCATTGTATGGAACAGAGAATACATACGCATATTGTGGCATTGTATTGAACAGAGAATACATACAGTACGTGTATTGTGGCATTGTATGAAACAGAGAAAATATATACGTGTATTGTGGCATTGTATGGAACAGAGAACACATATGTGTATTGTGGCATTGTATGGAACAGAGAACACATACGTGTATGGTGGCATTGTATGGAACAGAGAACACATATGTGTATTGTGGCATTGTATGGAACAGAGAACACATACGTGTATTGTGGCATTGTATGGAAAAGAGAACACATACGTGTATTGTGGCATTGCATGGAACAGAGAACACATACATGTATTGTTGCATTGTATGGAACAGAGAACACATACAAGTATTGTGGCATTGTATAGAACAGAGAACACATACTTGTATTGTGGCACTGTATAGAATAGAGAACACATACGTACATTGTGGCATTGTATGGAACAGAGAACACATACGTGTATTGTGGCATTGTATGGAACAGAGAACACATACATGTATTGTGGCATTGTATGGAACAGAGAATACATACGTGTATTGTGGCATTGTATAGAACAGAAAACACATACTTGTATTGTGGCATTGTATGGAATAGAGAACACATACGTGTATTGTGGCATTGCATGGAACAGAGAACACATACATGTATTGTTGCATTGTATGGAACAGAGACAACATACAAGTATTGTGGCATTGTATAGAACAGAGAACACATACTTGTATTGTGGCACTGTATGGAATAGAGAACACTTACGTGTATTGTGGCATTGTTTGGAACAGAGAACACATACGTGTATTGTGGCATTGTATGGAACAGAGAACACATACATGTATTGTGGCATTGTATGGAACAGAGAATACATACGTGTATTGTGGCATTGTATAGAACAGAGAACACGTACTTGTATTGTGGCATTGTATGGAATAGAGAACACATACTTGTATTGTGGCATTGCATGGAACAGAGAACACATACATGTATTGTTGCATTGTATGGAACAGAGAACACATACAAGTATTGTGGCATTGTATGGAACAGAGAACACATACTTGTATTGTGGCATTGTATGGAATAGAGAGCACATACGTGTATTGTGGCATTGTATGGAACAGAGAACACATACGTGTATTGTGGCATTGTATGCAACAGAGAACACATATGTGTATTGTGGCATTGTATGGAACAGAGAACACATACATGTATTGTGGCATTGTATGGAACAGAGAACACATATGTGTATTGTGGCATTGTATGGAACAGAGAACACATGCCTGTATTGTGTCATTGTATGGAACAGAGAACACATGTGTATTGTGGCATTGTATGGAACAGAGAACACATATGTGTATTGTGGCATTGTATGGAACAGAGAACACATACGTGTAATGTGGCATTGTATGGAACACAGAACACATACGTGTATTGGGCATTGTATTGAACAGAGAATACATACGCATATTGTGGCATTGTATTGAACAGAGAATACATACGTGTATTGTGGCATTGTATGGAACAGAGTAAACATACGTGTATTGGGCATTGTATGGAACAGATAATACATACGCATATTGTGGCATTGTATTGAACAGAGAATACATATGTGTATTGTGGCATTGTATGGAACAGAGAACACATGCGTGTATTGTGGCATTGTATGGAATAGAGAACACATACTTGTATTGTGGCATTGTATGGAACAGAGAACACATACAAGTATTGTGGCATTGTATAGAACAGAGAACACATACTTGTATTGTGGCACTGTATGGAATAGAGAACACATACGTGTATTGTGGTATTGTATGGAACAGAGAACACATCCGTGTATTGTGGCATTGTATGCAACAGAGAACACATACATGTATTGTGGCATTGTATGGAACAGAGAATACATACGTGTATTGTGGCATTGTATAGAACAGAGAACACATACTTGTATTGTGGCAATGTATGGAATAGAGAACGCATACGTGTATTGTGGCATTGCATGGAACAGAGAACACATACATGTATTGTTGCATTGTATGGAACAGAGAACACATACAAGTATTGTGGCATTGT
Source organism: Crinia signifera (assembly GCF_055691185.1). Classification (NCBI taxonomy): domain Eukaryota; kingdom Metazoa; phylum Chordata; class Amphibia; order Anura; family Myobatrachidae; genus Crinia; species Crinia signifera. The sequence continues at coordinate 331,455,819 of NC_139219.1, read as the reverse complement.
ATGGAACAGAGAACACATACTTGTATTGTGGCATTGTATGGAATAAAGAACACATACGTGTATTGTGGCATTGCATGGAACAGAGAACACATATGTGTATTGTGGCATTGTATGGAACAGAGAGCACATATGTGTATTGTGGCATTGTATGGAACAGAGAACACATATGTGTATTGTGGCATTGTATGGAACAGAGAACACATGCGTGTATTGTGGCATTGTATGGAGCAGAGAATACATATGTGTATTGTGGCATTGTATGGAACAGAGAGCACATATGTGTATTGTGGCATTGTATGGAACAGAGAACACATATGTGTATTGTGGCATTGTATGGAACAGAGAACACATGCGTGTATTGTGGCATTGTATGGAGCAGAGAATACATATGTGTATTGTGGCATTGTATGGAACAGAGAACACATATGTGTATTGTGGCATTGTATGGAACAGAGAACACATACGTGTATTGTGGCATTGTATGGAAAAGAGAACACATACGTGTATTGTGGCATTGCATGGAACAGAGAACACATACATGTATTGTTGCATTGTATGGAACAGAGAACACATACAAGTATTGTGGCATTGTATAGAACAGAGAACACATAGTTGTAATGTGGCACTGTATGGAATAGAGAACACATACGTGTATTGTGGCATTGTATGGAACAGAGAACACATACGTGTATTGTGGCATTATATGGAACAGAGAACACATACATGTATTGTGGCATTGTATGGAACAGAGAATACATATGTGTATTGTGGCATTGTATAGAACAGAAAACACATACTTGTATTGTGGCATTGTATGGAATAGAGAACACATACGTGTATTGTGGCATTGCATAGAACAGAGAACACATACATGTATTGTTGCATTGTATGGAACAGAGAACACATACAAGTATTGTGGCATTGTATGGAACAGAGAACACATACTTGTATTGTGGCATTGTATGGAATAAAGAACACATACGTGTATTGTGGCATTGCATGGAACAGAGAACACATACGTGTATTGTGGCATTGTATGCAACAGAGAACACATATGTGTATTGTGGCATTGTATGGAACAGAGAACACATACAAGTATTGTGGCATTGTATAGAACAGAGAACACATACTTGTATTGTGGCACTGTATGCAACAGAGAACACATATGTGTATTGTGGCATTGTATGGAACAGAGAGCACATATGTGTATTGTGGCATTGTATGGAACAGAGAACACATATGTGTATTGTGGCATTGTATGGAACAGAGAACACATGCGTGTATTGTGGCATTGTATGGAGCAGAGAACACATATGTGTATTGTGGCATTGTATGGAACAGAGAACACATACGTGTATTGTGGCATTGTATGGAAAAGAGAACACATACGTGTATTGTGGCATTGCATGGAACAGAGAACACATACATGTATTGATGCATTGTATGGAACAGAGAACACATACAAGTATTGTGGCATTGTATAGAACAGAGAACACATACTTGTATTGTGGCACTGTATAGAATAGAGAACACGTACGTGTATTGTGGCATTGTATGGAACAGAGAACACATACGTGTATTGTGGCATTATATGGAACAGAGAACACATACATGTATTGTGGCATTGTATGGAACAGAGAATACATATGTGTATTGTGGCATTGTATAGAACAGAAAACACATACTTGTATTGTGGCATTGTATGGAATAGAGAACACATACGTGTATTGTGGCATTGCATAGAACAGAGAACACATACATGTATTGTTGCATTGTATGGAACAGAGACAACATACAAGTATTGTGGCATTGTATAGAACAGAGAACACATACTTGTATTGTGGCACTGTATGAAATAGAGAACACATACGTGTATTGTGGCATTGTATGGAACAGAGAACACATACGTGTATTGTGGCATTGTATGGAACAGAGAACACATACATGTATTGTGGCATTGTATGGAACAGAGAATACATACGTGTATTGTGGCATTGTATAGAACAGAGAACACATACTTGTATTGTGGCATTGTATGGAATAGAGAACACATACTTGTATTGTGGCATTGCATGGAACAGAGAACACATACATGTATTGTTGCATTGTATGGAACAGAGAACACATACAAGTATTGTGGCATTGTATGGAACAGAGAACACATACTTGTATTGTGGCATTGTATGGAATAGAGAGCACATACGTGTATTGTGGCATTGTATGGAACAGAGAACACATACGTGTATTGTGGCATTGTATGCAACAGAGAACACATACAAGTATTGTGGCATTGTATGGAACAGAGAACACATACATGTATTGTGGCATTGTATGGAACAGAGAACACATATGTGTATTGTGGCATTGTATGGAACAGAGAACACATGCGTGTATTGTGGCATTGTATGGAACAGAGAACACATGTGTATTGTGGCATTGTATGGAACAGAGAACACATATGTGTATTGTGGCATTGTATGGAACAGAGAACACATACGTGTATTGTGGCATTGTATGCAACAGAGAACACATACATGTATTGTGGCATTGTATGGAACAGAGAATACATACGTGTATTGTGGCACTGTATAGAACAGAGAACACATACTTGTATTGTGGCAATGTATGGAATAGAGAACACATACGTGTATTGTGGCATTGCATGGAACAGAGAACACATACATGTATTGTTGCATTGTATGGAACAGAGAACACATACAAGTATTGTGGCATTGTATGGAACAGAGAACACATACATGTATTGTGGCATTGTATGGAATAGAGAACACATACGTGTATTGTGGCATTGCATGGAACAGAGAACACATACGTGTATTGTGGCATTGTATGCAACAGAGAACACATATGTGTATTGTGGCATTGTATGGAACAGAGAGCACATATGTGTATTGTGGCATTGTATGGAACAGAGAACACATATGTGTATTGTGGCATTGTATGGAACAGAGAACACATGCATGTATTGTGGCATTGTATGGAACAGAGAACATATATGTGTATTGTGGCATTGTATGGAACAGAGAACACATACGTGTATTGTGGCATTGTATGGAAAAGAGAACACATACGTGTATTGTGGCATTGCATGGAACAGAGAACACATACATGTATTGTTGCATTGTATGGAACAGAGAACACATACTTGTATTGTGGCATTGTATAGAACAGAGAACACATACTTGTATTGTGGCACTGTATGGAATAGAGAACACATACGTGTATTGTGGCATTGTATGGAACAGAGAACACATACGTGTATTGTGGCATTGTATGGAACAGAGAACACATACATGTATTGTGGCATTGTATGGAACAGAGAATACATACGTGTATTGTGGCATTGTATAGAACAGAAAACACATACTTGTATTGTTGCATTGTATGGAATAGAGAACACATACGTGTATTGTGGCATTGCATAGAACAGAGAACACATACATGTATTTTTGCATTGTATGGAACAGAGACAACATACAAGTATTGTGGCATTGTATAGAACAGAGAACACATACTTGTATTGTGGCACTGTATGGAATAGAGAACACATACGTGTATTGTGGCATTGTATGGAACAGAGAACACATACGTGTATTGTGGCATTGTATAGAACAGAGAACACATACTTGTATTGTGGCACTGTATGGAATAGAGAACACATACGTGTATTGTGGCATTGTATGGAACAGAGAACACATACGTGTATTGTGGCATTGTATGGAACAGAGAACACATACATGTATTGTGGCATTGTATGGAACAGAGAATACATACGTGTATTGTGGCATTGTATAGAACAGAGAACACATACTTGTATTGTGGCATTGTATGGAATAGAGAACACATACTTGTATTGTGGCATTGCATGGAACAGAGAACACATACATGTATTGTTGCATTGTATGGAACAGAGAACACATACAAGTATTGTGGCATTGTATGGAACAGAGAACACATACTTGTATTGTGGCATTGTATGGAATAGAGAGCACATACGTGTATTGTGGCATTGTATGGAACAGAGAACACATACGTGTATTGTGGCATTGTATGCAACAGAGAACACATACAAGTATTGTGGCATTGTATGGAACAGAGAACACATACATGTATTGTGGCATTGTATGGAACAAAGAACACATATGTGTATTGTGGCATTGTATGGAACAGAGAACACATGCGTGTATTGTGGCATTGTATGGAACAGAGAACACATGTGTATTGTGGCATTGTATGGAACAGAGAACACATATGTGTATTGTGGCATTGTATGGAACAGAGAACACATACGTGTAATGTGGCATTGTATGGAACACAGAACACATACGTGTATTGGGCATTGTATTGAACAGAGAATACATACGCATATTGTGGCATTGTATTGAACAGAGAATACATACGTGTATTGTGGCATTGTATGGAACAGAGTAAACATACGTGTATTGGGCATTGTATGGAACAGATAATACATATGCATATTGTGGCATTGTATTGAACAGAGAATACATACGTGTATTGTGGCAATGTGTGAAACAGAGAAAATCTATACGTGTATTTTGGCATTGTATGGAACAGAGAACACATGTGTATTGTGGCATTGTATGGAACAGAGAACACATACGTGTATGGTGGCATTGTATGGAACATAGAACACATATGTGTATTGTGGCATTGTATGGAACAGAGAACACATACGTGTATTGTGGCATTGTATGGAAAAGAGAACACATACTTGTATTGTGGCATTGTATGGAACAGAGAACACATACAAGTATTGTGGCATTGTATAGAACAGAGAACACATACTTGTATTGTGGCACTGTATGGAATAGAGAACACATACGTGTATTGTGGCATTGTATGGAACAGAGAACACATACGTGTATTGTGGCATTGTATGCAACAGAGAACACATACATGTATTGTGGCATTGTATGGAACAGAGAATACATACGTGTATTGTGGCATTGTATAGAACAGAGAACACATACTTGTATTGTGGCAATGTATGGAATAGAGAACACATACGTGTATTGTGGCATTGCATGGAACAGAGAACACATACATGTATTGTTGCATTGTATGGAACAGAGAACACATACGTGTATTGTGGCATTGTATGGAACAGAGAACACATACGTGTATTGTGGCATTGTATGCAACAGAGAACACATACAAGTATTGTGGCATTGTATGGAACAGAGAACACATACATGTATTGTGGCATTGTATGGAACAGAGAACACATATGTGTATTGTGGCATTGTATGGAACAGAGAACACATGCGTGTATTGTGGCATTGTATGGAACAGAGAACACATGTGTATTGTGGCATTGTATGGAACAGAGAACACATATGTGTATTGTGGCATTGTATGGAAAAGAGAACACATACGTGTAATGTGGCATTGTATGGAACACAGAACACATACGTGTATTGGGCATTGTATTGAACAGAGAATACATACGCATATTGTGGCATTGTATTGAACAGAGAATACATACGTGTATTGTGGCATTGTATGGAACAGAGTAAACATACGTGTATTGGGCATTGTATGGAACAGATAATACATATGCATATTGTGGCATTGTATTGAACAGAGAATACATACGTGTATTGTGGCAATGTGTGAAACAGAGAAAATCTATACGTGTATTTTGCCATTGTATGGAACAGAGAACACATGTGTATTGTGGCATTGTATGGAACAGAGAACACATACGTGTATGGTGGCATTGTATGGAACAGAGAACACATATGTGTATTGTGGCATTGTATGGAACAGAGAACACATACGTGTATTGTGGCATTGTATGGAAAAGAGAACACATACTTGTATTGTGGCATTGTATGGAACAGAGAACACATACAAGTATTGTGGCATTGTATAGAACAGAGAACACATACTTGTATTGTGGCACTGTATGGAATAGAGAACACATACGTGTATTGTGGCATTGTATGGAACAGAGAACACATACGTGTATTGTGGCATTGTATGCAACAGAGAACACATACATGTATTGTGGCATTGTATGGAACAGAGAATACATACGTGTATTGTGGCATTGTATAGAACAGAGAACACATACTTGTATTGTGGCAATGTATGGAATAGAGAACACATACGTGTATTGTGGCATTGCATGGAACAGAGAACACATACATGTATTGTTGCATTGTATGGAACAGAGAACACATACAAGTATTGTGGCATTGTATGGAACAGAGAACACATACTTGTATTGTGGCATTGTATGGAATACAGAACACATACGTGTATTGTGGCATTGCATGGAACAGAGAACACATACGTGTATTGTGGCATTGTATGCAACAGAGAACACATACGTGTATTGTGGCATTGTATGGAACAGAGAACACATATGTGTATTGTGGCATTGTATGGAACAGAGAACACATATATGTATTGTGGCATTGTATGGAACAGAGAACACATACGTGTAATGTGGCATTGTATGGAACAGAGAACACATACGTGTATTGGGACATTTTGTGACTCGCAAAGTCAATTTCCAAATATAGCCAAAGAAAGAATATTCCTGGACAATAATTGATATGTGCTTAGACCATGTACATGTGACCGTTACACACCACATGCCAGCCGGCAGTTCTGTGTGTTTATAAGTAAGAAATGTTAATGTGTGTTGTGTTTAGTACAAGCACTGAGGGTGCGATTTAGATATGATTGCTCCGGTCCGAATTCACGCCCCAGGGCCATATTGTGTGTTTGCGCACAACATTGCGCTAGAACCAAATTACTTCGCTCAATGGTGGGCCTTCCAATGACAGGGTTGGAGGGTTGACACAAGCATTAGATCAACAATGGGAAGGTCAACAGTCAAAAGGTCTACGTGAGTTTTTCAATTGTCATAATCGACATGTATACCGTCAAAGTGTATCGCGTCCCCTCGCATGGCTCGCTGCACTCACCATGTTTCAGACACGGTGCCTCACTGCGCTCTGCACACTATTTTATTCTCCCAGGAAATACCACCTGTCGGCACATGTTGGCTAAAAAAATGTGAAAAACTCCTGTCGATCCTTTTGAATATCAACCTTCCCATTGTTGACATAATGCGTGTGTCGACCTTCCAACCCTATCGACCTTCAATGGTCGACCCAATGCATGTCGACCTAAATGGGATCAACCTAATGACTGTATTCCACATGGGTCACAGATTGGAAGCTACACAAAGAGGAAAAGAGGTGTTTTTGCTGTTCTATGACATCTCAGTGCTGCTGCATGCTACACACCAGGGGGTTGTGGGGTCAGGTGCAAAAATATAATTTGGGCCCCTTCCTCCATCTCAACCCAGGCTCCTAATATACAACAGGGAAGTAAGAAACAAGGAAAGGCAGAAGGTGACAGAGGGGCAGAGGGTGACAGGAAGAGACAGAGAGTGACAGGGAGAGGCACGGGGTTACAGAGAGGGCAGAGAGTGACAGGGGATGCAGGGAGTGACAGACGCAGAGGGTGACAGGGAGAGGCAGAGGGTGACAGGGAAAGGCAGGGGGTGACAGAGAGGCAGAGTGTGACAGGCAGAGGCAGGGAGTGACAGAGAGGCAGAGGCAGGGAGTGACAGAGAGGCAGAGGGTGACAGGGAGAGGCAAAGTGTGACAGGCAGAAGCAGAGGGTGATAGGGAGAGGCAAAGTGTGACAGAGAGGGCAGAGGGTGACAGGGGTTGCAGGGGGTGACAGATGCATAGGGTGACAGGGAGAGGCAGGGGGTGACAGAGAAAGGCAGGGGGTGACAGAGAGGCAGAGTGTGACAGGCAGAGGCAGGGAGTGAAAGAGAGGCAGAGTCAGGGAGTGACAGAGAGGCAGAGGGTGACAGGGAGAGGCAAAGTGTGACAGGCAGAAGCAGAGGGTGATAGGGAGAGGCAGGGGGTGACAGTGAGAAGCTGGGGGTGAGAGAGAGGCAGAGGGTGATAGGGAGAGGCAGAGGGTGACAGGGAGAGGCAGGGGTAGGCAGAGCATGACAGAGAAAAACAGTGGGTGACAGAAAGAGGGTGACAGTGGCAGCAGTGGGCACCTTTAGTCTTCAGGGGCCCCGCTGCCCCACAGGTAGTTCTGCCTCTGCTACATGCTGTGAGAGAGCATGTGTGAGTCTCCTGGGGACAAATGGAAGTCTGTGCAAGACTTGACCATGAATGCTGACAGACGTACGTTTTAACCAGAGCAGAATGACATTTGTTTTGTGCACTATAAATTCCCTAAAATATAATCACAATGATGCTGATATTACACAGAAAATGTAAAGCGTAAAGCATTTTTGCAGTAATTCTATTGTTTGTTTGTTTAGAAAGCCTGTAAAAAGCTACAGTAACTTCATATTGTGCTATCTTAAACAGAATATTTCATAATGGTTTCCAACTATATTTTTTAACAAAACTAGTGCAAGATAGGGGACGTCTAAATAACATGTTAAGATGCTTATAAAATGTTACATAGAAACATAGAAACATAGAATTTGACGGCAGATAAGAACCACTTGGCCCATCTAGTCTTCCCCTTTTTTAAACATGTTACCTCAAACCATATTTGATCCTTATTTTTGGTACTTGTTTCCTAGCACGGCCACACCGATTTCCATTGGGGTGGTCGTGTCGGAAAAATCGCGTCGATCGCATCGCATGCGATTTGGTCGCATGCGATGCGATCGACGCGACCGACCCGATTTTTTAATTGAATCAAATGTGAATAGGGTCCCTGGGACCCGATTTTACATTGGATTCAATGTAAAATATTCCCTAGACCCCCAAATTTTACAACGTAAACCCCACCCCACGATAGACGCCAACCCGGCGGTACGCGTCCTCCGACCTTTTCATTCCCCTACTATCCACGTCGGCGTGGAGTTGAGAATATATAGTGTGGCGAGCGCAGCAAGCCACCGTGCCCGAAGCGTGGTGAGCGTACGCTTATAACTTCACAGGTATACGCGGCCCCTCGCGGGGCTCGCTGCGCTCGCCACGCTTCGGGCTCGGTGGCTCGCTGCGCTCGCCACACTATATTGGGGGCATCGCGTCGGTCGCGTCGGGACCAATGTTAATGGTCCCGACCGACGCGATGCCCCCGATTTTTACTTTGCCGGCAAAATGGACCTGATTTCAAAGGAAATCGGGTCCATCGCGGGGATCGTGTACCTTAACTTAAAGGTACACGATCCCAAAGATTGTGGCCGTGCTAGGAAACAAGTACCTTATTTTTTTGTAAGGATATCAATATGCCTATCCCAAGCATGTTTAAATTGTACTACTGTATTTGCGTCTACCACATCTGATGGTAGGCTATTCCACTTATCTACTACTCTTTCTGTGAAGTAATTCTTCCTCACATTTCCCCTGAATCTTCCTCCCCTAGGGCCAGATTCTATAAGCTTCAAAAGTGATAAAATGGAGAGTGATAAACAGCCAGCCAATCAGCTCCTACCTGCCATGCCACATACTGTGGTTGAAAAATGTCAGGCAGGAGCTGATTGGCTGGCTGTTTATCACTCTCAATTTTATCACTTTTGAAGCTTATAGAATCTGGCCCAGAGTGTCAGTGCGTGTCCTCGTGTTCTGCTGCTCCTCTTCCTGTGAAGAATGTCTCCCACCTGTACCTTCCTCCCTCTAGTGTCAGTGCATGTCCCCGTGTTCTGTTGCTCCTCTTCCTGTGAAGAATGTCTCCCACCTGTACTTTGTTAAAACCCTTGATATATTTGAAAGTTTTTATCATGTCCCCCCTTTCCCTTCTCTGCTCTAAAGTATACATATTAAGATCTTTTAGTCTTTCCTGGTATGTTTTGTGATGTAGGCCATGCACCATTTTAGTTGCCCTTCTTTGTACAGTCTCTAATGTATTTATATCCTTTTGGAGATATGGCCTCCAGAACTGAACACAATACTCTAGGGCCCTTATTCTGATTGACGCGGACTTTACCGCATTCTTACGGATCGCGTCTTTTCGCCGTCTGCGCATGCGTGGAGAACGCAACGCGCATGTGCCACGCCTAGACTCCGTACCAGTTCGGCAAAATCCCGTCCAAAACTGTTGCCCGCAATCAGTCGGGAAATATGGGCGTATTATGGGCGTCATGCGGAATGGCACATGGGCGTAGTTTCAAAGTGGGCAAAACGGGGCGGAAACATGGGCGGACACGGGGGAGTACACTTATGTTGGGGGGCGTACATTCGGAAACCACTCCGAATGCACGCGATCAAAAAGGGCAGAAATGTGCGGTGTCCACAAGTGTACTATTGCTTTGCGTACACCACTCGTTCATGCGGTAGGCGAACGTACGCCTAATGACTACAACCATTAACACCTGAATCCAATAGAATCTACTCCTTTACTCATTACTCACTAATAGGACGCTTGTCAGTGCTTTAATTGAAACCATTGCTGCTTCAAGGAACCCGTACTAAACACCCACATATGCTGTACTTGTCAGACACTTTCAAACTGCTAACAATGGACATGACAGAATATTAATACTAGCAATACACATGTGTATTTGACATGTACTCATGAAACCACACATTTTGGGTAAAGTAAACACATTTATTTATATTCATGTCACAGTCAATGCCACTGTGATGCAATGACCATAAAATAATACATACAAACAATAAACAACATGGCAGGAATGCCGCAAAATAAATAATAATACAAAACAAATATAATTGCACACAGATGGACTCCAGCACCTCCTATGTGCCACTGCACATGCAGCCAGTGGGAAATGATGAGGCTGCTGGCCCTTCTACAGCAGGGCAAGCTGCACCTGACCATTCAACAGCAGGGCACCCTACACCTGGCCCTTCTGCAGCAGGCCAACCTGCAGCTGGCTCATATGCACCATCAGCAGAATCATTTGGAACACAACCGGGGACTTCACAAGATAGTACCATGGCCATCACTTCAAGTACAGCTGACAGTAATGCCAGGCAAAAGAGGGCAACAGGGGAACCACAAAGGACATATGAAGCAAGGGCTCAGCTGGTTCCCCTCAGCACGTGATTGGACACAAGAAGCTGACACACACAGCACAATGGAAGATTTGGGAACACATAACGGCAGAGATTAATGCAGCCACAAGTTCATTTCCGACCACGTTTGGCCTTGGTAGGCTCCTTGGCCTGTGCAGCAGCTCTTCGGGGACGGCCAGATGCTGGGGCAGGTGGAGCAGATGATGTGGAGGGGTTGGCTGGTCTACCCCTCCTGCCAGCAGGGAGTGTTGCCGCTGGTAATGCACCAGAAACGGATGCCATTAGGACCCTGTTGCTGGTAACCAGCTCCACCATAAGCTCATTATGGTGGAGGAGGAGATCATTTTGGCGGGTGGCTTGCTCGGCCAGCACCTGAGCACTTGCAGCCATGGCCTGCATGCTCGCAGCCATGGACTGCTGGGTGCTGACCAAGCTCGCCAGGATCTCCTCGGTCCTACGCACCCGTTCTGATGCCAAGTCTCCCTGCTGGTTGATGTCCCCAAGCACCTCGGCCAAGGCGGCCAAATCGGCTTGGCCCGATGCCTGCTGCTGCACAGGCCTACCTCTGGGGCCAGGTGGCACGGACTCCTCCACCTCCTGAACAGAGTCGTCACCAAGCGGTGGGGTGTCTGTGGGCAAAGATAAACACAATTAGGAGACATTCTACGATAATTACTTGCACAAGTTTATGGCATGACCAATATTTACCTTCCAGAAAAGACGCAAACACTTCAGCTGGGGCCTCGCTATCCATAGTGCTCACCCCCCGGATCTCCTCAACTGATATGCAGCTCTCGGCCATCACCTCCAGGGGGGTGAGCTCTAGCCCTGATGGCATGGGGCCGGCCCCAGATGTCTGGCTGTGGTCCCACCGCTTGGTCAGCTTCCTCTTCAGGTTGGTTTTGAAGTCCTGCCACCTGCAATGTAAGTTGACATATTAATACATGTCACTCCCAATGTTAGCTGTTGCAGCCATTGCTCTGTGCTACATATTACAACATGTGATTATTGTCCCATATATAATATTACATGCAACTATGATATCAACCGTTACAATACACATTCACAATCACCCTACTCTAACTCACAATGAAATTACATGGCAATAATGTATGTGTATCGTAACAACCTCACGGGCCATTTGCTAAATGCATCTAAGGATCAATTCAATCATTACTTGGCTATTACTGGCCACATGTATCACAAAACAACTTGCCTCTTCTTCACATGGTCCGTCTCACGAACTTGTGGCGCTACTTCATTAATCTCTGCCGTTATCTGTTCCCAAATCTTCCATCTGCGTGTGTGTGTCAGCCTCTCGGATGGACACTCTATCCAATCACGTGCTCGGGGAACCAGGATGGCCAGCTCCTGTGCTTCATATGCCTTATTTTTTTTGGGTGGTTCCGCTGTTGCACTGGCTCGCCCCTTGCCACGTCCCTGGCCACGCCCCCTGGCACCAGTCGCTGCACTTGAAGTGCTGGCCATGGTACTACCTTGTGAAGTCCCCTGTTGTGTTCCAAACAATTCTGCTGATGGTGGATATGAGCCAGCTGCAGGTTGGCCTGCTGCAGAAGGGCCAGGTGTAGGTTGCCCTGCTGTAGAATGGTCAGGTGCAGGTTCCCCTGCTGGAGAAGGGCCAGCAGCCTCCTCATTACCCACTGCCCGCATGTGCAGTGGCACATAGGTGGTGCTGGAGTCCATCTGGTCAAATAGTTGCTGCAGCACTGGGTCCACCTCTGGTTGGGATCCAGACATGTTAGCAACAACATTGTCACCTTCTAATACACCTTTATATACTGTTTGTGTAATCTGTTTGGCGGACATCAGCGGCAGCTGCGTTCCGTGCGTGAGCGTACGTCGCTGGTTTTTCGCGCCGCATACGGTGGCGGAAATTCCATTGTGTAAAACCTGGCGAAAGTTCGACATGAAATACTGGTCACCAATGCTAACATTGCATAGAATCTTCTGATACACCTGTGACTATTGCTCAATACACATGCTATTTGCTAGCATGACATGACATTTCATTCATGACTACTGTGGTATTGTGGCGTTTTAGTGCAAGCTAAAAGTAGCCCATTCCCTTAGAGAATCCAGGCCACAAGTCATGCAATACTCATCTCTACTGTTATAGACCACACATGTGAGAGCCCTATAAATAATGTCTTCCTGCTAGAATCATTTGTCTTCAGATCTGGACTTGTCAGGGTCTAAGGTAAGCTCTTCCATGCTCCTTGTAGATATGATATCCATTAACAATGTAAGTGTATGAATGTATGCACTATTGCCTCACTGACTACAGATTGTTGGGCCAGCAAAGTGGTGTATTATTATTGCAACATGTCACATGTTCACTATTTCACTCACAGGGCTTAAACCTGTGTGGGTTCATCTATTGCAGAACAACATGTCCCAGCAATAGCTGAAATGTGTCATAGTACATGATGTCGGCAAAAAATGCTGACACCTTTATCTGTGTGTTTTGGACGGTGTGTATTGAGTTCATATTATTGTGTCATCATTAGAGAGTCAAATGGATCTGCGGGATTTCATGGGGCGCCCATCTATTGTACGTATTGAAGGCTACAAATCTATTTGTAGTGGGATATGGCCATTATGTGCATAGGTGCATCAGTATTTATGTTCATTTCTTTATAGGTTGCTGAAGCTATTATGCGCTACATGGAGAGGAGGCTAAGGGCACTTGCGGCTCTCCCCACTCGTCGGCCAAGGAGGCCAGGACGTGCTAGAATCTATCGCACACGGGTGACTCTGTTTGCTATGCCCGATGATGAGGTACTTACTAGGTACCGGTTACCGCCACATGTCATTCTGGATCTGCTCACCTTAATTCAGAGCGATCTGGAACCTCTACACGGGATCACGACAGCAATTCCGCCTCACACACAGCTGCTGGCGGTGTTGCATTTCTGCGCCTCAGGATCATTCCAACAAGTAGTGGCAGTACTTGCTGGAATATCTCAGCCGGCCTTCTGCCGAATCCTGAGGCGTGTGACGTCGGCCATGTTCAGGCGCAAGGGGCACTTCATGGCCATGACATTTGCCACCGAGACCCTGCGCAGAAGCCAGCAGGCCTTCCATCAAATTGCTGGCTTCCCTAATGTGATAGGGGCTGTGGATGGCACCCATGTACCATTTGTGCCTCCATCTCGAAGTGAGAAGATATATAGGAACCGCAAATTGTTCCACTCACTGAACGTGATGGTGGTATGTGGCCCATCCATGGAGATTCTCGCCTTCAACTCGAAGTTTCCCGGAAGTGCCCATGACTCTCATGTCATCCGACAAACCGGGATATGGCATAGACTCCAAGAGCTGGAAGGCCGTGATGCGTGGGTTCTGGGTGACTCCGGTTACCCATGTACGCCCTGGCTACTTACGCCGTACAGCTACCCAGCACCGGGCCCACAGGAGGCATTCAATCGGGCGCATGTTGCCACCAGGCAAGTGGTGGAGCGCTCAATTGGCCTTTTAAAAGGTCGATTTAGAGTGCTCCACCGCACTGGTGGTGACTTACAATATGCGCCTGAAATGGTGTCGAGGATCGTGGGCCTGTGTATATTTTTCCACAACATTGCTGTGCGGCGTGAGATACCCTTTGATGAGTGGGAGGTACCATCTGAGCCGCAAGATCCGCCCATGCGCCCATCCCGCGCCCCTGAATGCCGGAGGGGATACCAGCTGCGGGACTCTGTGGCGCAAAGATACTTCAGGTACATGTTATTGAGTTGACAGAACACACCAATTATTGTACAAATCACCCCTTCAAATAAGTACAGTGTGTTAGTTGTCAGTGTTACAACACGAAAATTAGCCAGCCTGCCCTCCTAATGGCAAAGAAATAGGAGATATTTATCATATGTGCTTAGTTTGGGGGGAAGATAAATATTGGTGCTAATTATTATACCTTGTTAAAGGGATCTTATGTGTTTGTTATATCTTCATTATTGTAGTTGATACTATCCCTGATGACTGGTGAGTACATTGATTTATTCTGTAATGTGTTTTGGATTTTTTCATGTGTTGATGTCTGATTTGTTTGCAGATATATATATATATATATATATATATATATATATATCTATATATATATATATATATATATATATATATATATATATATATATATCTATATATATGATATTAGAATTTATTCACATGTTTCAACATTTCAAGGAGCAGGCAGGCAGGCAGGCAGGCAGGCAGGCAGGCAGGCAGGGCTGTTGTATAATGCTGGTCTCAGGATACCTGCAAGTGTGTGTATGTGTCTTTTACACATAAATGTACGCATACACATAGATGCATAGAGTAAATAATGCTAAGTACAGCTATGCGTTGCTAAGCTATAGCACGCGTTGCTTGGCGGAGCGAGGCGTCATTGGATTTGCTAAGTGCATACACACTGTGTTTTATATATATCAGATTTGTTCATTGCCATACATCAACACTACTGTTTTGAAGGCAAGCGAATTTTTCACCATTTGTGTTGGCGCAGAGACGCTGTTCATGTAAAGATGAACAATAAAGTTATTAACACAAATAACTGTGATCAACCAATGCCACCAGCTGATTGGTTGATAGATGCCATTGTCAACATGGCGGAGACACGAAGGGCAGAACCCTTCACACATGCGGAGCTGAGGGTTCTTGTCTCCGTCATGGAGACAAGGCTGGGCCGTGCAGGGCCCTTCATAACCAACAGGCATAAGCGGAGGGCCTATGCAGCGGCAGGGCGCCGAATTTACGCCCGCACTCGGGTGCGGAGGTCCCTCGGGCAGCTGGAGAGGCGGTGGTCGGACCTCCGCAGGCGCCAGCCCCAGCTGCTTGAGCAACTCAGGGGCGAAATTGCTGAATGTGAGTATTTTAGCTATGAAATTTCGCACTTACAACATAGCATATATAAACAATAAAATGTGTCTCATGATAAGTGGGTGTCCATGGGTTTAAAAGTCCATAGACTGTTATGTGTGCTTCTTCCTGGTTAACATGCAGTCATGTGGCTTTTATATGTAATGCCATAGCATTGAGGATTATGATGCATACAATGTGCCAGATCTAATATGTGTTACACATTGCTAAATGCCTGGGTTGTAATGTGTGAACAAATTACTACCAATCACATACTACTTTAAATGTCACAATTTTGAATCCATTAACAGTAAGGAGCTACTTTCCTGCATCGTTTGCCATCATTATCACCCTTCCATGTATGTCTTGTTATGGATTAATACATGTGCCCCAATGACCCCACATTGACCATGATGTTTTTTTCTAACACACAGCACGAGCCCAAGCACAACAGGCCCGTGAAGAGGCGGAGGCTGCCCTGGCACAGGAGGAGGCCCAAGACCCGGAGGAGGAGGTGGCGGCAATGGTGGAGGAGGAGGAAGTGGAGGAGGAGGAGATGGTGGTGGAGGAGGAGGAGGTGGTGGAGGAGGATGTGGAAGCGGAGTTGGTTGCGGAGGAGGAGGTGTTGGTGGCGGAGGAGGAGGTGGAGGAGGAGGTGGTGGTGGAGGAGGAGGAGGAGGAGGAGGAGGAGGAGGAGGAGGAGGAGGTGTTGGAGGAGGAGGAGGTGTTGGAGGAGGAGGAGGTGTTGGAGGAGGAGGTTGTTGGTGCAGAGGAGCTGGCGGAGGAGGGTTCGGAGGAGGCCACGGTTGCCCCGGAGGACTCGGATGATGAAGGGGAGGAGGCGTGCCAGGCCCCGGAAGATCAGCAGATCGGTATGTTAACATAATGCATCATTCATGAAGTAGTTGTACTGGTATTTTTTATGTAGCACTGGTGATAAAAAAATTTTTTCCCATACTATTCATATAGACCCCAAAGTGGGTAGCTACAGATACAGGTACGGGTTAGATGGGGTGTCCAAGGCATCCCTTTCATCCAGGACACCTCTGAATTACACCGGTTTGTGGGATGGCGTGGAGCTCCATTTTGACTGCCACATAACCGTTGTAGTTAAACAGGATCCTGGCGTAAAGGGATGAGTGGATCATTTGTGGATTAAATTCACCTGCTGCAAGCGTTGATTATGACCCATCAAATAGTGGAATCTATATTGTTGGTGAATGTTATTTATAAACTCTAGGATGTATGCTATAAATGGAGTATGTCCCGGCCTACCTTGGAATGGAGTCAGAAGTTGCCAGTGTCCCAGGAGCCTCCTCTACCTAAATACCCCCTGTAGTTCTGATTTTTATTTTTCCCTCACAGAATTGTAGGTTGCTTTAGACAGAATTATGATTTTGAGGATGTGTACTGTGCATTCCTGACATTTGCATTACTCCCATGCCACGAACCATCACTGAACTTAGACTGAGCAGATTGTGACAAGTTCTTATTGACGGAGGCCATGACCTGCTTGTCATTGGTTAGTCATGGGTGGGTTGTGACTGAGAAGAAACAATATGACTGTTATGTCTTCTGCAGAGTAAAGGGTATAGGCCGAAAAAGACAGTATGTAGTAAATAAGTTAGCATGTATGTATATATGTATGTGTCATATCTATTTATCTATGTGTGTCTCTATCTCTCTACATCATGGGTCCTCAAACTGCGGCCCTCCAGATGTTGTGAAACTACAAATCCCGGCATGCCTTGCCACAGTTTTAACACTTCCTTATAGCAAAACTGTGGCAAGGCATGCTGGGATTTGTAGTTTCACAACATCTGGAGGGCCGCAGTTTGAGGACCCATGCTCTACATAGATATATATATATATACACACATGTCACCAAGCATTTGTGCAATTTATGTCGCAGTATGTGAAATGTATGCAAGAATAACATGACTAATTGTTGCCCCTTTGACATGCCCACAGATGACACCACACCGGCAGATGAGGGGGTGCGTGGGGCCCTCCTGCGACTGGAGCACCATCTGTGGCTGGCTCAAGCAGACCTGCAGGACCTGAAAGATCAGCTTCTTTAAATTATAATTTTCTATTTTTTTTTAGTTATGTTAATTGTGTGGTTTAATAAATTCTTTATGCAAGTTCACAGTTGTTGGTTTTTATTTGCACTTTAAATAGTATATGTGTAGATTGTTTATAATCTTTTACACAGGGTGTAATACAAACCATTGCACTTCAATTGCTGTAAGGGTTAATGTGTGCAATGCATGTGTTAGGCATGCTTGTAAGGATATATTGGAATCTAATTGATTCCAATTCCAAATAAGCAGTTTTTTACGAGGATAGGTAATTGAATAAGTGGGTCATGTGATGTATAGCAGAAGATACTTCATAGTGGGTTGTTTGGCGTAAATACTCCGCTTACGTGCGGTAGCACCGCTTGGCTCCCGTTCGGATGCGGTATTCCCGAGCATACTCTGTAATACTCTGTAATACCGTGCCGAATCGGAGTGTTTCTCCCGCACACGCATGGTTTGTATGTCGTCCGTAAACACGCCCTGTTCTTAAAGAGTGAGTCCGTCCGAATGCGGAGGACACGTGGGCGTTTCTACGGACGATGGCCGCACGCGGCAAAACACCGTGGCGTACGGACCGCACCGTAAGAATGCGGGAATATCCGCACCGATCAGAATAAGGGCCTAGGTGAGGTCTTACCAATGACCTATACAGTGGCATTATTACTTCTTTCTTTCTACTGCTGATACCTCTCCCTATGCAACCAAGCATCTGACTTGCCTTCTTCATTGCTTTGTTACATTGCCTACCTGCTTTTAAGTCCCCTGAAATAGTGACACCTAGATCCCTATCTTCCTCAGTAGTTTCCATTATAGTGCCATTTATACTATATTTAGTCTTTGGATTTCTGAGACCCAAGTGCATGATTTTGCATTTTTTGGCTTTAAACTGTAGTTGCCATGCTTTTGACCATTCATCTAATCTACCTAGATCCTCAATAATTTGTTTTACCCCTCCTGGTGTGTCTACCCTTTGTGTCATCTGCAAATTCCTCAATTCCATTTGCAATATCACCAATAAAGATATTAAAAAGCACCGGTCCAAGTACAGATCCCTGGGGTTCTCCACTTGTAACCTTTCCCTCCTTTGACTGTACTCCATTTACTACAACTCTCTGTTTTCTGTCCTGCAACCAAGCTCTTATCCATTCAACTATCTTAGAATCCAATCCCAAGCTTTCAAGTTTATTTAACAGTCTGCGATGTGGGACAGTGTCAAAAGCTTTACTAAAGTCTATTTATGCTACATCTACAGCCCCACCTTGATCTATTACTTTAGTCACCCAGTTAAAAAACTCAATAAGATTTGTTTGATATGATCTTCCCCCAGTAAACCCATGCTGTTTTGGATCCTGTAAATTGCTGGTTTTGAGATATTCTACAACTCTTTGTTTTAAGAGTGTTTCCATCAATTTCCCTACTACTGATGTAAGGCTGACTGGTCGATAGTTGCTTACCTCTTCCTTGCTTCCACTTTTGTGCAGTGGGACTACATTAACTGTTTTCCAGTCCTCTGGGATTACTCCAGTAGCTAGTGACTGGTTGAATAATTCTGTTATTGGTTTTACCAGCTCCCCTTTAAGCTCTTAGTATCCTTGGATGTATCCCATCTGGCCCCATTGATTTATCCACTTTCAGTTTTGAGAGTTCTGTGAGGACTTTCTCCTCTGTAAATGTACTTGTCTCTCCCTCAGTTTTCTGACTATACTTGCAACTTAACTGTGGCCCCTTCCCCTTTCTTTCAGCAGTGAATACTGAGCAGAAATAATTATTAATATTATCTGCTATTACATTGGACCTGGAATACACTTAGGGCCTGATTCACATTTACTCCGTCCCCTGAGAATTTGTTTTGGGTCTGTGCATGCGTAGCAGTGAATATACGCATGTGCAGACCTGATGTACTATCACAGTCGCTGGGGCGTTCGCGCAGGTAGGGGAGGGAGGGGGTGGTCAGGGGGCGGCATCAGGGGAATGGGCAGCGTTTTATGGGTGAAGGACCTGAGAATGGGGTAGGCGGCTGACGTCATACAGTATGACGTCAGCCACCTGTCTTTGGACAGGTCCTTTATAAATAAAAGTCAGCCAAGACTGACTTTTATTTGCAATCGTGTTAGCAGTGTTGGGGTTGCCGGCGGTGGGCTCAGAGCAGGGGTTGCGGCTGTGTTGGCAGCATGGGGGTGCTGGCAGTGTCCTTAGAGTAGCGGTTGCCAGCTTTAATCGCAGTGTTGCACTGCTAGTGGTGTCCACAGCGCAGGGGTTGCTGACTGTTTTGGCAGTGTGCGGTTGCCAGCTGTGTTGGCAGTGTGGGGTTGCCGGCTGTGTTGGCAAAGTGGGGTTGCTGGTGGGGGCTTTTTTGAGCTCAGACTATTGGTATAGATTAGAACAGTTGACTTGGTAAAGGGGGTTATTCTGGTTCACTCGCAAAGGCAAATTCACTCTCAGATGGACAAATTATGTGCACTGAAGGTGGGGCAGATATAACTTGTGCAGAAAGAATTAGATTTTGGTGAGTTATTTTGTTTCTGTGCAGGGTAAATACTGACTGCTTTATTTTTACACTGCAATAATGATATCAGTTCAGTGCTGTCTTTCCCATTGGGCTTAATAGGCAGTCTAGGGGCTCACCCCAATTGGTCAGACAGCCCTGCAGCGGGGTCCAGGCAGCAGCTGGGAAGTAAGTGCTGCTGAATTTGAAAAGACTGTCCGGACGCCGCCACCCGGAAAATAGCGCTACAAGCTCCCGGCAACAGGGTCCAGACAGAGGGGATCTGGGTAGCGGTGGCAGGGAGCTAGGGAAGAGCTGCTGAATTTGAAAAGACTGGCCGGACGCTGATTGGCTCAATTCTCAGCCAGTCAGCATCCAGCCAGTCTTTTCAAATTCAACAGTGATTCATTCCCACCACACCAAATACTGTGACAAGCTTGAAGCCATCACTGTCCGGACCCCGCTGCTTCCTTCCTGCTACAATCTCCCAGCCCCCGCTCCCTTAGGTAGGTGAGGAGGGAGAGGGGTGGAGAAAGAGAGGGGCTGGAGAGAGAGGGGAATAGAGAGAGGGGGATTGGGCAGGTTAATTATTTTTCCCAGGGGCCTGGTCTAATGTTAAGACGGCCCTGTATCAGTTTGAAGTACACACCCCACCCAAATGTAAATCTCTCTGCCCATGTTACATCAGGCCCACCTACAAAGCACATGGTTTTGTCCATCTGAGAGTGCTTTTTCCTTTACGAGTTAACCAGAATAACCACCAAAGTGTGTTGCAATCATAATATCTATTGTTTTTGCCCTCTCTTCTTCTCTTTGCAGTAGGACCTGTCAATAGAAGTAAAATGATATGGAAAGCGGAAATTACAGCAAGGTGACAGAATTCATCCTTCTTGGACTTTCAACAGACCCCGTCCTACAGATTCCACTATTCCAGTTCTTCTTGATCGTCTACATGACCACTGTGGTGGGGAACCTTGTGCTGATCGTAGCGGTGAGAACAGACCATCGCCTACACAAGCCTATGTACTTATTTCTGGTCAACCTGTCTTTTGTGGACATCTGCTACACTTCCATAACCGTTCCCAAAATGCTGGTGACTATCCTGACAGTAAACAAAAGTATTTCCTTCTCTGGCTGCTTGATTCAGGTGTATTGCTTTCTCCTCCTGGTGGAAACAGAGTGCGTCCTCCTGGCGTTCATGGCCTACGATCGGTTTGTCGCTATCTGCGACCCTCTACGCTACAACACAATTATGAAAACTGTGGTTTGCGTTAAGATGATCAGTGCGTCATGGCTGACTGGCGGCATCATATCATGCATGGACATATTCGCTCTAAGTCAGTTGACGTATTGTGGCCCTAACACAATTAACCACTTCTTCTGCGAGGCGACTTACTTACTGCAACTCTCCTGCAGCGATCTATCTTTAGCGAATGTTGTGAAGCACGTGGGGAGTTTTATAGTGCTCCTTGCACCTCTTTCTTTTATCATGTATTCATATATTAATATCATCAGAGCCGTATTACGGATCCGGTCCAGCAGATACAAAGCCTTCTCCACGTGTGTGTCACATCTGATCATAGTGATTCTCTTCTACGGGTCGGCCGTGTTCATATACATGAAGCCGGAACATACAGGGAACTTAGCGGACAAAATACTGTCTGTGTTTTATACAGTCATCACCCCATTGTTAAACCCTATCATTTACAGCCTGAGAAATAAAGATGTTCACGGAGCGCTGAGGAACATCGGGAAGTCTCTGTCAGAGATCCCCAATATAGCAATAAGATATAAGGGAAATATCAATGCACTCACATAGCTTTATAAATAACGTTTATTACATACAGTACTCCCAGAACCCATTGTGGGCCACTTTATGAAATATAAAATAAATATAAGTGTCTTCTTTCATATGCTAACGGGATATGATAACGTTTTTTTAAAAATAAACCTGTTTTTTTTACATGAAACTGTTTCATATGCAAAACTGAAACCGGTATGTAACATATACAGACATAGACAGACTCTCCTGTCACGCCATGCGGTAACATCCTGCCACTGAGACAGAGCACAGACCCCAAACCTCCATCCAGGTAAAAACTAATTTTCATAATCCCCTGAATACACAAATTTCATCAGCCCTCCCCAAAAATTGTTACACCCCAGATAGCACCCTTCCTCCCCCTGCAACAGATGTCACAAAGGACATAGATGGGCGCCCGCCTTGGTTGAGTATTTGCTGCTTCAGGTTCTCTTCTCTGTGACCCAGGTTATGCGTGGGGGAGATAGGAGGGGGAAGGGGCCACTAGTCTGGGCAGAGGCTTTTCTCCTGTCGGGATTCCCTCCTTCAGGATGGCAGCATCAATGGTCTGATAGCTGGCGTCCAGCTGGTCATTCATATGTAACCCGACAGGCGGCCCCACAGATGCACCAGCCTACAGGGGATATTCTCAGTAAGGTCTATGGCCAAACTGCCCCTGAAGGGAGGACTCAGGTTAGGGAATGGGGTAAGGGGGGAGAGGAAATTAGGGTTAGGCTGTGAGGGCAAGGGTTTGGGTTAGGAATTAAAAAGGGTTAGA